>NC_088791.1:230951218-231254248 GCF_011386835.1 Chrysemys picta bellii
ATATCAGTATCTTCTTCCAATTTAGATTAATCCATTTTGGAAGTGGATCAAGCAAAACTGGAATAAGCCAACTCTTATTCCAGAATAAGAGTATCCACACGGGGAGCTACTGTGGAATGGCTATAGCGCTTTAAATTCCCCCTTCCTTACTCCAAAATAACTTCCCCATGTAGACGTGGCCTCAGAGCAGAGAACGTACTTGTAAAAAGGCCACTCTTCTGGGTGTTTATCATAGCAGTCCCTGTGTACCAATGGGTTTATATTAATCCTTAGAACACTGCTTGATTCCCAAGGGGAGAACACCTACTGCAGCTTCTGTCAGCAAAATGTGTGAGTGGCATTTACAGAGAGATCCACCGATGTTTGCTGCATATGGAATACAACAGATTAGGAAGAGTAGATAGATATTGTATCTGGTACAGTCTTTTCCTGCTCTCTGTGGGCTTTTCTCCTCATTTCTGCCTGCTAAATTGTGTACTGAGAGAACAATTCAGGCTGAAAGCAGAGAACACACAGCAAAGAAGTTTCTTTGTATACATAGGATTTTCGATCAGGGTTACTTTGTCTGAACACATCTCTTTCTAAGCTATCTCTAAATATTTCTAAAGTACACTTCACACTGCAGAGCTTCAGACCTTTAGACAGGGTAAACAGGCATAGCTCTGTCAATTTCAATGGAGTTTCACCCATTTATACCTGCTCAGGATCTGACCTCTTGTCTTTAGCTCAGGAAGTCTGAAACTGCACTTTATGTAATAAAGATAATTGATATAAAGACAATTGGCCAAGTTAGCGGGAGATCTTAAAGAAGTCTAAATTAGTGTAACTAATACCATCCTCTGGCCTCCAGACTATATTCGTTACACATCTTACAACATTCTCTTAGAGATTCCCTTACAGCTGCTTAAATTTAAATTCCCTTACACATGGGTAATTACTATTGCTTGTGAATTTGGTCCAATGAGTTAAATAGGTTCTTAGGAGAAGTAGAAAAGTGACTATGCATCTGTTTTACTCTCTTACTTCTACCCACGTTCAGTTTTTGTAAATCTGATGCATTGAGATTTCTCAAACCACATTGTACCTCTTCCCTCATTCTGGCATTTTTGCTTTTAATATTATAACTCAGTCACACACATACTATTTAATGAGGCCTTAAAACCAACAGTGATTTAATTGTTAGTCTTCTCCTTTCCTGACAACATTACCTCCTTCACTTTTCATTTCGACTCCCAGGAGCTTTAATCCTACACAGGCATCAAGCAACCGTTCCATTCCGCTGGCGCTGGTGCCCAAACGTTCAGCAATGGCATCTGAAGACAGGGGCCCTTCTGACTCCAGCAATAGATCAAACACTCCCAATTCACAGGCAGTAAACATAATCTGAAAGCAAATGGCGGTGGATACAGTGGAGTAAGAAAAAGTGCAGATGCCCCCTGATGAGCAGCTCCTTAGGTGAAAATTTTTTACAAGAATTGTAAAAACCACCATTAAAGTGTTTTTCAACCATCAAAACGCTGCAGTTGCTTTTAGCACTGAGACCGTTGCTTAAGTTGCACTGCTTCTTTCATTTCTGTTCCCTGCTGAACTACCCATTAAATGATCACATATTAAGGCCAGGTATTGTGTATGCATTTTTTTTTGCCTTTATAGGTTTAGAACAGACCCTTACAATACCACATTTTAAAGGCACTGTGCTATGATTAAGGGACTGATGATGTGACATATTGTTTAAAAAAACAATAAAAGTCTCATGCATCAAAGCCAGAAACAATCCTAAAAGCTTTGGAGCCCTTAGATAGATCTAATAGCCTATCCCCAAATTGTAACAAATGTCTTTCTATCTAGCATGGAACGCATAATTCTAGATTGCATATTTTATTGTTGTCATAGAAAAAGTTCACGAAAATGCCAAATGTGGCAGTTCTAATCTCCTTCTTGCCATGATCCTTTGTAAACCTTCACAGAGTTCCCCCTCTCCCTCTCAGAGATAAGATAACACTATCCAGCAGAATCAAAATTATCTTCAGATTATCTTTCAAAAATATATTTTAAGAGTGCGAATTTGAAAAATGTTGGCCATCCACTGCGTCTCTGAGTGCTTAAAAAACTGTTATTGTTTGAACTACCCTATATTCTCTCCACAGTGGAAAGGAGACTCATTGGGCATTTAATTCCCCCCCCCCCCCCACCCTCCACACACACCTATGAATGGTATTTCTTGTTTTGCTGTGTTGGATTTTGACAGAGCAGGAATATTAAATACTAATTGGAACACATGGTTTGTAAAAAAAATCTTCAAAGAGGGAAATGAAATCTCTGGGTTTCCACCTTGCCTTACTACCACTACTACTGTTTCTTGAAAGACAGTCATTAAACTAGATCTGTTCCCCCCCTCCCCCAACAGATATAAATTTGCCAAAATAAAACTAAGCCACTGTGTTCTATTTTGCAGCACAAGGTAAGTACAGATATGTAAAATTCACTGCATTTGAGAATATTTTTGCAAAACTGTGTTATCTGGGTTTGGATTTTTCAAAATCAAAACCAAGGATCATTTGGATCTGTGGTCTGTTTATCTGAAAAACCCAAAATGTAGAGGTATGTGGAGATATTCTATTAGCAAAACAGACTGGCATGATTGTGGGTGATTTTAATTTAGCAAAGCATCATTTGGAAGACTTTATAATAATACAACTTGGTTCAGATCTGGGTTCCCTTTACCCAAAGCCCCTAAATTCCAGGAGTTGGATAAATTATCTCAGAGTTGGCCCATCCTTGAAGGTCTCTTACGGGGTTTTTTTCCTGCAAACTTTCATCATGCCTATTTCAAGTTAAAATCTGACAAATTACTAGGAGATTGAGATTAAAATTGGGACCTCTTGTATTGAGTCTGTTCCTTTCTCGAGATTTAAAATAACCATCTAAATTGAGTTTGGAAATTTCTACCTACCTAGTTTTAATATAATTTCCAGGCATTATTTGTAATTCTTACCTTTGAGACTAAAAACCCATTGTTGTATTGAAATAAGAGCTGAGGATAGTCAAGGTCTTCTGTGGAGCTCATTTTCCTTCTGCGCACTGTGAGAGATCCTCTTGCCTTCGTCATATAAATAAGCCTCTTTTCCACTAGATACAGATCACAGTGGGTAGTTCACTTAACCTTATTAGTTGTGAGAAAGACGTTATTAAAAACACACACATATTGGTTGAAGAATTTGAATCAGCTAGTTACTTCTATTAGGTTTCTTGCTGTTCTTTGGCTCTCTGTCCATAAAGTACAGGCTGGAGAATTACTATGAATTTATGTATTTCATCAGCCAAAATGGTGTTTAAAAAGCTAATGAGAAATTATAGAAAGCAAAATAAAAATGTTTAGATGATAGTGTTTACAATGTCGAAAACCTGAACAGGGGATGTTACAGTTTATAAAGACATAATAAATCAGTTACATTAATTCAAGGTCTAATCACAACCATGGTACAACGACAAACTTTTATCCTAGTTCTATGCTATTCTGAGCAGTGATTTTGGCACCAGTGTGGAACTATAGGATCCTTAAATATAGATCCTTATTTATCTCTAAGCAAGTTTATCAGCCAGTGGAATTATGGAATTGCTTGTGTCAGTTCAACCATACAATTCTAAAGTAGAGTTTAAAAATTCGGGAAAATGAATTATCAAACAATCCCCAAACAGCTTGAAATTACCTTTTCCAGGTATATATAGCCAAGTTTTGCCACCTATACCAGCACAAGACTATCTCCCATTATACACAAAATACAATATGCAGGTGTCATTTTGAAACTATTTTAATTTTTCTGGAATTTCACCAGTATTGTAAGCCTTATTTTAAGTAAAGGTACAAGTGATGGGAAAATCTTTAGTTTACAAGCCAGTTCAAAGCTTCTTCCTTTTTGCTTTTTTTCTCTCTAAGAACTATCAATTCTCTTGATCATGAAAAAGATATGTGATTTCTAAGCTAAACTCTTTGAAACACTCAGGGTTTTTCATTGTTCACTTTTGCTGTAGATAAGCACAGTTTCCTATAACAAATAGTAGTAGCAGGCTTAGTTAATGTAATTAGTTTCTCCAGCCTCAGTACTCTCAACTACTTACTGATTTAACATAATTTCTAGACAAGACTAAACTTGTAAGTGAAATACAGCTCACAAAACATCATGCATTTTAGTCACTTGGGCCTTGTCTACACAGGGAAATTGACCAGCGTAGCTATTGCAGAATAAGCGTTTCCTCAATAGTGCCTTATGTGGAGAACTCTATTCCAAAATAAAAGTATACCCCAATTATCCAAAGGTTGTTGGAGACACTCGGCCTAAATTTAGGCCTAAATTATTACAAGCATTCTGGCCTACGTGTGGATGTACAGAATGTTATTATTTAAAATGCCATATTTTCTCTGTCTTCACTACATAGTGCCACTACAAACATGTTACATGCACTTACATTACCAGTGTACTGTATTCTCTGAGCACGTCTGCCATGAAACAGAGAAACCGTCCACCAGCATGGAAAGGGTTAAGGAGAGCCTTTGGGCCCAGCTAGCCCTGCCCCATTATACCTGCAGCCAGTGTCAGGCCCAGAGGAGAGAGAAAAAGAGAGAACCTGGCTCAGTTTGGGGCTGATTGGCAAAGAGGCAGGAGCTGGCTGCCTCCCTACCTGAGGGGAAGGGTCACTATCCTGGCAGCGAAGGCAGACACCAGGAAAGAATCAAGGGAGTCTGAGGAAGAGGCTGAGGATCACCCAGCCTAAGAGAAACCCAGCTGACCGAAGCACAGAGACCTTGTGGGGGTCTGACCCTGCCAAACTTATGACTGCCCTGCCCAGAGGAACCTGGGACCATGGCAGGGTGCAACTCATGGTCCATGAGGGGGCACTACTAGAGACAAGCCACCACAGTGGCTTGGACTATAGGGGTCACACCCCAAATTCACAGTGGTAGGAAGTAGCCCTGGGCAGTGGATTTAGGGAGGTCCTCTACTCAGGAGTTGACTTACACAGGGCCCTGGATTGGGACCCAGTGAAGTGGGAAGGGCTGGAATCCCCAGTCCCAGCCCCCACCTCCACCCTGCCTTAAAGACTGAGACACCTCGACCAAGTAGGATGCTGCAAATCAAGAGCCCCAATCAAGAACTCCAAGCAACCCAGCCCTCCAGTGTCTGTCTTTACAGGCATGTGCTGCCTCTTTGGCTGAAGTCTAAGGAGGGTAGATGAACCCCCTGAAAAGGTCAAAGCCAGAAGTCAGCATTGAGAGAGGGGGGTTTACATTGCACTGTCCTTCTTTAAGAGAATGCTATGCTTCACCATTCAGAAGTCATGGTATGACTATTGCAGATGAACTCACAACCTTAACTCTGCTCATTGTGTGTATGTACGACGCAAACTCTAATTACACACACCTCTACCCCGATATAACACGACCCGATATAACACAAATTTGGATATAACGTGGTAAAGCAGTGCTCCGGGGGGGACGGGGCTGCGCACTCTGGTGGATCAAAGCAAGTTCGATATAACGCGGTTTCACCTATAACGCGGTAAGATTTTTTGGCTCCCGAGGACAGCGTTATATCAAGGTAGATGTGTAATTAGCTGTTATTTCTCAGTAGCACAGTATATCATACAGTTTTTTTTACAGTGTTAGATACACATATCATCTTCTGCACAGTGTACCACACTGTGTATGCCAGATTCCCTACAAGTAATTTATGTCCAAGATATTGTAGAATCTTTCCCTCAATCATAGAGTGATTGTCTATTCAAATCAGATCCACCATTGTTGCTCAAATTGCATTTCCTCTCGGTCAAGCCTACCTCTCGCCAGGTACGCCGAGGAGGACTGGCCAAGCCTGCCCCAGGCCCGCTACCCCGAGGAGGAGCCAAGCCTGCCCCGTGCCAGCTACCCTGGTGGAGAGCTGCCGGACCTGCTCCCAAGCCCCGCACCAGAGGAACCGATGCTGCTGGACTGGCCCGAACCCAGCGTCACCAACGAGGTAGGCCCCGAGGGGGAACACGGAAGTAGCCCGGGGGTAGCCGACCCCGGTCAGGCTGTAGACACATGTGAGCCGATGTCAGTGTGTTTCGGTCAGGACACCCCACTGACCAGCAGCGGCAGTAACCGCTGCTAGGGTCCCGGGCTGGGACGCAGTGGAGTGGGTGGGCCTGCGTCCCCCCCCTGCCACCCCCCGCTCACGGGTGGCAGGCTTCCCCCTCACCCAATGCTCAGGTAGGAACCTGGGCCCCCCCCAAGTGTATTGTTGCTCAGCCCCTGCACCAGAGGGCCTGATCCCCTTAACTGGTGGTTGCTCAGCCCCTGCACCAGAGGGCCTGAGCCCCTTAGCTGAGTGTTTGCTCAGCCCTGCCTGAGGGCCTGAGCTCCCTGAACTGTGGGTCGCTCAGCCCCTGCGTAAAGGGGCCTGAGCTTTGACTGTCTGTGCTGTGGTGAGTCGGTGTGGCGCCCCTCCGTCCCAGAGGGTAGAGCCCCGGTGCAAACCTACTACACTCATGCTCTCAAAATTCCATCCTGGTGTTGGGGTTACTAGGCCTGCCTGAGCCAAAGTTCTTCCATGTTTAAACTCTGTCCTTCCATGTTTAACAATAATGGACCTCAAAAGCCAAGGAATTGGAATGTGTAAACAGCCATTTAGCAATTACGACCTTGCTCAAACCAGGTACCAAACGATAATGATGAGGTTTGCATGTTTCTAGCTGGGGAAGGGGTAATAAACTAAGGGTAAACAGAACCAAATAACAGTTCAGGGAGAAGTTAGTAACAAGCTAGATTTATACCACTGTTGCTGTCCTCGGGCCCCTGTGCCGGCAACACTGGACCTGAGAAACTTAACATTTAAACTGAGTTGTTCCACAGAAGGTTTTGGTTTTGATGAATTTGCATTTTCTGATAAAAACAACATTTTGGCTAAAATTTCCCAACCTGCTCTACTTCCAGCATTGCGGCACAGACTTCTGCCACTTGAACTAAAAACAATAATTCCATTAGCTGGCAGCTATTATCCTCCAGCTTGCAGGCTGCTTGCCTCCATCCGGGTAGAGCAGTCTCTAGAGGTGAATGACACCTTAGTATGAATTACACTTTGGTTAAAGGTTCACCACTGTGAAAATGTTTTTTGATGTTTTATTCTTGCTGTAGCTTTGGCTGCATAGCCAGATATTTAAGGGCATAATAACTAACTAAACTGCTGTGTTGCCACAAGACTGACAGACATTTTATTTCAGTCCCAGCAAAGGACAGAAAAGACCTGGGTAATAAAAAGGCCATACAGTTGATTAAGCCCACTTGGAGAGCTTTTGTACCATGGCTACCAAGATTATTTTGAAGGACATCAGAGATAATCATCTTAGAAGATTACTAGAAGCAAGGAGACCGAGGAGTGATGATGAGGTTTGCAGATAACTGCACTAGCCTGATAGTGTTTTAAACTCTAAGCTCCTGTTAAGATATGAAGGAACTCTAAAAAATAAAATTAAGGATGCTTTCGTTCTCTGGAAGCACCATCAGACATATTAGCACAATGCCAAAGAACATGTGCTATGTAAAGCTGTTGTATAATGAGGCCAGCAGGGTTGAGGATGAGGAGGAGTCATGCATCACTTCAGGGTCTGGGACTGCTGGAGAGCAACTGTTGGAGGCCTTCACCCTCCAGCATAGGAGCCTCAGGTTCCCAGCACTGGGATGGAGTTCAGTAAATGCATGCCTCCTCCAGCCTCCAGGAAATCTCCCCGCTTAATGTTCCTGCTGACTTGGGTGAAGTTGTGGAGGATGGTGTACTCCGAACCCACTGAAGAGTACCTGGATGTGTTTGGTGGATCAGGTAGCAGCTCTTGGAACATGATTCACGTTAACCTGTACTGGCCAGAGGATAGTAGAAAAGTGTTCTGAAGTGGGCAGTGCAGTACTACCACTGACGATGGGGGGGGGGGAGGAAGGGACATACAATGGGTAAGGGTCAGATAGGAAAGGCTTCAATGCATTGTGGGAATGGGCCTGGAGGACTATTGAAACTCAGGACCTAGTGCATGTTCCTTGCCCCCGTCCACACTGCATGGTAACATGGGTACAGACCCATGCCACAGCAGAGGCGTGTACATACTCACACCTCTCAGGCATGCTAGCTTTCTCACCAGGCGCTCTCCTTCACACGTGTTTCAGGGGTTCATATGTTGACAGTGGGAGGAGGAGAGGGAGGGGTATGGCACAACAAAGCTCACGTATGCCTGTACATATGCCAGTGTGGACATGGCCTTAGTTTGTACCCTGAACCCACTTTCCAGGACTTATTTGTCTCCCTGTTTCCATCTGTCATCCATTTGTAAATAGCTAGCAATGTCTATATAGAAGATAAATAGCTGGAGAATGAAGGATCCAGCTAGACAAAGAACTGTATCTTTTCCTGTTCCAATCTGGTATTTGACTAGTTGAGGTTGCCTGGATGCTAGCATATATATCTCAGTTAATTCACGGCAATGTTGGATGTACTGGGTAGAGGTGGGGAAAAGCACCCTTTACAGTTAAAGACAAAGGGAGCCTGAGTAATTGAGGTATTCCTGGCCACATGCCCAAATAACTGACTCCACTTCAGGAATGCTGTTTGATCTCTCACTGTACTCCCCTGCCCTCATCCCCTGCCAAAAATCTTGTGACTAACAGTTGCAGACTTTCTCTGGAGGTTTTACCTAATTTGAGGGTAACAGACTAATTTAGTCTCCAAACTGTATGTTGTGTGTGAAGCATACCTACAGCAGCAAGAAGCAAAATTAGTAAAAATACACGGAAAGGTTAATGACAGCCGTTCTTATTGCCGGGAAAACTCAATTAAAGTGTGCCTATGTGATATGCTCCTCTTAAGAAAAGTCATCTAAAAAAAGAACAGAGCAGGTAAGATACAGTGTTAGAAGAATCCATGGTACAACAGTATTGTCCCTTTCTTGCGGTGAGGGGTGAGTGAGCAGCAATGCCCCATGCAGTGGGGCTCAAGCGAGCAGTGACATCAGGCAACTCAGGCCTGCCCCACACATGGGAAGGGGGACCCTTTAAGGCCAGCCCTGTGCAAGATGGGGGGTTTCAGGTGAGCAGTTCAGGCAAGCTCCAGGGAAGGTTGGGTAAGCCCCACATGGTGTCCCATTTTCCCTTTGGGAAATATAGTCACTAGAGCCAATACAGGCAAAGGAGCTGAGATTTTACGAAGTCAGGCACTGCCTTCCTCCACTCCCGAAATACAACTCTTGATACCTCAGGGCAAATACTTCACATCGACCATTAAAAAAAATTCTCTGATTCCTCTGAAAATTATGATAGAGAAAGTCCTCCAATGAGAATAGGAACATGCGAACAGGGGACGGACACACTTCTTCAGCTCCTGCAGAATCCAGAAATATGAGGGTGCTTGAATGTAGTGTATCTAGTAAAACTAGGCAGAGTTATCAGTGGCACAGGGTAGCATAATTCTACTGGAGCAGAGTGATGAGAGAGGAGTTTCTCTGCTCCAGCTCCAACCATCTAGGGCATCTGGTGCTGGGAGGGGTAATCAGAACAGAAGCGCTAGTCATGTGCGGTGGAGCCAGCTGACTGAATTTCCGCTTGCTCTTCATGAAGTGAAGCCTGCTACACTTCCATCTGTCTCTTCTCCCTTCCAACCTCACCATCAGTCTCTTCAACACTCTTTGGGGGACTGGGAATGGTTCTTCCCCCAACCTCTTCCAACCAGATAGCCGAGGGAGGAAAAGTGCCCCTTTCTTCTCCTCCTCCCACCTGTCAAAAAAATGACCACCCTAGGAGGTGCTACCACAAGTCTTGTTGTAGATAGAGACCATCTTTATTTCAATCTATAACTTCATTTATGCCTGCTTGCCTTAACCCTCAACAGGTGACATGGAAAGCAGTTCTCAGCAAGAAGAGGTGCTTCTCCCGAGAGAGTGAGTACAGGTGTTCAAGGTCCACCATTCTGAGTCTTTTCCCCTCTATATACAATTTCCCCACTCACACAGAGTGAAGGACCCCAAAACAGAAGACTCCAGTGGTTCTACAACATCAAGATGAAGCTGTAGCTAGAGTTTTTGCTGAAGATTAGTTTGTACAGCAGACAGGGAGAGAGAAGGTCAGGTAATGGCAAGATCTGCATGGGGTAGCCAGTAGGCATGTGTTCACCTACTACATTTGTGATGAGGGTTGGAGCAAGCCATTCCCTACAGCCACGCCTGCACCAGTCACTATCCCCTTTATTTCCCCTTTTTGACTCTCTCCTTTGTTTCAGTTTCAGCCGCACTGCTTCGTGCTCTGAATCTGTCAGGCCTCACAAAGCAATTTTTTTTTCTGGGGCTTCATTTTGGTAGCAAGGTCTGAGTTCAAGTGGGTTATTGACAGACAGTGTCTCTGCAAAACTGAATGGAGCAACAATGGCTTCTGGTCCCCAGCTCTCTTCTTAAAAGGCTTATTTCTTAAAGACCTCCTAGAGCTGTGAGGAAGATTGAAACTGTGAATTTTTTGTTTGGAGATGGAGGTGGTGGGAATCTCTGGAGCGCCATATACTCCAAGTGTCTGCTAATAGTTAATCTAACATAAGCAGGGAAACTCATTTTGGTCACCATTTCTGGTGTGTTGTGCAAAAAGTTTGCTAAATGCAGATGGGAACTGGATTTATTTTGCAGTGTCTAGAAGCTAAAGACAATACACAAGGAAAGAAAACTTGTTGCATATCAATATTGCATATTCCTTCAAACAGACATACAGTGCAATGTTCAATAAGCACTCAGGAGTCAGGCAAAAAAGCACAGCACTGTGTTATCTTCATAAGCCCTCAGCTCACTCTGCGTCTGCTCATGCTTCTAAAGACATCTATTTTATATTGAGTATGCTCTGTACCTTCATACCAACAGTTGCATAGTTACTGCCATACTAGCATTACATCATCTCACTAGCCTAGTCACTTCCATACTAGTAACATATCTATCCTTATCAAGTGTATATATTACATGGTAAATTGGTATCAGTCCTCATTTTTCATGGGCGGCTTTGTTGTTTTTTCATATGTAATCACATTTTATTCTCAAATCTGATTCAGTCATATCATTTTTTTAAAATCTCTCCTATTCTGCGTGACTTTTTTGTGGCTGTAATTATTTTGTGTTGTAATCTTTGTCTACAGCAAGTGATTTGTGGAAAGAGAGGTTCATTAATCAAAAGCGCATGGACAACTCCTTGCAGATTTAACAAAGTAACAGCTTTACATAGCTGATGAGGGCCAAGAAGAGCATATAATTTTGCACCACTACCACTACCTAGCACAGCTGGTTCAGCAGCATTCTCTCTCTCTGCCCCCGAGGAGGACTCTGACTCATGGCAGGAACCAGAATCTAAGGCTGGAAAGTTTTACAATTTATCCTCTCTGTCCCCACCAGTACCCCTTCCTGAAGCCTTGCCCTCCTGCCACTCCATCCCAAAATGCTCCAGCAGCAAGATACGTCTACAGAACAATTTTATTGAAAACCCATGAACCACTGTTACACATTCTGTGGAAGCAATAACACAGATCATTAATGAACTATCATTGTGACCCTGTGTCTGTGTATTTCCCAGTGAGCATGCTGGATGTGGTAGTCCCAGGGCCATACAGGAGGTGGGGATGGATTTGGCCAGGGACTGGTTTTGGGGATAGGACAGTTTTAGAAAATGTAGTTGTTCAAAGACCCCACAGCCTTGCCTTCCCCCCTTTTCCCCATCCCCTTATAAATGGGAGCCACACAGAAGTTAGGGGAGGAGGGTACATGAGTGGGTTAGGAATGGGCCCACTTAGGTTTGGGAAGGGAAAAGGAACCCTTTGCTCACATCAGCTCTTTCATTGGAAGTATTTTATACCATTCCCAATCCCTGGTGTCTGACCGCTCCCTGTTCTGTGGTCCATAGGTGTAGACTTTGGCTACAGGGGATCAAAACCCAAAGATACACAGGCACACAAGTAAGAGCCAATGTCAGCCCACGCTTTTCTTGCAGCAGCATAGAGGGATATGTCCCTTGGCATGGAATTAGAAGTTACCCTCTGGTTCCCTTCTGTTCCAGGATGCATGAGCATATGGCATCCCAGATTTCTCTTGCCCACTGAGAACTAGGACAGGGTGCACACAGCTGAGCTCCAGCTGTCTGTACAAGCTTTGCAAACCCATTCTGTCCTGTGCCCACTTGGTACAGAAGTACTCTGCTTTTTCTTCACAAACATTGTGGATGGCACAGTAAGCCACTATAAGCTGAACCACACTGGCCCCAGTGGAAACTAGATAGGTGCGCAGGCATTGCCAATGAGCGTTAAGCCATCCAAACATCTACTCAACAACCATTCTGAAGCTACTCAGGGTATGTCTACACTACCCGCTGGATCGGCAGGCAGTGATCGATCCAACGGGGGTCAATTTATCGTGTCTAGTCTAGATGCGATAAATTGATCCAAGTGCTCTCCCATCGACTCCTGTACTCCACCACCGTGAGGGGGCAGATGGAGTCAATGGGGGGGGGGGCAGCAGCAGTCAACTCACCGCAGTAAAGGCGCCACGGTAAGTCGATCTAAGTATGTCGACTTCGGCTACTTTATTCACATAGCTGAAGTTGCGTAACTTAGATCGATCCCCCCGCCCGCAGTGTAGACCAGGCCTTAGTCTGTAGTTGAATTTTTGTCTGGGTCGCTGCTGTCAGGGTACAGCTTCATAAGCCAAGTTAGAATCGGGCTGGCAAGGTCCCCTACAATAATTGTTGCCCTGAGACGCTGTGCAGAGCTATGTTGTTTCTTGGGGAATATAGAATCATAGAATGTCAGGGTTGGAAGGGACCTCAGGAGGTCATCTAGTCCAACTCCCTGCTCAAAGCAGGGCCAAACCCCAGACAGATTTTTGCCCCAGATTCCCTAAATGGCCCCCTCAAGGATTGAACTGACAACCCTGGGTTTAGCAGGCCAATGCTCAAACCACTGACTATCCCTCCCAGAGTCCCTTTTTCCTTCTGCGAGTACAATCCCAATCTCCTGAGCACCCTGGCGTCATGAACCTTTCTTGTGTGTCGGAACAGAACCCTATCATTCATGACCTGGTCCATGTCTTCGGGCAGAAGGGAGAGGTGAGTGGGAGCTGCCATCACTGATGTGTGAAGGCAGAGACCAATTCCAACCATATGAATCAAAGCTATTCCTAGAACATCTCCTGTGATGCACGAAACTCTGGGATATGGATACCACCCTTGAAAACGCAGTGTTAACATCTCATACCAACAAGGAGCAGTGACCTACAGGCCATGTCCTGTATGTTAAGCTAAGGCTATATTAGCAAATCTATGTCTGGAACCTTTCACCCAGATAGACATATGTGTGGGTGCTGACTTTGCTAAGACCTTTCACCTAGATAGATAGATAGATAATGGTAGAATGGCATAGGGGGTTTCCAAGTCTGTACCCTCAGACTTAACAGGAACACCACAAAAAAAGAACCAAAATAACTGGGAGAACAAAAATAACACCTGTGTATAATCTAATGTCATTAATATGTATGTACATGTCATCAATACATACAAACATACTAGCCTATGAAGTAAGTGTAACCTAACATTTTTGTGGGTGAAAAATAAAGTTTGGGCATAGAAAAAAGGATTTCAGGCACCTGTGCCCTATAAAAGAGGTAACCCATCTTGCTAGAGTAAATTAGGAGGCTGTACTTGTTTTTCTTAAACTTTCTAAGTTCCAAGGGAACTAGGCTAAGCTTGGTTTCCCTAAGCTTTTCTTAGTTTTATTAGGTTTTAATTTTAAGGTTAAGTTAGTTAAGTAAACTCTAAGTTACCTTTGGTAGCTCTTAGCTCTAGCTTCTCCTAAGCTTTGCACCTCTCACTCAAAAATTAAGCAACCTAAATCACCAAAGGCGAGGCCAGTCCTGTCTCTCTCACCAGCGGGTTATCAAGGAAGGGTGTGAGTATATTAACCAAAGCTTTGTAGCATATAATTCCATAATATCATATGTATCTTTTAAATAGCAGCAATACAATTGTAACTTTGTAATGCTAATTATTTTACCATTTAATTACTACTTCATTTATCTTAATAAAATGTCTTTAACGCTATACCTGTCTCAGTATAAGCTTCCTGTCATACCCCGTAGGGTCCTTTCAGTGAAGGAAAAGGTAAATTCTGTGAAGTCTAATTCGGAACAAAAAACTCATCTTCCAATCAAACAAATTGGCAAGCCCCCCATACTATCCAAATTAATACGATTAACATCCTAAATCAGGCAACAGTTTACAGTTTGCTTTATTGCAGTAATGCATCTCTTTGACATTGAAACTCCCTGTCCCAAAGTAGTAAGTTATTTATATTTTAAATTTAAATTGTTTCAAAACTGATTTGCAACTACTTGTTAATTTACAGACATACCTGCAGTGAAAGCTAAAAAGATCCATTACTCTTGGTATTCTTGACATACCAGTACCTCCCCCAGCAATGTTCATTTCACATTTTAAATGGAAAAAAACAACAACAGTGCTATGGAGTGTAAGCAGTACATGTTAATTAGGCTAAGAGCCCATTGATCAGAGAGATTAAACCTCAGTGAACAGGAGTATCTGTTTTAAAGCCACTACAGATGGCAAAGGGTAATAGATTAAACAAATATCTTTCTGATTATATGACCATGAAGTCACTCGCCAAGGCTACATTAATTCAGTAGAAAATCACAGAAATAGTACCAGATTTTAATCAGACTGCTCTTGGAAGTCAGTCTTGCCTGTTAAAGTGATGAGATTGTCAGTGATTTATTTTTAAAAAAATCTGTAAGATTTCACATAGAACAACTTATCTATTGCCACCAAAACACTTTTAGTGGATGCAAAAAATTAGTCAAGTTTTTAAAATTCAGGTACATGATTTCCAGAACCTGTTTTAGTTTCCATTGGGATCCAATGACATCTGATTTGAAAGCTAAAGACACTACGTCACCAACAAACGTGTTTGATACACAACGGATTCTGAGCAAAGAAGAGTTACTTATCCTCTAGTAAATGTGTTTATTCAAGATGTTATAGTCAATGTGGATCCCAATGTAGATGTGCATGTGCCTTATGCGCATGAGATTGGCATCTTTTGAAAAGCAGTCTCCTCAGGACCACACATTTACCCCGTCTCCTCATACGCTTGTAAGAGGGTATAATGGGGAAGCTGCAACACTTACAGGGACCACAGGAGTAGTTTGGCAAGCGGTGTCACAGATATACACATTGACCTGTAGCCTAGTAGACGCAGGCAAGTATTCAACATCATAGTCAGACTTGACTTTAGGTCATTTTTTAGTGGCTGGAGAGACTGGAACTTGTCCTCTGGGAGGTAGGCTTTCACTGACAGAGTTGATCATGGTCCCTCTGAACTCTTTATTTGTGATGGGGTGAGAATTTTTCACAGCATACAAGGAGACCTAGCTGGTGAACAAGGAGAGGACATACTCTAGGGCTGTCTGTCTCCTGCTGGGACCTGCCTCAGATCAACCAATCATCTACGTATGGGTAAACAGTGCTACCACTGCTAGGCCTTTTGTGAAAACGCTTGCTGATGTGGAGAATCTGAATGGCTTGTATCCTGTACTGGTCATGACTACCTCAGGTACTGTGAATCTCAGATACTTCCTGCGGCTAGATGGACGGTTATATAGAAGTACGCATCCTGGAAGTCGAGAGCCATGAAACCGTCCTGAGCTTGAAGTGACAGAATAATGGGAGGGAAGGGGTACCATCCTGAACCTGAGAAGTTGTATGTAGTTTGCTCAGATCTAGAATAAGATGAAGACATAAGGAAATCAGGAAGTAGAAGCCTCTTTCCTTGTATTCAATTGGCACCCCTTTTATGGCTCCTAGATGAAGCAACAAAGCTTCAGACAGATTACTTCAGACAGTGGGGCAATGCTTTTGTTTCTACTCATGTCTTTGCCAAGCATCAACTATTGTTATCTTTCACTAGTGCTAATCAGGAGTTGGATAGTAGTTAATCTGACAAGAACTGCAACATTTACTTTGATAGTTGGGGAAGCGAAAAAGCTAACCAGAGCTGAGCATATATTTTTTTGGACAAAACTTCTTTCACCAAAATATGCAGATTTGGGTCAACTGTATCTATTTTGGTGAATTGTTTCAGATAAAACTTTTTTTTTTTTTTTTTTTGAGATGTCAAAATGAATCTTTTTTTTTAAGCTAGCCTCACAAGGGGATGTAGGCATCGGTCACAAAACCACTGGTAATTGTAGCAGCACCACTGCCCCCTTTTAACCTTTAGCCCACGCATCTGCAATGTTGAAGATTCAGGCTCGAATTTCTGCTTAGGAGCAGGCACTTGAATCCAAATCTCCCCTGACACTACCACCACCATCACACACATAGATTAACCTAATCCCCACCCACCCACCCTTTTGAGTACCCTACTCACCAGGCTATAAGAGATTCTGGAACGGTCTTTCTCGACCTCCTGTTCAAGCTGTTCCACTCTGTATAAATAAATATTCTTTGGCACAGGAACTGGAACCCAGGTGTTCCCCCTCCCACCTAAGTGACCTAACCACCAGAATCACACACACACTCTCTCTCTCTCTGCTCCTATCACTATTGAAGTATTTTATGCAAAGTGGAACTGCTTCAACAGGAGAGATCGAGAGACTCACCCCAGAATAACCAATAGCCTGGAAGTCAAGGTGCTCATCTGGGAGAGGGAGACTTGGGTTCAAATCCTGCTCCGGAGCAGGGATTCCAATATCCCCCAACATCCTTGGTGAGTGCCCTATCCACTGGGCTATAGGTTATAAGGGGGGCACCACTGCTACCACTGTTTTTGAATCTAGGCCATTTTTTTTTGCTTTAAAAAAAAAAACACACCTTTTTAAAATGCCCCAAAACAAAATGTTTCATTCAACCTATGTGAAATTTTTTCGATCCACCCAAAAATTAAAAAAAAAAAATCCGTTTCCATTGAGTCTGAACTAATTTTTATTTTATTTTTCAGAACTCCCAGAGAATGAAAAATAAAATCAATTATTTTCCCAGCTCTAAAAACAGATGACGAAGGTACAGGAGCTATTCAGAGGGAAGGAAGTCTTAAAAAGCCTAGGGGTGGGGTACAGTAGCCACATGCAGAGGGTTGGGGAAATGCTCCTTTTTCAGCAGCTAGAACTGAGGGGAAGGTGAAAAGTTTTCAGCAGACTCAGGCTATAAGAAAATCTTACCCCTTACACAGAGATCGGCAACAGCAGGTTGGTAGAAACCACCAGTTGGGGGAAGTCACTGGGCTGCACACCAGTGTCCTCATTTTTTGTACTGACTTCGGGAAGTAGCCATATATCATAAATTCTGACCCAAAATGAACACTACAAAGTTAGTGATCTCATATTCAATATAGTGGGGAATTACAGGGATCTCTCAAAAGATGGGTCAATTTCATTAATGAACCACAACTTCAAATATTTTTTTCAAAACAAATGTCACAAACAAAGCAAGTTTTAATATAGTACTTTTGCAAATTTTTAATGTACTGACATATGAAAACAGCAATTTGGGTTCTCTGGAAATAGATTTTATAAAATGAAAACTACACTGTTCTTTCACCTTCATGTTACAAGCTGTTTAAGATTCCTGAGCTTCAGTTTTAGAAGCAAAATGTTATAAAAAATTATTTAACTAGATAAATTGCATCCTTGAATCTGAACATTGCAAGTAAAATATAATTTAGCAAGAAGGCCCCTTTTCAAAAAACAACATATCTGTATGTACTTGAAACATAAATTTAACTGTTTCCATACCACTTTAAATAATTAGAAACAGCCAAAACATTTTAAAGACATGACAGAGCAGCTTTGTGGCCATTTTTGAATATTTCCTGGTGTTCTAAAAGCACAACAGTGCACCTATTCTGAAATAGAAAAGAATTCTGAAATATACAAGTGGCATTAGATGCCATGATCATTTGGGCCCTGTGGTTCTCCACAAAGTAAATACACCTCAAAGAACAATGGAGGCATTGCAGCACACTTTAAAAGATATTCTGTAAATATTATGGTCACTTCCAAATTTCATACAAAAATACTGCCCCCTGGCTCAATTAGCAAAAATTCTGCTTTGCTACATGTTTTTTCATTGAGTGCATAAGGAAAGGTTTGTAGTCAAATATTTTGTACACAATAACTTGCCAAGACTGGAATCCTGATAACTGACACCTATATCTCTCCTAATTCAGAGGATGTTATGATTGCAGACATTAGAAACTAAGTGATCTAATCAAAAGATTCAGAAAATGGAAACTAATGAAAACCAAGTTAGGCTGGTTATCAGCACTGTAGAAACTCAAGCACGTATGGTTATATCTACAGCACTGTCGTAATGTAAAAAAGGAGACAAAACAGATCATAAAGAAACATTAAAATCTAGTTATCCGTATCTTGGGTCCATGAACTAGATTCAAGTTAGATAATTCACCAAACAGCAACTTCATTTTTCCCCCACAGTAGTCACACAGATGAGATCTACTTCAGAACTTTCTGGCCTTGATCTGTCCTGTAACAGCCTTTTTTGAAGGCAAATTCCTTTATTACCTACTCCAAGGACTTCTTTGCTTATTCAACGATCTCTTTCGGTGCTTTCGTTTCTTGCCCAAGCTTTTGTGACCATGACTTCTCTCTTTCTTATCTTGTCTGCTCTCAACACTCAAGGCCCGCTTATGCTGGGTGCGATCTGGGCTTAAGCTTCTTCGGTGAGGGCTGCGACTTTTGCTAGGGTATTTATGGAGTCTGCTTTCTTTCCTATACTTTTCATCTTGACTACTCAAGTCTCTTCTGTGTTTGCTCCTTTCCTTTTTATCTTTGCTATTATCAATACTTGTGTCACTACATGAATGGCTCCTCCCCTTACTTGGCTCTCTGTTACACTTGCCTTGCTCAGAGGATACGTCCTTCCTGCACGCATTCTGGTCATAGCTTGGCGTACTCTTGTGTTGCTGGTTATTGGCAGGAATACAAGAAAGCACACCTGAACTCCTTTTATCAGAAGAACTTTCAGTGCTATTGAAATTAAGTGTCTTGCTTTCCTTAACATTAGCTTCCTTGTGAAGGTTTCCATTTAAATACTTGGATTGAGAGTTCACACTTTCAGTGGCTATTACTTCCCTCTGATAGACCTGATTTGGTTTACCCATCATGGACTGTACCGAGGTAGATGTTATACAGCTGGATGACACAATCTGTGGACCAGCCACAATAGTTTTCAACAGGCCAGACTGAGATGCCTTAGTTTCCTCCTTACTCTGATGTGTGTCATCTGTTTTCTTGCTCAGGAGATTGCTTAATAGCTTCTCCCTTAGCTCCTTCTCTTTTCTTTGCAGTCCAAGTGCTCTCTCTTTTTCCTCCTCTACACGTCTGAGTTCAGCCTCTTGCAGCCTTCGTCTCTCCTCCAACTCCTGAAGACGGACTCTTTCTTCATTATGTTCCTGCTCCAGAAGCTTTACTGCCTGAAAGACATTGAGGGGGAGGGAGAAAATGGATGAGAAAGAAAATTTATAGATGTGCTTATGTCTCCCCAAAATCCCTCTGTTAAAGAAATCAGAATTTGTCATATACAAGGGAAGCCTGTAAAAAAGGAAACCATTTCCAAAAAATAATTTACATAACTCTGTGCGCTAAGGCTATTGGTCAACAAATAATGCTGAAATGAAAAAGCAGCCAGCTCAGTTTAAGGAACTGGTAATGGGAGTTGGTACGTTTCATCTCCAAGTTACTCGTCAGAACCCAATAGGAGCAAAAATCATTACTAGCCAATGACTATTCAGGAATCTATATCAAATGAGTTGAGCTCAGTCCAGTTCCCAGTGGACAAGTGTCAACGTTACAGTAACCAGCATTAGGATTAGTGTTTTTGTTGGCAGTCACAAAACTCAAGGATTGAATGGGTTTAAGATACTTCAGGTAAGTTAAAAAAAATTGAAGTTTTTATTCTGTTAAGTATGTAAAATGTCTAATACAATCAGCAAACTATTGTGTTATTTAAATATTACATTTGCCTTGCTTTGCCGCTAAACAAAAGAGGCTTAGTTCAGTCCTTTGCAAGTTTTACCCTAGGCGTGAAGGGAAAGACAGCTATCCACAGAAAATGGTGCAATAATTGATATTCTCAGGTATTGCTTCAGTGCACAACACAGTAGTATCTAAACAACTTTTTATACCACAATGATGAACATACTATAAGAATCTAGCTTTATTTATTTTTTTAAAAGGAAAATCTTATAAAAATTCTCTAAGCATTATTTTCCTTGGAGTGAGAGTATTTAATTAGACTCTACTCAATGGGGATCAAGAACTCAGGAATTACTAGGGTGATGTACATATGACGATGTGATGGATAGAAAGGTATGCTGTGTTAAAATGTTATCACTACATTTATGCTAATATACAGATTAAAACACCCCGATGCACGATGGCAGCAAGAGACAAAGCTGTGCATTGCCACGGACGGTTGCATTACTGCTTACTTAAAACAGTTACTAAACATTAGCCATTAATCCAAAATACCTGCGATTACGACTTTTTCAAGAAACAAGAAAATATTGTGTCCTGTTTAGGGAACATATGGAAACAATGTTGACGACTGTAGACTCAGACATGATTTGACACGTCACCATCACTGTCAGTGGAAAACAGATATTTGTATTTTTGTAATATTGTTACACCTGCTTTTTCAAAAGTACTTTTCAAACATTAGCAAAAGAAACCACAATAATCCCCACTTAATAAATGGTAAAGAGAACAGTTAAGTGAACTGCTCAAGGCCACAAGTGATGCAGTGGCAAGCCAAAATTCAAACTTGGAATCCTCTGTCTTAGTCCCTTGCTCAGTTCTCTATGTCATGTTTTCCGCACATTTCTTTCTTGGATCTCAAAGTAGTGGGCAGGCCTCTTTTCTCAACTCATGCATAATGTTATTCAGGTCAATAATTTCAGGCTCTCTTTTTACGCCACTCCTGCCTTCCTAGGGAACAGATGCCTAGGCAAACATCCTATGGCTTCAAGACAGGCGCTCTTATGAGTTCACAATCCATACTATTCAGAGGGCTGACTGTTGGCACATGTAACAGCTAAGTGGTCTGGCTTATGAACACATAAGTCACTTAAAATTTTACTCTACCAGTTTTCATTTTTGTTAGCTCTTGAAATAATACGAAAAAGACAGCTTTCCAAAGTTACCTTTGCTCTGCTAAGCAGTTCTGCAATTAGTCTAATGGACTGAAGATTTCTTTGCGCTAACAGGAGCTTCCTCTCTTCTAGTCTTATTTTCTCTTGCAGTTTTTTCTGCTCTTCTGCTTGCATTTTTTCAAGTTTCTTTTTGTTTCTACGAACTTCACGATCCTTCTGTTTCTGTTCTCTTTTGCGTAACTTCTCTTCTCTTTTTCTCTCTCTCTCAAGTTCTTCAAGTTCTTTCTGTTTCCTAAGAGCAATTAATTTGTACATTAGCCATGACAGGAACAATTTTGGATTTTGACTTCTATTACAATTTAAGTTAAAAATACAGGATTTTGTTATTTTTTTCCAAGAAAGACAGGTCTTATTGATTGCTGACATAGACAGAAGCAGGAAACATCACATATGCATTCAGTGAACACCTTTAAACATTTCCCTTCCCACACAAAACTAAACTGACATCAGATAGACTGTTCTAGGGATAAGCAAAAATTTAATTATGAGATGTTTTAGGAACCAACACAAGTAAGATCATAGAGCATTTTACTGATCAAATTAGAAATACAGTCATTCTGAGTCAGTTGGCTGGGCAATCCATCCTTCAGAAGAAAAACGTTCAGCAGATATTAATTTAAGAATGTGCAGATAGTAGCAAAGGCCAAGATTTTCAAGAGAATACGTGCCTAAACAGTGGCATGATTTTCAGAAATACTGAACAGGCAGCAGCTTCCACTGAAGAATTCCACTTTAACCACACAAAAGTAAATGGATCTAGACAACCTAGCTTCCTTACTCAGGAAAAATTTCTGTTCAAGTCAATAGTTTTGCTTCATTAAGGAGTGAAGAACAGTGCTCTTGGAGAGTTATTTATCATCTAAATGATAAAAGAAGATCACTGATGCACGGGCTCCAGTTTCCTTAACATACAATTACTGAAATGATTTGCTATCCTCAGATTTATGTTCCATATATACCTGGCATCCCTGAGATATTGTATGTATACACATACTTTTTTCCTAGTAATACATTTTAAAACTTATAGCCCATTCCTGAAAAAAACCTATCTTTGTTAAAGCAGAACCATTTCAATAAAATGATTTACTTGTACAATTAGAAAATTGGAAGACCATGTGCTATCTAGAAAACAGATTTTAAAAACTTCATGATCCAAGTTAAACCAAATCATTGTAGTTTAAACATTTCAACTATCCAGTTCTAGGAAGCACATTTCCACCAAAATATCAAACTAGCTCACTTTATTTTTGTGTCGCTCACTGCCTGAACCTGCCTTCCTCAGAACTAATGCATAGTTATCATTCTGGTCAGCTATCTTCTAGGAACAACAACAGCACAACAACTGGGGCTTAGAGGAATGACTGCGTCTAGCACTAACATGTAAAATCCACCACAACTGAAAATCTTGTTGGTGGCCTCAGAAGCACTAAGGACTGGATTGGCCATGGAAACTGAACTACTCTCACCCCTAGAGGTGTCCCTCCAGGTCAGAGTTGAGGCACCTTGGTGGGACGATGTGGGGAAGCTTGCCCAGGCTGTACTTTTCTGTGGATAGAAGACTTAAGTCTTCACTGCTGTTAATCCGGAACAAGCAGCACTAACCTCACTTTAAAAAAAAAAAAAAAAAGAAAGAAAGAAAAGAAAATTGTATCAAACTATATACAAGTGTCATGATATTTTGTCATTTAGAGCCAACGAGTTTCTGTGAGATCTGTGTCATCAGAACAGTTAGTTTGCTTTCTAATACTGTCAGTAGTTGGGAAACATTGAAGTCTGAACTAGCTGGGCAGTAGAGTAACGAAAACCACAGCTTCTATCGTCTTGTTTGTAAAGAATCTCAAAGCAAGGGAAAATAAGCAGACTGAACACGCAACACAAATCAAGAAAGTCATTTCCACTCTATGTAAGACTGCAGTAATACAGTTTATAAGCAAAACGGAAATTCACAAAAGAAGTCTAACAAATTAGCCGGTTCTTGTAATAAACACTGGACAGAAATTAAGTTAGCTGAATTTAAAATGAAGAGATGCTCTAATGGGATCAACCATGCAAAGCAAAAATCAAACATAACACATTACCTTATCACTGTTAATTGCCCATGTAGTACTTTTGATGTGAATGAGGATTTTCAAAGGTGAAGATGTTTACCCACTATCTTTAATAGTAAAAGCTTATATGTCTGTTACCAGCATTGGTATACATTTTACCAAAATCATCCATTTTAGTTTAAACACTTTTTAAAATAGTCCAGAAACAATAATTTTGTGCAGAATTATAAGAAATTATAGGTATTATAATAAATTTACCAAACTTTCAACTTCAGTGATGGTCATCTCAGCTCCAGATTGCATTGCACAGGATCTGCCTTTTATTACTAAGGTATTTCAAAATTAGAAGAGCATTAAGAATTTGGAATCTGATTTGCTCACACCACTAATGTAAGTGATCAAAACATGTTTAATAGCAGAGAGTTGCATGATAACAAAAATAAATATATATATAGAGAGACCTATCTCATAGAACTGGAAGGGACCCCAAAGGGTCATCAAGTCCAGGCCCCTGCCTTCACTAGCAGGACCAAGTACTGGCCCCCTCAAGGATTGAACTCACAAGCCTGGGTTTAGCAGGCCAATGCTCAAACCACTGAGCTATCCCTCCCCTCAAAGGGGATTTTAATATTATGTTTGGAGAATTCTGTGAAAAATAGGATTCTGATTTAGAAGACTGAATAGTTAAAGCTAACAATATATTTTGAGTCAATTAATAACAGACTTAAAGACCATTTAATATCTTCACTGAACTAGTTAAAACACTTTGTAACTGATTGCGTATGTCAGTTTTAACATAAGATTGGATTTTTGTTTCTATATGTGGAAAGAACTTGCCCATAAAATTAACTTTTTCTGGGTTAGAAATATGATTGCTAGTGCATGAGTGGAAAAAAAAATAGTACAGTAAAACCTCAGAGTTACGAACACCGTGAAAAATGGAGGTTGTTCGTAACTCTGAACAAAATGTTATGGTTGTTCTTTCAACAGTTTACAACTGCACATTGACTTAATACAGCTCTGAAACTTTATTATGCACAAGAAAAATGCCGCTTTCCCTTTATTTTTGTAGTAGTTTACATTTAACACAGTATTGTACTGTATTTGCCTTTTTGGGGGAGGTCGGTGGGGAACTGCTGCTGCCTGATTGGGAACTTCTGGTTCCAAATGAGGTGTGTGTTTGATTGGTCAGTTTGTAACTCTGAAGTTCTACTGTATATGAAAGTGAAGTTATAATATGATCAAATTAAACATTGCTAATTTTGAATGGAATGAAGAAATGTGGGGACCCAAAGTTTTAGCCCTGCAAGAGACGGAGATTTAGTCAAATTGCTCATTCATTCCTAATGTGAGGGAGATAAGGGGAAGGAAATGCAGTTTCTTGTATTTTATCATCGTTATTAAAATTAAAAAATGTAGATATAAGTTAGATCTACCTTTCCTCCTCCTTTTTTTTCTCTTCTGCTTCTTTCTCTCTGCGTTTTTGTTCCTCTCTTTGTTGTTCAAGCTCTTGAAGTTTTTGACGTTCAAGCTGCCGTTTCTTAATTGATGCATCACTCAGGTGTTTTGTTGAGTCAAAGGAAACCTTTACAGAGCACAGTTAAGAAACAATGAGTTTAAGAGGTCAAAAACAATTCTAATCTAGTACATTTAAGTGGCAGCTTTGCATTCACTTCATCCCGACTTTTGGATTTTTTTTTTATGCTTGCTCTTGCAAGTCTTGTCATGTGAGAAAAAGTAAAATTATTTTACTCATGAGTCCGGGGATTTATCCAGTAACAAGTATATAAACAATTTAACGTGTAGCTCCAACACATTCAAACTTTTCTCCTGAACCTTAAAGGATACTTTCTGAACTGCACAGTTGTTGACTGACTTCCTTTTCATAACAAAGCCCACGTTGTACTCAATTAACAAATCGTAAGTGCATGACTTAAAACATGTCAAAGCAAATCTTACTAAGCCAAATTAAAAAAAGAAAACTAAATAATATTTTCTTGTGCTCCACGAATTTAGATTCTGTCTGAAATTGAACTTATTCATGTTTTTCTTTTCAAAAGTAGTACTGGTATTTGTGATTTGAAAAAGTGAATCCTAGAGAGCTTAGCCTAAAATAATAAATTTTAGGTACTCCTACGTGATTTTCCATTTTAAATACTCTTATGAACATAAATCCCCAATAACTGCAAAGTAGGAGAATATTATACTTCATTATATAGCCATCAGATTAATGTTTAAAACACTGGCCCTAGTCTCTATAGACATCATACACCCATGATACAACTGTTATCTGATATTGTGGCCTATCAAATTTGTTATAATAAACTTGTTATTCTAACTGAGGAGCAGTGGCTGCAAAAACTTAAGCCCTTTATCATGACAGAAGCAGTAAGATATGTATGCCAGATTTTCAGGTATTATGGAAATGTATTTTTATTAAATTTTCAAGTACAGTTTAAAAATGGGTTGAGATCACACAATGCAACAAATTTATCATAAATTTTGGTTATATCTGCACTTCAAATACAATTCAGATGTCTGCTCAGTTGTATAAATTGAATTTATTTTCATTCTACAGGTGTTTGCTGATTTTTTTTAATTTTAATGTTGTATCTTGTTACCCCTCTTTAAAAAAGGAACTCTCTCTCTCTTTTAAAAGTTTAATTTTGTTTAGTTTTCTTATGAATGTGTTGAACAAATATATAGTCTAGGTTCAGCATGGGACTTATATTCGTAAATATATACACACACACAAATATACTGGCGGTGTGGTCTTAAAAAGTTTTATCAGTAAATCTGAGATGTACAGGCAGAACAGACACAAAGAAATTAGATGATCAGAGCTAAACTGGAGAAGAGAAAGGTGTTCTGTCTTGTGATGGGGTATGCTCCCCACACTCATGTTGAATAGGTTAACGTAGGCCAGAGGGGACAATTAATCTATTAGGCTGCAAGATGGGGGAATTCAGGCTGAGCAGAAACTCAGTTGTGGAGGAACAGGCAGGGCATTTATAATGCCAGAGAGTTGATAGCAGAAAGGGGCTGCAGGGAAATTGTCTGCAGTCACTCCCTGGGACAAGGGAGGTGTGTTTGGGACTACAGAAATTAGTTTGCAGTTACTCAGTGGAAGAAGGGAGAGTGTGCTAGCAAATCCAAAGATGGGGGAGCTGTTAGGATATACATATTCAGGTCGGTCTGTAAAGGCCTATACTTTAAAAATTTAGGTGTATTCTTATCACTTAGCTAGTTATAGAGGTATAAAAAAGAATCAAAATCACTTTCTGTCTGTGTAAGGGACAGTCTGAGGCTCTGTTCTTAGGCTAAGTAAGGCCTTTGGCTAAGCAGCAGAGGCAGCCATAAACTGAGAAGTGAACGGTCACATCCTCACATCCCAAACTAGTCACATGGAAATAAGGTGCTATTGGGCTGTTAGGAATACAATCCTGTCCTGATATTCCTATCACCTCCAGAGAAAGAAAAGAGCCTAGAACACGTAAAAGGAAATTTAGTTTAATAGTTTTCTGTCTGGTAAAAAACTTACTTATCAATAAACACAGCTGGAAAACCCTTATGTCTGTATAAATGTAGTTGTAAAATCCTCACTTCTGTATTGTTTTGTATGTTTAGTTGCATGGTCTCTGTCTGATTCTGTAACTGTTTCTGTCTCCTGTATAATTAATTTTGCTGGGTGTAAACTAATTAAGGTGGTAAAATATAATTGGTTAAATAACCATGTGTGACGTTATTGACATAAACTGGGACCATATAGATCATTGTTGCAACCAAGGTCCTGTAGTGGCACCCAAATCTTGTATAAAGGGGGTCAAATGGGGTGTCTAGGACAAGGTTATGGTTTACTGGTTATGATTATGCTGTCTATATGTATGTATCAGTTTTGTAGTCGAAGTTATGAATATTGGCTCTATACTGTCTGTATGGCAAACTTATGCTATGCTTCTGGGTGACATCCCAGACAAGCTGAGATTAGCTCTGCCTAGCCTGCTTGATGGCCCATTAAGGACCATCAGCTATACAATGGACCCATTGAGAGAAGGCAGACACGCCTTGTACCTCAGCAAAGTATGCAGGGACTGGCCCATGTGACTCCAGACTCCATTTTGTTGTAATTTTCCACAGTAGGAACAAAGAGTGTTCTTACACCTGGAAAAGACTATATAAGGCTGATGCCTGATCTCCATCTTGTCTTCAATCCTGCTTCTTACCTCTGGAGGGACTTTGCTACAAACTGAAGCTCTGAACAAAGGACTGAATGACCCATCCCAGCTGGGGATGTATTCCAGAGACTTGATTTGAACCTGCAGTTTATTCCATCGCTGCTGCAAGCCTGAACCAAGAACTTTGCCATTACTGTATGTAATTGATTCCATTTAACCAATTCTAACTCTCATCTCTATCTTTTTCCTTTTATGAATAAACCTTTAGATTTTAGATTCTAAAGGATTGGCAGTAGCGTGATTTGTGGGTAAGGTCTGACTTGTATATTGACCTGGGTCTGGGGCTTGGTCCTTTGGGATCAGGAGAACCTTTTTCTTTTACTGGGGTATTGGTTTTTATAACCATTTGTCCCCATAACGTGTGGCACTGGTGGTGATACTGGGAAACTGGAGTGTCTAAGGAGATTGCTTGTGAGACTTGCGGTTAGCCAGTGGGGTGAGACCGAAGTATTAGTCTGGCTGGTTTGGTTTGCCTTAGAGGTGGAAAAACCCCGGCCTTGGGCTGTAACTGCCCTATTTTAGCAATTTGTCCTGAGTTGGCGCTCTCAGTTGGGTTCCGCCAGAACCGCATTGTCACACCATGTTACAGTATGTTAGAATTGGTTAGTTAAATTTCAATAAAATGATTGGTTAAGGTATAGCTAAGCAAAACTCAAGTTTTACTATGTAGTCTGCAATCAATCAGGAAGTAAGGGGGGAATGGGAGTGGGGAAATTAAAATCATGTTTTGCTAAGGGGGGAATGGGAACATGGAATGGGAACAAGGATGGCTCTGTGGTGTCAAAGCTGGGAAGGGAAACACTATTAAAAAAAACCTAAAATCATGCTTGCTAAAAGTTCACCCCAATAAACATCAAATTGTTTGCGCCTTTGAACTTCGGGTATTGTTGCTCTCTGTTGATGCAAGGAGGACGAGGGAAGTAAAAGGGTAAAAGAATAAGCCCCCTAACATCTTGGTGCCATGACTCGGATGCATCACATTAAATAGGTAAGTGGCAGCCTGTAAGTTCCCCTCCCCAACAATCCACGCAGCTGCTTGGAGGGGGTATAGTAAACTCTCGTAATGGTAGTTGCGGGTTCTGGCAAGCCAGGGTAAAAAATTTTTACAATAAATAAATAAATAAAGACCAGGGCCCATACCAGGTGCAGGGTCAGCCTGGGATGAAATTAAAAAAGGAAATGGAGGAAGTGTTAGGAAACCCAGAAGGATGGGGGGTGGCTGAGAAGCCCACCCTCCTTGGTATATAGGTAGTAAAAAAAGGTCCCTGCCCAATAAAACTAAATGCCTTCCAGGAAAAGGAGGCACTTCAGTCCACTTGTGAAAGGTTTGAAGTAAGGGCAGCATTATGGAAAGCTGCCAGTAATCTTTCAAGTTTGGTGCTGTTTCAGCAAGGGCTGCTGAATGGTTGTAAATTAGTTAGGAGTGGTTAAAAATAATTTGGCACAACAGGGTTTAGAGTCAAAAGCAAAGTTAACAAACCACTTTTAGAGACCGGAGCTGGGACTTGGTCCTGGGGAAGTAAAGAAAAAAAAAGATTTCAAAGTGACAGGGTTTGCAGGAGCAGGTAACAACCCCCACTCTTCTCCCAGAGCCAGGATAAAAACCGGGGGGTAAGGATTCCCAACTGTTTCAACCCGAGGAGCCTACTTTTGGTTCAAAGCTAACTATATCCTTTTCTTCTTTTCCTTCTTCTTTCTCTCAGTTTACTTAATTTGCTGCTGGTAGCCTGTACTTTAAACTAACCTGACAGGCTTAATTGGTTTCTTTCCACTTCTTTCCCCACCTCTCCCCCTGCCTTTCCACACTTTTGTTTTTCTAAAGTTTTAATAAAGGGTACTTTAAATACTTATGTAAAATGTTTTTGGTGTTTTGTTTAAAACAAAGTATAATAAAGGTCTGCTAAATTCCACTGGAATTTTTAAAGTAAAAGATCCATGGGCAACCACGAAAACAAATGTTTTACTGCCTTTTAAACAGTCTCAAGGTAAAAACAGCACAGGTTAAGGCAGCTGTGTGGCAATAATTGTACTTGGTGGCTAAGTTGTTAAAAACAAAGTGCACTTACCTTAAAAAAACTAAATGTAGAAGTAAGTAATTTAAAAAAAGTAAAAAGGTACAAATACCTTTTGCAAAAATTAATACTACGGGGTTTGGAGGAAAGTAAACATTTAAAAGTTGTAAAAATAACAGTTGTAAAAATGTTAAAGCTAACAGTTGTGGTGTTACAAAAGCAAGTTTTTGGTTTAATAATAAAACCCAGTTATATAAATGTACCTGTATGTGCAACTCTATGCAGTCACATTAAATAAAAGCTTGGTAATTAAATTATACCAGGGGGTCAGGAAGAGTGGCTACTACCACCACTATGCTTCTGTCCCCAGAAGCCTTTACAGCTATTCTTAAAAAAAGGGCCCTTTTCCCACAAAAATGGTCTATAGGAGCCTGCTGCAGGCGAAAAAATAATCTAATCAAAATTATTTAACTATTGGGTAATGTAATCAAAATCGCTAAAGAAATGTCAGGGGTTTCTATTAAAACTTAACTGCCCCTGGCTGTCTCTGGTTGTACAAAATGAAAGTGTAATCAGAGTACAGTTGTGTAAAAAAAAGTAATCACAGTGCAAAAAACGTTAGGCAAAAAATAATTGTGTGTGCACACGCACAGGGAAAGGAAAAGGGGAGCAATAATAAAAACATTAAGCCTTGTGGTGGCTCTACAAAAATCAAATTGTCACTTTGGGGGTGCATAAAAACTCTGTGGGCATAAAAAGGCAGTTAGTTACACCTTGTGTAAAATTAATATGGCTAATATAATGTTATAAAGGTTAAACTATTTCCCAGAACATATGCAGTGTACATTAAAAAAGGGGTAAAAAAATGCAAATAAAACATGATATTTAATTAAAATCCTGCTAGGGCTCCAAAAGGAGCCACAATAAATTGTGCTTTCTTTTTCAAATCTCTGTGTTTTAAAGCAAAAAATAAAAGTAAAAAGTAATCAAAACTCTGGTAAAAGTAAAATGTGTCCCTTTTAAAACAGTCTCTAAGCTGCTAATAGCTTTAAATCCAGAGGCAAGCCAAAAAAGCCTCTGTGTAAATGCAAATTACCTAGCTGATGGGAAAAGGAGGAAACTACCCATAAGTAGCAGCACAAAAAAAATCTAAAAATAATAAATACATCTGGTCAGCAAACAAGCTACTAGAAAACTCAAATTATGGCCCTCCAAAAAAAAAAAAAAAAAAAAAAAAAAAAAAAAAAAAAAAAAAAAAGGTAAAAAAACAAGTCAAGCCTAAAAATAAGGAAAACAGGTTACCCTGTGGGGAGGGGTGGGTGTGGCAAAAATCTAAAGCTGTCTCTCAGCTATTACCTAAAAATAAACTTAAAGCTTGGTACAGCAAAAAAACTATTAAAAACCTGGTCTGTTGTACAAAAGGAAAAACTAAGGCATACCACCTCATAAATTTCATAAATAACCAATAAGTGGGGTAATTCACTAACCTAACTATAAAACAAAATAAAAACAGCCTAAAGGTAATTCTTCTGTTTTTCGTGCAATTAGCAAGAAAATTTGTAAAAAAAAAATTGGTATTATTATTAAGCAATAATCTGTCCCCACTGGGGGGGGGGGAGGGGGGGAAGTTGTGAAAATTGTTTTTTTGTTATGTTTTTCAAACACTCTACAAGCACGCTGGCGCCAGCAAAAAAATAACCCAAAATACCATAAATCTAGGTTTTATGTGTTTGTCTGTGGTGTTTGTCTTGTTGTTAGCATGATGTGGGTGGGGAATGGCTTCAAAAGGCTAATCTAAAAAAAAAGTATAAAAATGCAAAATGCTCAACTAAAAGGCCAGCACCTGTGTAATAGCTACCATGGTGCCTAAAAATAAAACAGCAGCTAAGGTGGGCCCCACAAGCCCTATAAAAATAATAAAAAGGGAAGAAGCTCACCTTCCACCTTGATGCCTGGCCCTGGAATCCCCCCCACACACACACAAAAAAAAGGGGTGGAGTGTTAGGATATACATATTCAGGCCTGTCTCTAAAGGCCTATATTTTAAAGATTTAGGTGTATTCTTATCACTTAGCTAGTTATAGAGGTATAAAAGAAAGAATCAAAATCACTCTCTGTCTGTGTAAGGGACAGTCTGAGGCTCTGTTCTTAGGCTAAGTAAGGCCTTTGGCTAAGCAGCAGAGGCAGCCATAAACTGAGAAGTGAACGGTCACATCCTCACATCCCAAACTAGTCACATGGAAATAAGGGGCTATTGGGCTGTTAGAAATACAATCCTGTCCTGATATTCCTATCACCTCCAGAGAAAGAAAAGAGCCTAGAACACGTAAAAGGAAATTTAGTTTAATAGTTTACTATCTGGTAAAAACTTACTTATCAATAAACACAGCTAGAAAACCCTTATGTCTGTATAAATGTAGTTGTAAAATCCTCACTTCTGTATTGTTTTGTATGTTTAGTTGCATGGTCTCTGTCTGGTTCTGTAATTGTTTCTGTCTGCTGTATAATTAATTTTGCTGGGTGTAAACTAATTAAGGTGGTAAAATATAATTGGTTAAATAACCATGTTACAGTATGTTAGAATTGGTTAGTTAAATTTCAATAAAATGATTAGTTAAGGTATAGCTAAGCAAAACTCAAGTTTTACTATATAGTCTGCAGTCAATCAGGAAGTAAGGGGGGAATGGGAGCAGGAAATGGGAACTGGGATGGCTCTGTGGTGTCAAAGCTGGGAAGGGAAACAAACAAACACTAAAATCATGCTTGCTAAAAGTTCACCCCAATAAACATCAATTTGTTTGCGCCTTTGAACTTTGGGCATTGTTGCTCTCTGTTCATGCAAAAAGAACCAGGAAAGTAAAAGGGTAAAAAAAATAAGCCCCCTAATTGGAGCCAGGATTAGGAAAGGTTCAGGGAAAAAGCAGAAAGGTTCAGGATGATGCAGACTTTGGCTGTTGATTAGAGGATCCCTCAGCTGGAACCCAGAGTAGAGGATGTACCTGGGTTCCCCTACCAGCCACATGGAAGTGGCACCATAGGGGCATTGAAAAAGACGACTGCCTAAAACTGCTGGTAAGGAAAGTGATATTCCAGAGGGGAAAACATGCATAGTGATCTGGCCAGAGATCCATGTCACAAAACGGGAGCACCCTGGGTTGCACAGAGTGAGAGAGAGCAAAAGAGTGGCAGCAGGGCAGGCAGCGAGCAGCAGAAGGGGGCCTCAGACCTGGAAAGAGCTAATCCGCACAGCAGCCAGAAAGAGGCACCATATGTGGTGAGTTGACCCCAGCACATATCTGCTGGGTGCTAAGATACGGGATGTGGACCTTAGGCTACAAGGGATCATAATGGGAGCAGGAAAGAATCCACTCATTGTCCTTCACATGGGAACAAATTATAATGTTAGATTCTCACTGGAATGCATCAAAGGAGACTATGATAGGCTGGGGGAAGACTATGATAGACTTAAAGAAATGGAGGCTGAGGTGATCTTCAGTAGGATTCTGCCTGTCCCTAGAAGAGAACGAAGGCAAGACAAGATTATGATGATCAACAGATGGCTCAGGCCGTGCTATAAGGAGGGCTTTGGAATGTTGAATCACTGGGAGTCATTCACGGAGAGAGGACTGTTCTCGTGGAACGCCCTCTACTTGACTAGGCAGGGAAATGGATTTCTGGGGTGGAGGCTGGCACAACTGATTAAAAGATTTAAACTAGGAATCTGGGGATATAGTTGGGAGATGCTCATGTAATATCCATGCCTAATACTAATATTGAGCAGGAGGAAAATCAAGAAAGAAGATACAGCAATGGAGAGAGAGTAGGAGAACGGACATCAAGAGAAAAGATAATGCCAATACCAATGACGATAGTATCGCCTATCTGCTGACAGTAGAATGACTGTACCCAATCGGGTGAGGAATCTGGGCGTAGACAAGCAGAAACAACTTAAGATGTTTGTACACCAATGCAAGGAGCCTGGGTAACAAAATGGAGGTATTAGAATTAATGGTGCAGGAAGTGAAACCAGATATTATAGGGATAATAGAAACATGGTAGAATTGTAGTCATGACTGGAGTACAGAAATTGAAGGGAATGTGCTGTTTAGGAAAGACGGAAATAAAGATAAAGGTGGTGAAGTAGCATTTTATATTACTTATGAGTAGACTGTAAAGAAATTAGAAATGATGGAATGGATAAAACAAGAGTCCGTTTGAGCCAAAACCACTTTGGGGAAGAAAGTGACCAGATGGTTCCCGGAGACAGCACTTGGGGTATGCTACACACCCCCAGGATCCAATTTGGATATGAATAGAGACCTCCTTAATATTTTTAATGACATGAATACTACTGGGAATTGTGTGATTATGGGAGACTAATTTCCCAGATATATATTGGAGGACAAATGCTGCTAATAATGGTGGAGCCCACGTTTTCCTGGATGTGATAGCTGACAGATTTCTTCACCAAATAGTCACCAAACCAACAAAAGGTAATTCCATTTTAGATTTGCTAATGGTGAATAGTGAAAAGAACCGGTTGCAGGTGACAACCTTGGTTTGAGTGATCATGAGCTAATTCAGTTTAAACTAAACGGAAGGATAAAACAAACAGGTCTGCAACTAAGGTCCTTCATTTCAAAAGGGCAAACTTAAAAAAATAAAGGGAAGTTAGGGAAGTGGACTAGGCTGAAGAACTCAAGGATCTGAATGTGGAGGAGGCTTGGAAAAGTTGCAGAAGCTATCTGAAGCCAGCATCACAAGCAAGGGGGGCTGGGGGGGATTGCAGTGAAGGGCGGCAGACCAAACAGGATGAACAAGCATCTCAAACAGGTTATTAAGAAAAAGCAGAACGCCTACAAGGAATAGAAGATGGGCTGGATCAGGAAAGAAAGCTAAGTATTGGAGATCAGAATGTATAGGGGGAAAGTGAGAACTGCCAAAATCCAAGCAGAGTTGGACACTGCAAAGGAAATTAAAACTAGTAGTAAAAGGTTCTATGGTCATATAAATAAGAAAACAAGGAAAAAAGAATTGGGACCACTAAACACTGAGGATTTGGGGGGGGGATTAAAGGTAATATAGGCATGGCCCAACACCTAAATGAATACTTTGTCTCAGTTTTTAAATAAGTGTAATGAAGAGTTTAGGGGTAGTGGTGGGGTGGCTAATGGAAATGAAGATATGGAATTAGAAATTAATGAAGCCAAGCTCAAACAGCTTAATGGGACCAAATGGAGGGGCCTGGATAGTCTCCATCCAAGAATACTGAAGGAACTGGCACATGAAATTGAAAGCCCAATGGCAGGGATTTTTAATGAAGCCATACACTCAGGGATCATATCCTATGCCTGGAGAATTGTAACATAGTACCTATTTTTAAGAAAGAGGAAAAAAAAGTGAGGAAGGAAATTACAGGCCAGGTATTTTGATCTCAATTATATGCAAGGTGTTAGAACACATTTTAAAAGAGAAAGTAATAAAGGACCTAGAGGTAAACTTCAATTGGGATAAAATACAACATGATTTTACAAAAGAAACTGGACCTTGAAAACTGGAGTAATAGAGACTGTTTTTATGCTGTCGCTTCATCAACAATCTGACTTGATATCAGTATAAAATGCAGCTGTAGAGTTTAACATGTTAAACTCACACATGGAAAGGACATTCAACAGTATTTTTTCCCCTTAAGGTCTATTACAGAATAACTCTGCAGTTTCTCACCTTTACATTGCAAGCCACTGCTTTGCCATCATCACCTTTGTACATCAGTTTCATCCCTCGCAGGGCATTCATGGCCTTGATGAAACCTGCATACTCATGATATTGAATGTAAGCTTCAAAATTCAAATGGCCTCCAAAACTGAAGGTGTGAAAGTTTCTACCAGTCATTTCTTCTCTATATGGGTCCAGCATGGGTATGTCCACATTACGTATTTCCCCAAATTTCTTAAATACTTTTATAAGGACTTCTTCACTTGGTTTTTCTGAGCCAGAGTCCTTCAGTGCAAACCATTTGCAAGGTAACCCCTCTAAGTGAATGGTGTCTGGTCTCTCCCCAGGCAAACTTTCGTTCATATCTTTGGCATCACGAAAAAAGGAGTCCCAGTCATGTCTAGTAGGAAAGTCAATTTTATATTCTGCAGCACGAACTTTTAAAATGTCAGAGAAACCACTAAGTTTTATTGTTTTGCCATCAAGGCATGCTAGAAAGGACTTAACCAAACTCTTGTTTTCAACTTCTCCTTCAAAACGGATGAAATCCATGGTGCTTTTGGAAATCCGTAGTGTGGAAAACTGATGAGTTTGCACCATTCCCTTTAGTCTTTCCATCACTTCCCAGTTGGAAATGGATTTTCCTGGTTGCTTGAGCTGAGGAAGTGCCACGCTGATAGACATTTTTGTAATGGGTTTAAGGTACAAGCCATAGGAAGCACAGAGCTCTACTGCTTCTGATGCATCATGAACTATTGTAGCAGCCGCCATAGCACAAAAAAAGAAGTATAAAACCACTACGAAAAATGTATACTCAACTAACTTGTAGGCAACACTAACTGAGGAAAGTGGTCCTTATCTGTAAATAATTGACTGGTTCTGAGATTTAAACATTACCAAGTAAAACCATTGATTCTTGGCATGAGAGTCAATTAGGAAATTTAAAATTAACAGCATTGCCATTATAAACTGTTTTCTAACCATCACAATATATAAATTCAGTTCCAAGACTTAAATACTACAGTCATAAGCAGTACAATTACGTCCACAGGGAAACTGAAAAGCTGATGATATGAATAAGTGTGGTTTGCTACTCAATGGCTCAACAGAAAGCTATGCTTCGGGAGGAAACACTGTGGAAGTTATGTCGTCACCCAATGTTAACATGAGCAGAATTACTAGAGTGCCAACTAGCAACAGTTATACTGCAGCAGCTTCAACTGGACGACTTTATTCTGGAAGGGAAATAAAACAGATGTCAATTTAGAGGAAAGAATTAGTCTTATAACTCTTGCTCAGACCTGAACAAACTACACAAGGTGTATCATCAATATAGTGAGATCCCCTCTACATGATGGTAAACATCAACTGCAAATCCCCATTTGATTACTAGGGCCATAAATGGGGGAGGTGAAAGGGCTGGTAGAATTAATAGGCAACAGAACATACTTCCTAAAATCACATTTGTGAGTTTTAGCCACAACATAAGATAATTTTAAAGCTAGAGCTCATACATATAACCATAGACAGATCTGCCATTGATTTACAAACACAACCATTATAATTCATAACATATAAACAGACTTGGAAAAAGTTGCTTTTCGTCAGTAAATGTCAAACACCTATTTCACCTTGCACACACATACTTATGAAAAAAAATATTTCCATCGATGATAAAACAAATTTTCAGACAGGCAAAAGAAGAAAAATGCTAACTGAAAACCTATTAGGTGTTGGGTCCCCAGTGGGACTAGCACACATGTGACACAGGCCAGGCTAAATAAAATGAAGGGGATTTGGAGCAGTAATATTACATCGGGGCCCCTTACAGCTGGCATCACTGACTGGGCCGTTAAAAGTCCTGTCGGAGGCGCAGTGGGGCTAAGGCAGGCTCCTTATTAGAGTTTGTTTCACAACTAATTACTTTGTATATTTTGACATATGATATTGAAAATGTCTTTTAACCATGATAGAAGCTTTAACTTTTTGAATCAACAGCTACTATGGTCAGTAGATAATTATTGTGTGATTCTCTTCCTCCCCACCCCTGAATTCTGCACAAAGGTGAAATAACCCCGGAGTGTTTCCTTCCACAGGACACGCAACAGCCGCGTGATGCGACACTAGGGTGACCAGATGAGAGGAAGAAAATATCGGGACACGGGGGTGTCCGCCGGCGGAGCAAAAAACCAAAACACCTTGCCCCCCCCCCCATCCCCCGCCCCTACAGGCTACGCAGGCCGGCGACGGGCGCAGCCTCGGCCAGCAACTGCTACTCCCTTGCCAGCCCCCTGGGGAGCCCCCGCCCGCGCAGCGCCGGGCACCGAGCAGGGGGCTCTCGCCTGACTCTGCCCCCCCGAGCCCCGACCAAGCGGGCGGCGGGATCCACAGAAGGAGCTGGGGAGGGGAGGGGAGAGAAGGGTTGCGAATATTTACGGGGTCAAAGGTCACATTTATCCCCTGCGTTCCCCGCCCCCATACGAGCGGGAGGGTCACGAGCTGCGGCCCCCGCCCCCGGGACTGACTCACCCGCCACGTCGGTCTCTGGCCTCCAAACCGCAGCCGCTACCGCCGCTGGCGGCTACGTCTGACCCAAAAGAAAACAGAACAGCCGCCCTGCTCCCCGGCGTCCCAGAAACCCCTGCGGGGGGAACTTCCGCTTCCGGGTTGGCTTAACCAGAGGGAAGGGGGGCGAGGGATTCCAGAGCGTCCTGGAAGTGGCCGGGCTGGGCCGCTCCTCCGAGTCTATGGTTCCAGCAGGGAAAAAGAATCACACGAGCCCGGCGTGGATTGCGGCCGCGCGCCCCCTGGCGGACGGAGAGGAAATGGCAGCGCCGCAGGGGCCCGGCGGGCAGGCGGGGCTCGCCCACTGCGGGGTGTTGGGTCCCCAGTGGGGTGGGGCTAGCACAGGTGTGACCAGGGCCGGCTCCAGGGTTTTTGCTGCCCCAAGCGGTGGGGGGGAAAAAAAAAGCCGCGATCGGCAGCAGCTCCACGCGCTGCTTTCTTCTTCGGCGGCAGGTCCTTCCCTCTGAGAAGGAGCGAGGGACCCGCCCCGAAAAGCCCGACATGCCGCCCCAAGCACCTGCTTGCTGGGCTGGTGCCTGGAGGGGGCCCTGGGTGTGACACAGGCCTGGCCCAATCCAGTGAAGGGGTTTGGGGGCAGTACTATTACAGCAGGGCCCATAGGGTTGCCAGGTGTCTGGTTTTTGACCAGCGCGCCCAGTTGATAAGGGACCCTGGCAGCTCCGGTCAGCACTGCCGACAGGGCCGTTAAAAGTCCAGTCAGCGGCGCAGCAGGGGCCCGAAGCTAAAGCAGACTCCCTGTGGCTCTGGGAAGCAGCAGCATGTCCCCTCTCCAGCTCCTACGCGTAGGGGTAGCCGGGGGCTCCATATGCTGCCCCCACCCCAAGCGCCGGCTTCACAGCTCCCATTGGCTGGGGACCGTGGCCAATCGGAGCTTTGGGGGCGGCGTGGGCAGCACACAGAGCTACCTGGCTGCCCCTGAGCCTAGGAACCAGACATGCCGGCTGCTTCCGGAAGCTGCCTGAGATAAGCGCCACCTGGCCAGAGCCTGCACCCCGTATCCCCTCCTCCACCCCAATCCTCTGACCCAGCACCCTGTCCTGCACCCTCAACCCCTCATTTATGGCCCCATCCCAAAGCCTGCACCCCCAGCCTGAGTCCTCACCCCCTCCCACACCCCAATTCCCTGCCCCAGCCTGGTGATAGTGAGTGAGGGTGGGGGAGAGCGAGTGACAGAGGGAGGGGGGATGGAGGGAGAGGGGGTTGGAACTCAGAGAAGGGGCAGATTAGGGGCAGGGCGAGGATGTTCAGTTTTGTGCAATTAAAAAGTTGGCAACACTAGGGCTCCTTGAGCTCTGTGGGGCCTTGCCAATTGCTCAGTCTCTTTATGCCGAGTGCCACCACTGATAACGTGACTCCAGGTGCTAGGGCTTTGACAAACCCCTCTACGTATCACAGAAATTATTGCAAGAATTGCCTGTGCTGTCTCCTGTACTGCACCCACTCCCAACCTCCAGTAGTGGAGAAGCACCATGATCCTCACCCCCCATAGCATGGGGTGCTGCTAGGGTTGCCAACCCTCCCGGATTGGCTAGGAATCTCCCAGAATGGGCTTCGATCTCCCAGTGGCTATTGAAGCCAATCCGGGAGATTTTAGGCCCCTAAAAATTCAATCAGCAGTGTAGAGGGACTAATGCAGGCTACCTACAAGCCCTGGGTCTGCACAGCTCCCAGAAGCGGCCGGCATGTCCCTCTAGCTCCTAGGTGCGGGGACAGCCAGGGGGTCTCTGCGCGCTGCCTCCACCCCGAGCGCCAGGTCCACAGCTCCCATTGGCCAGGAACCGTGGCCAATGAGAGCTGCAGGGGCAGTGCCTGCAGGCAGAACAGCACACCGAGCCACCTGGCTGCCCCTGAGTCTAGGAGCCAGATACGCTGGGAGCAGCCCAAGGTAACCGCCGCCTAGCTGGAGCCTGCACCCCAAAACACCTCCTGTGCTCCAACTCCCTGCCCCAGGCTCAGCCCAGAGCCCCCTCCCACACAACAGACATAGTCAACTTGGGCCCCAATCCTGCAACATGGAGCGGGTGAGTGGACCCTTGTGCTTATGTGGCACACCATTGATTTCAGAATTCAATAATACAATAGTAGGTATCATGTTTTCAGACAGGTATGTAAGTTTTAAAGCCATGATTCTACAATGTAATTTGCATGGTGAGCAGGGTTCCACTTGGATGCAGTGATCCACCTGGTAGAGATAATTTCAGGTTTGGAGCCTTAATAATGCACATGGCAGCCAGGTGAGAATATTACACACACCAGAAAGGGAAAGACAGAAGAACAAGCAACAATAAACATGAGTAACAGCTGTATAACAATGTGTCTTGTCCATTTAGTGACTTCAATTACATGGCTGTTCTTGTCTTGCTCCTCTAAGCTGAATAGTAAGCCCAGTGTTTTTTTGCAAATGCTAAGTAACATGAAATAAAATAAAAAAGAACATAAAAATGACAAAAAATGAAAAACTCACCCTGCAGTGGTGGTGGTCCCTGTGGCTCCTGTCCCAAGGGGCTGTACCCAGGTGTCTGGTCTGAGCATTGTGACCTGGCACCTGAGGTTGCAGTGTCACTCACTCAAATTTGGCTCACCTGCCCCTGCGTCAGGATGATGGAGGGTTGGCAGGGCCAAACCTGAGCAACACTGCAACCCTGAGCACCAGATTGCCACACCTAGAGCAGGGAGATGGCCCCAGACCTATGGGACAGGAGTCACCACTGCAAGGTAAGTGCAAGGTACCACTCGTCCTTTGGGCAGGATCCAACAACCTCCCAGGGCCTTTCACCCCTTTGGGGGAGGAGGGAAGCTAGCAGGGGAGTTGGAGTACAGTGCAGGAGGGAAGGGGTTTCTGGGGCTAATGGGGGCTTGGAGGGTGAGTCTCAGTGGAAGAGGGGGAATAAATAAGCGGGGGGGGGGGGTCCCTGAGGATATAGAGGGAGAGGTTGCGGTGAGGGTGGAGGGTTGGAGAAGGAAACAGTAGGGGTTGGAAAGATCCATGGTGCCCTATGGTGTTTGTGTCACTGAATGGGGATGGAGAAGCGGGGGTTATTTGAGGGCTGCAGTAATGGTAAATGTCAGTGGAGAACATCTAAGGAACTGTTTGTAAGCAACAGAGGACAAACCATGAAAAAAGAAAAGGAAGTGTACTGCTGTATGCTTGTTTTTAATTCATAAAACCTTTCAATTCCATAGACTAATGCTTAATAAAATGAGGTAGTATAGATAAAATAGGATAAACTGGGATGCTTATAATCTTTTTAGTTATATACAGTCTTTTGAACTATTTTATTAATGTAAATGTAATAAAAAACATTTTGAATGGATAACACAAAATAAGAAATTCCCACAAAATAAAATGAAAAATTATTTAAAAAATAATAATTTCTTGAGGTTCTACATATATGTTTAGTGCAAACGAACTCTATTTTCTCTGAAATGTATTGCAGTTCAAAACAGAGAGAAAAATCATGTAATACTATGGAAGCCCACTAGGAGACTAATAAAAGCCTGCAGTAGCTAGTCCGTTGTTTGCACAAGAATCTAACTTTTTCTTTGACTCTAAAACTGATGTTGAAACTGATGTCACTGAAGAACTTCCTACAGTATTTGGACAGTTATTTCTAAAGAAAGATCTGAACCAGTTGACAAAAAAAAACTTGTAGTATGCAGTGTTGTAGCCATGTTGGTCCTAGAGTTGAGGAAAAGCTCTCTGTAAGCTCCAAAGCTTGTCTCTCTCACCAACAGAAGTTGGTCCAATGAAAGCTATTACCTCGCCCACCTTCTCGCTCTAAAAAAATCATTATTACTTTATTTTAAAAAACATTATACTGATTAGCAATCTGATTTCATAGCATTAGGATATGGTGATGAGAATGGGATATCATTATAGTGAGTGGTCAATTAAATCACAAAATGATCTGAGAACAGAAGGATGGAACCCCAATCTGAATACGTTGTTTGGTGGGGATCTGCCCTTACTACTCTGTAACCATGGCAGTACACAGATGTTTTCTGGCACAGTTTGGGATGCTCATATTCTCCAACTGTGTGTGTGTGTGTGAGAGAGAGAGAGAGAGAGAGAGAGAGATGGATAACATACATATAGAACAAAATTGTCCCATCCACAATTAGCACTCACACAAACACAAAAATGTTCCAAGAGAAATGTAACTATGCCAGACAGGTGTCTGTATGTAACTATGAAATGTATGTAACTATGAAATGTAACTATGCCAGACAGATCATGGTTAGGGCTGTATTTTAGTTTGTCCCATTTTAAGGGTCTAAGTTCAGAAAAGTCATATGGAGAGAACCATCTTGGTTTAACATTTAGGACTAGATGACCCAATGGGTCTTTTCCATCCAGTTTCTTTGGTTCTGTATTGCAGTTTTAGCTTTTGATGAAGCATAAGCAATCTCTGTCCAGCATCATATATAATTTAACATATAGTGTTGTAGTACATTACACTTTATCATAGTTGTATCTGAACAGACAGAAATTTAAAAGAAAAAAACATGATAGTGTGACAATCAGAGTCCATTCGCCCCAAGGGGAAGACAGGGGGTCTGAACTCCAAAGAGTAAGCAATTGAATCAGCTGGTTGTATACAATATTATTGTGTATAAAAAATATGACAAGTAAGGTCTTTTATGAAACCTTGTAATGTTCTGAACTTGATAGTCATTATGAGATATGTATACAGACAGTGGTTATGAATTATGCATTCATGTATATAGAATACTATGCTCATGACCTGTACTAAATTTCAAATATACCTCACAGCAGGGAGGGCTCCTCCCAAGCCAGATGGGTACACAAAACTGAATGCAACTAATGGCCCATGGTACGACCCAGGAAAAGAAAAATGATGGCCCATTATAGTTAGTGGGAAGACAACGAGTCATCCCAACTACTGAGTTGAGAGGGAATTTCCCCCACCATGAATCTGAGAGAAACAAAAAGAGAACTGCAAACCCTTAAAAGAGAAGTGGTTTGAAGTGAAGGGTATTGTGACACTCTGTATCTCAGGGGAACACCCTACATCCCCATGTTCATCCTTATAATACGATTGTGTGGTATCCAATGCAAAGTTTGTCATGTTATGTGTCTTCAGAAGGCTCATGATGCCCTGAGCATTGTTGTTATAGTAATGTTATGTTATAGGTTGTAATTTCATGTATATAGTTATGAGGCTGAAAATGTGTCCTCATGGCTTAAAACAAGCCCAGGCAAAACTCTCCAGGAACAAAGGGGCAGTTCACACCTCATCAGGGCATGTATGGGACAAACCCAGCCCAACCTTACAGGAACAAAGGACACTGGCCTAGGCAGCAACAAACGATTTGTTGGACTCTTTAGTGAGTCACCCCCCTTCCTCTGGTAAGTTTGGGACTGCGATGAGGTAATGCTCACCTGACTCTGAAGGGGGGAGGGGGCAAAGCCAAGAAGGAAAAAAGAACTGTGGTGAGAAGCATCTAAGTTTGGAAGGGCATTGAAAGTGTTAAGATCAGCTTAGAATATGTTTTGCTTTTATTTCATTTGACCAAATCTGACTTGTTGTGCTTTGACTTATAATCACTTAAAATCTATCTTTTGTAGTTAATAAATTTGTTTGTTTATTCTACCTGAAGCAGTGTGTTTGGTCTGAAGCGTGTCAGAGACTCTCCTTGGGATAACAAGCCTGGTGCATATCAATTTCTTTGTTAAAATGATGAATTCATATAAGCTTGCAGCGACCAGCAGGCATACCTGGACACTGCAAGATGGAAGTTCCTAGGGTTGTGTCTGGGACTGAAGTTATTGGCTAGCATCATTTGCTTGCACAATCCAAGCAGCGGCTGGCCAAAAGTGCTCATTCACGTAGCTGGGAGCAGCTTACATGCCAGAGGCTGTGCGGGAACAAACCAGGAGTGGGGGTTCTCACAGCAGAGCAGGGTAAGGCTGGCTCCCAGAGTCAAGGATTGGAGTGACCTAGCAGATCACCGGTCCAGATAACACTAGGGGAACGTCACAGGTATCCAGAACCGAGGGACAATCTCAAAGGTGGTGGAGGGGGCTATCTGTGAACCCTGGGTCCCCTCAATGGCTGTAGGGTACATTGGGAAACTGTTCAAAGGCAGTAGGTAACTAGTATTAAAAAGGGAATCTATCTAATGCAGAAGTGTGAAGACTGAAGTTGCGTCTGTGTGTATTTTCTGTGTAACTTGTCTCTGTTCACTTTTCCTTATTATTTCATCTTTGAATCTGTGATTTCTCCATTAAATACACTTTTTGTTTATTTTTATCCCAAGCAGGATTCTGGTGCCCAAACTGTGTGGAGTCTGCATGCCAAAGTGAACTGATAACTGGGGGGCAGGTTTCATATCTTCAGAGGTGATGAACCAGAAGAGAAAATTCTGAGTGTCTGGCAGTTAAGATCTTGGGGTAGATGGATTTGGGGGGACCCAGTACTATTAGGGCTGTTGGGATCATCCTGCCAGCGGTAACTAGGTTGGTAGAAGCCAGGGTGAGAGCTTTATATTAGTGGGCTGGTTACTGGGATCAAGGCTCCGAGCAGGATACAGGGCAGGCAATGACAGAACCCCTTACTGGTGTTGGTGAGCTCTAAAACATGACAGATAGCACTGTTTTTTGTGTCTCCTAGTGCAGAGGTTCCCAAACTGTGGTCCGTGGACCACCAGTGGTCCACGAGCTCCATTCAGGTGGTCCGCGGATAGTCCCCTCTAAGGTGTGCGCCTGGGCAGCCGCACACAAGAGAATGAAGGGCCACCCACCTAATCAGTGGAGCTGCGCAGGCATGGCTCCACTAAATAGATGCCTGGATCCTGGAGAAGACGCAAGGTGAGGTGGTGGCTTTGGGGGGAATAGGAGGTAGGTGGGAGGGGGCAGTAGGGTGAGAAGAGGGGGTGGGAGGAATTTGGGATGTGCAGGGCTGTGGCTGCCAGAGAAAGAGGCGACTTTCCCCAGCTCCAGGGCTGCGGCTGGAGATGGCCCTCCTTCCCAGCCTCAGCCCTGTGGCTGTTGTGGTGGGGGGAAAGATCCCCCTCCTTCCCAGCCTCAGCTCAGGGGCTGCCGCGGCAGGGGAGAGAGGGCACATCCATTGCATTAGAAAGGTAAGACTACTGATATTAAAATATGAGTTGTGTGCTTTTATTTGTAAAACAAAAAAATGTTAATTTTTTTTATAGCACTTTTATCCAAAGTGCTTTACAATAGTTAGCTAATGGTACAAATAGCATTTGGAAAGATCATTAAGTGGTCCGCTGAGACCCTCACCAATTTTCAAGTGGTCCGTGAAAAAAAAAGTTTGAGAACCACTGTGCTAGTGCATTCTGTGTTGTATGTCTATTTAGACTCTAAGCTCCTCGGAACAGGGACCATGTTTTCTTTTGTGTACAATTACGCATACTATTGGTACTTGTAACAGACTGGCAAGCTTCTCCTGCACGGAGAGGCTGATTGGTTCCTGTGGATTCACAGAGGCAGGTATGGTGCCTTACATTTTGCTATCAATATAGAGGAGATAAGAACAGCCATACTGGGTCAGACCAATGATTCATCTAGCCAGTATCCTGTCTTCCGACAGTGGCTGCTGCCAGGTAATTCAGAGGGGATGAACAGAACAGGCAATTATTGGGTGAGCCATCCCTTGTTGTCCACTCCCAGCCTCTGGCAGTCACAGGCTTAGGGATACCCAAGGCATGGGGTTGCATTCCTGACCAGCTTAGTTAATAGCAACTGATGGACCTATCCTCCATGAACTTACCTATTTTTTTTTATTCCAGTTATACTTTTGGCCTTCACAACTTCCCCTGGCAACAAGTTCCATAGGTTGACTGTGTGTTGTGTGAAGAACTTCTTCCTCATGTTTGTTTTAAATCTTCTGCCCAGTAAATCATTGAGTGACCCCTGGTTCTTGTGTTATGTGAAGGAGTAAATAACACTTTCTTATTCACTTTCTCTACACCATTCATGATTTTATAGACCACTATCATGTCCCTACTTAGTTGTCTCTTTTCCAAACTGAAAAGTCGCAGTCTTTTTAATCTCTCCTCATATGGAAACTATTCCATACCCTTATCACCTAAGCCCTTAGGTTTACGCTATGCTTAATATGAGTTACTTAGAAATAAAGACAATGCCCAGGGACTGGATAACTCTGGAATTTGTACGAAGTGTGTGTAGCCAGATTTGCTGGAACCGAGTGGACTCCATCAGTTTACAGTGCTTAACTAATAATAATATATCACTGTGACAGAATGTACCTCTGTATTCACACCCTATACACTATTGTAATAATCTTTGTACAAAATATGTCTTCTGAAGTATCATTTGAAAACTAATAACTTACTGGTCAGTAGTGTATGGTAGAATGTATGTAGTAACATTATATATAAAGTTATGAATTCCTTTAAATGACGTTGGTAGCGCATGTTCGAACCCATGTAGCCCCTATTAGGGAGGACTTGTCAAGCAGGCCTTACACAACAGGAGTGTGTTTACATCAGTTTACAGATAAGTTGTAAACAGTGTCTTCAGACAGTGAGAGGGGGGAAATAGAAGACAAGGAAAATCAGCAAACTTCATCATGCAACTCTTCACCACTAGACACCATGTCGCCGCCTTTACTTTTTGAATAAACATTGCTCTGAGGCAGAGATGGGCAAACTACGGCCCACAGGCCACATCCGGCCCGCGGGACCATCCTGCCCAGCCCTTGAGCTCCCAGCCAGGCAGGCTAGCTCCCGGCCCCTCCCCTGCTGTCCCCCCTTCCCCACAGCCTCAGCTCGCTGTGCCACCAGCGCTATGGGCGGCAGGGCTGCAAGCTCCTGCCTGCAGTGTGGTGGCATGGCTGGCTCCGGAAAAGTGGCATGGTAAGGAGGCGGGGACCGGGGGGGGGGGGGAAGTTGGATAAGGGGCAGAGGGTCCCAGGTGGCAGTCAGGAGACAGGGAGCAGAGGGCGGTTGGATGGGGCAGAGGTTCTGGGGGAGGGCGGTCAGGGAACAGTGGGGTTGGATAGGCATGGGAGTCCTGGGGGGCCTGTCAAGGGGCGAGGATGTGGATAGGTGTCGGGGCAGTCAGGAGACAAGGAGCAGGGGGCGTTGGATAGGGGGTGGGATCCCGGCGGGGCAGTTAGGGGTGAGGGGTCCCAGGAGGGGATGGTCAATGGACAAGGAGGGGGGTTGGATGGGTTAGTGGTTCTGAGGGAGGCAGTCAGGGGGCGGGAAGTGGGAGGGGTAGGGGCCAGGCTGTTTGGGGAGGCACAGCCTTCCCTACCCAGCCCTCCATACAGTTTTGGAACCCCGATGTGGCCCTCAGGCCAAAAAGTTTGCCCACCCCTCCTCTGAGGGGTAACCTTCAGGAAAATGCTGCTCCAAGAGGGACTGGACTATAAAAGTGAGGGGCAAAACCAGCCCACGTTATCTGTCCCTATCCATCTCTCCCTTTTTCACCTAAGAAGAAAAAGAAACAGCCTATGGACTTTGGGAGCAAATCCTGATGTGAAAAAAACTGGTCAGTAATATTACTGGAAACCTGTCGAAAGAACTTCACATTAAACCAAGTCTATCTTGTTAAGTTTAGAAAGTGATTTATTTTTGTAACCATTTTTGACTTTAATGCCTCATACTTGTAACCACTTAACATCTCTCTCTTTGTAAGTAAATAAACTTGTTTTATTCTTTAATTAAAACTAATCCAATTGGATTAGGAATTGTTTGGCTAATTCCATTTAAAGTAGCAGACTGTTGTATGTTGAACCCCTGAGAGGAGCAATGGGCCTAATATATCTGGACTGTTCAGGAGAGGGCTGGACAATACAGAACACACAATTTAGGGGGGAAATCCAGGACTGGAGTATGTTGGGGTCACCCTGCAAGTAATAACCAAGACTTCTAGAAGCCATAGTATGGCTGGTGTTTGCTGACAGGCTGCTGGGGTCAAAGCTGTTGGACCAGGGCTGTGGCTATACCCACAGACGCTCAGGGCATGACCTGCATGCTGTTTGGGAGAATCCCAGGTTGGGAGCTACAGCAGCAAAGCATTGTGAGGAACCTCGGGGTGCATGGCTAGTGTTGACACAACTCCTCACTGGCTTGAATTACACCCTGGAATGTCCCATCACATGATCATATTCAGTCTGAGAACGGTAAAGCTGACTTCAAGCAATTACATGGCAAACAGTAGAATTTTCTCATGTGATTTTTATTCCTTTTTATATAGGACATGAGTTATAAACAGCAGGTGTGAAGGTTGTGTTAATACTTGAACACATGCGTAGCACAGATAATTCTGCATTTTATGTGATATTTGTGACATGTGGCCCAGCCACTAGGAGTCTTGCATAGAGAGAGGTCTTCTTACAACTCTCAGCCCCTGCTCAGAACCCTGACAGGTCACATGGCTTAGTACTGGAAGCCACCATGACTGGTAGATGGGAAGGGGGAAAATGAGATATTTTGTCCTCTTTTATACAGGATGTGGAATTAGTTGCAGAGCAGCACAATATGCATTAACATTTTCATAGAATTGGGCAGCCTTGGACTCCTTACATTACTTTTCCAAAGACTATTCCTTTTCCAAAGAACCAGAGCATGCAAGGGGCTTGATAAAGCAAGGTACAAAATCCCTTAACTCCCATTGAAGTTTTGGTCTGATTTACGTAGGTCTGAGATTAGAATTAGGCCTGTTATCTCTTTTCTCTTCCTTTCCCAAAGTCCAAGAGCAGCCAGTAGAACTAGGCAATAGAGCATGACTAGGGATGTGGGAACTGCCATGTCAGATCAGACGAGTGCTGTTCTAGTCCATTATCCTGTCTGTAACGGGGGCACACTCACCTCTCACAAGTGCCTGCCTTTGGCCGAGTGCCTGGGCCTGCATTCTCTCTCTCTGTTTGTCCCTGCTCCAGAATAGAGCACTGCCCCAGGGCTCCCTCCCTGGAGACAATGTCTCCTTGAGCCCTTTCTGGTCACAGCTCTCCAGCTGGGCTGCCACAGTTCAGTTCCCTCTCTGAGGTGCCTCAATGTCCAGGCCACTTCTCCCAGTGACTTATAGGGGGAGAGGGGGGAAAAGAGAGGCAAGGGGGATCCAGGCCCACCCCTACTCCAGGTCCTAACCTAGGGACCCTGTAGAAAACAGCCATCCACTGTGGTCCTTTTTTATGTCACACAGCTTCTCTAATTCCCTGGTCTGCTTCCCCAAGGCCCTGTACCATCTTCACCCTTACCTCAGGGCCTTGTCCTAATGGAGTCCCAGCAACCAACTCAGGACACCTTCTCACCCTCCCCGACTTCTAGCAGCACCGCCCTTTCGGAGATTCTGCAGCCCTGCCTGCCTGCCACACAACATCCATGCTCCCCCAGCTCCAGCAAGGAACTACAACTTACTCTGGCCCTGCTGCAGCTCTTATAAAGACCTGCTGGACCCTGATTGGCTGTGTCCCACACAGCCACTCTAGGCAGCTTGGAGGACCCTCGCCACTGCCCTTTTCTGGGGTGGGGTGTGGCAGGGCCAGAAGGCCTCCAGCAAGGGGTCTCAGAGGATTTGATATACCCCATCACAATAATAGTGGTGGTATTCTTCAGAGAAAGGTGCAATAAGCCCTGTAGTGGACAATCATGGGAACATCTGCCAGCATATTTCTTCCTAACCCCCATTAGCTATTGATTAGCTTCTGCCTGAAATATGAGGATTTGTTTTATTTAAATTTTGCAAATATCTATATAGCTATAGTTGCAGAGCAGCACAATATGCATTAACATTTTCATAGAATTGGGCAGCATTGGACTCCTTACATTACTCAAATTTTATCACTGACTTAATTTCACCCCTCTCTCATGTCACTGCCTCAGATAGCAGGTGCACCAGACACACTGTACCAGATGGTGCCTGTTGAGTCAGTAACTCACTTCCTGCCCCAGGAGGTGAGGTTGGGGCAGAAACTAACTTCAGTCAGTTTCTGTCCAGTCCTTTCTTTTGACTATTTCTTTTCCAAAGAACCAGAGCATGCAAGCTATACATAGCTATAGATAGATAAATGGGCAGAGACTAATTTGTATGTCTACATGTTTTTTTCTGAATCCTACTAAGCTCTTGATCTTAAAGGTATCTTTTGGCAATAAATTAAATATGTACTATATTAAAAAACCCCTATGCTTGTTTTTATCATTTATCTACATCTACCTTTAATTATTGTTTCACCCAGTTTACCAAGAAGTAAGGCTACTATCTTGTAGACAATAGAATCATAGAAATGTAGGACTGGAAGGAATCTTGATAGGTCATCTAGTCCAGCCTGCTGCAATGATGCTGGACTAAGTATCTTCTAGACCAGTGGTTTTCAAACTTTTTTTCATTTGAGGGCCCCTAAAGAATTTCTAATGGAGGAGCGGACCCCTTTGTAAATCTTAGTCATAGTCTGCAGACCCCCAGGGGCCTAGGTTGAAAACCATTGCTCTAGACCATCCCTGATAGGTGTTTCTCTAACGTGTTCTTAAAAACCTTACTATGGAGATTCCACAACCTCCCTAGGTAATTTGTTCTAGTGCTTAACTACCCTTACAGTTCGGAAATGTTTCTTAATGTCTAACCTAAAGTTCCCATAATTAAGTCCACTGTTTCTTGTCCTGTTGTCAGTGGATAAGGAGAACAATTTATCACTTTCCTCTTTATAACAATCTTTTACATATTTGAAGATTATCATGCCCTGCTTAGTCTTCTCTTTTCCAGACTAAAAAAACACAGGTTTTTTCAATCTTTCCTTATAAATCATGTTTACTAGACCTTTAATCACTTTTTGTTGGTCTCCTCTGGATTTTATCCAATTTGTCCACATCTTTCCTAAAGTGTGGTGCCCACAACTGGACACAGTACTCCAGTTGATGCCTTATTAGTGCTGAGTAGAGTGGAAGAATTATTTCTTAGGTTTTGTTTACAACACTCATGCTAATACATCCCAGAATGTTGTTTGCAATAGTATTACATTGCTGACTCATATTTAGTGTTCATTATAACCCCCAGATCCTTTTCTGCAGTACTCCTTCCTAGGCAATCATTTCCCATTTTGTATGTGTGCAATTGATTATTCTATCCTAAGTGCAGAACTTTGCATTTGTCCTTATTGAATTTCATCCTGTTTATTTCAGACCATGTCTCCATTTGGTCAAGATCATTTTGAATTTTAATCCTGTCCTCTAAAGTGTTTGCAACCCCTCCCAGCTTGCTATTGTCTGCAAACTTTGTAAGTTTGCTCTCTATACCAGTCATTTATGAAGTTATTGACTAGAACCAGACCCGACTACAACATTTGCTGCCCCCCAGTTCTCTAGTATAGTAGCTGATTTCAGTGAGACTTTTTTTCCTATTTCCAGTTCACCCACTTCATTCTTTAGTTCTTACACACACACACACACAAAACTGATAGACTGGCATGGTGAATTATTTAGTCAATTTTATATGGAAGGTGCTCAGATACTAAAGAGGTTTGCAACAGTACAAAATCCTAAAATACATAGATTTCACCACAACTGAAATTTGAGTTGCAAATTGGTTTTCACCTAGCTCCACAGATGGTTTCTACTAACAAACGGAAACCAGAGTTCTAAAGTAGGCATCTGTAGATAGGAATATGTGATGCAGAATACAGTTTATTTCCTATGGGCTCTTTTGCTTTTTGGCAATGAGAAGTTTTATTTGTTTTCATCAGGCCTTTTATTAACATTCTGCTAGATATATTTATCTAATTGCACATTCTATGTCAGTAAATATGGCAGGTACAATGGGAAATTATGGATATGCAGGAAGATCTACTGGTACGGTAGGAGTAAGGGTGTGGCCTGTGTATGTGCAAATTTCACTTTATTGGCTGCACTCTGTGAGGCAGATCCCCAGCGGGTGTAAGTTGTTGTAACTCTGTGGAGTAAATGGAACTATGATGGTTTAGACCAGCTGCGGATCTCCCCCGTCCCTAATCCATTCTTAAATCTGTGGGTTCAGCTTGTTAGTACAACCTGCTATGTGTCCTTGGGCCATTACTAATAAGGGTATCACACACTATGCTTTTTGCCACCTTCAATACATTGTCCATTAGTTACCCACTTCTGCTTTCTGCTTGTTGGGATGAATATATCTTTCTTACCACTTGCAGCTGAATATAGTTATGAACTGTCTGGCTGAAGTATATAGTACACTTCATCCCATAAAACAACAACATTAGAATTAAGTACAAGCAGTCACTGTGTTAGACTCTTTAGCAAAATTTATGTTTTCAAAAGTTCTACTATTAGGAAGTCAAACAGATCATAGAGTAATTATCTTCATTCTTACACAAAGACTGACTTAAAATATTTTTATATACTATTACTTCAGACTTCTGTGGCTATAGCTTCAATTATATGACTCTATTCATTTAGTGGAATATAGTCAGTTATGGATCACAGCAAGTGTTTTCTTTTGTATTAAATATTACATTTTATTTCAGTTAATAAAAAGATATTATACTTATGTAGCACTTTTTATCCCAGAGGGTTTTTTTTTTTAAGCAATTTATAAACTAATATGCAGGAAACATTCATACATCCTGAAATGCAGCCACTTCTGGAGTGGAATATGACAACAGTTTAACAGCTCATTGTAACACTGCACAACAATTCAGAAAAGGAAGACGATAATATAATAATAATATATTCAGTAATATTCACAACCAGCTGAAACTATGAATGTGTTATGCAGGAGGTCAGAGTAGATGAACTTCTGAAATTAAAATTTTTGAATCTGCAAGAGAGTTTTAGGTAGGCAAAATTCCCACTAGAAATTTGGCCAGGACACTAAGGTAAATATTCCTTCTCTTTCATGTAATCTATAATAACCACAAACAGTTCAGTGGATCTAAATGGCCAGGACATCAGTTTCATGTTGCAGCAAAAAGACACACCCTCCAGCAGCAAAGTTTCCTAACACTGTGCAAGAACGTTGGTTCAATACAGACTTTCAGGAAAGAGGACTACCAAGTGAATCAGCAATATTTCCTGTAAATGCTATTTTTCTTCCGATGGTCCCTGTCCTTCCGCATTTCCCAGAGGTCCACATCAGCTTAGCTTGTGAAATCTGGTAAGATAGACTTCAGAGGGATAGTTGCACTATGTGATACTTTATTTATGAACATAGGAGCTTTTAAGGAAACTTTATAGCTTTACCATTGTGAAGAGCAGCAGCTAACAGGAGTTTCAGAGGGCACTGTTGCAGACTCTGTGCATGAAGATAGCTGGACTTGGTGAGTGGTGCATTTGATCCATCTGTGGGTTGCTTGTTTAAATGTTTGTTCTCTATGTATGAGCAGTAGCTGGGCTGTGGTCCCCACAGTAAGCAGCTGAGACAGGTCTGTTTTTTGGTGCCTTGGTAGGGGCCTCAAGGCTCATACTCTTGAACTTTTATCTGCTCTGCCATTTGAAGCCTCTGAATGGTTAATTGCTTCCTGGTGGTGAGGTTTGAACCAGGCAAAGGGTGTGGGTGTCAAAGCCCAGACTCCAGTCTGAACGGGAACATCTATACTGCCTGTTTTTAGCCTGGTAGTGTGAGCCCCGCAAGCCTGAGTCAGTTGACCCAGGTTCTGAGACACACTGCTATGTAGGTTTTATTGCAGTATAAATATTCCCTCAGAAAATTTTCCACCAGTTATGTCTATGACAAGGAAATGCTTTTCCATCTGATCATTGCCATCTTTCCATTGCCTTTATTCTGGACTACCCACTTCAGCTAATATTGAGCTGGAGGAATATTAAATGAGAGAATACAGTAATGGAGAAAGCAACAGCAGAGAGTAGGGGAATGGATATCAAGAAGAAAGATAGTGCCAATACCAATTACACTAACGGGTAGGCAATACTGGCACTAGAATGACTGTACCTAATCGGGTGAGGAATCTGGGCATAGACAAGCAGAAACAACTAAGATGTTTGTACACCAATGCAAGGAGCCTGGGTAACAAAATGGAGGAACTAGAACTAATGGTGCAGGAAGTGAAGCCAGATATTATAGGGATAATAGAAACATAGTTGAATTGTAGTCATGACTGGAGTACAGGGATTGAAGGGAATGTGCTGTTCAGGAGAGACAGAAATAAAGATAAAGGTGGTGAAGTAGCATTGAATATTATGAATGAGATAGACTGTAAAGAAATTAGAAGTGATGGAATGGATAAGACAGTCTGTTTGGGGCATAATCACTTTGGAGAAGAAAGCTCCCCGAGGCTCCCCTGGGATAGCGCTAGGGCTATGTTACACACTCCCAGGATCTGATGTGGATATGAATAGAGACCTCTAACATTTTTAATGAAATAAATATTACTGAGAATTCTGTGATTACGAGATACTTTAATTTAATGGAGAATAAATGCTACTAATAATGGTAGGGCCCACGTTTTCCTGGATGTGGCAGCTTGCTTCACCAAAGAGTCACCAAAAAAACAAGAGGTGATGTCATTTTAGATTTAGTGCTGCGAGGACCTCACAGAAGAACTGGTTGTAGGGGACAACCTTGGTTCGAGTGATCATGAGCTAATTCAAATTTAAACTAAATGGAAGGATTAACAAAAATCGGTCCGCAGCTAGGGTTCATAGATTCATAGATTCTAGGACTGGAAGGGACCTCAAGAGGTCATCGAGTTCAGTCCCCTGCCCGCATGGCAGGACCAAATACTGTCTAGACCATCCCTGATAGACATTTATCTAACCTACTCTTAAATATCTCCAGAGATGGAGATTCCACAACTTCCCTAGGCAATTTATTCCAGTGTTTAACCACCCTGACAGTTAGGAACTTTTTCCTAATGTCCAACCTAGACCTCCCTTGATGCAGTTTAAGCCCATTGCTTCTTGTTCTATCCTTAGAGGCTAAGGTGAACAAGTTTTCTCCCTCCTCCTTATGACACCCTTTTAGATACCTGAAAACTGCTATCATGTCTCCTCTCAGTCTTCTCTTTTCCAAACTAAACAAACCCAATTCTTTCAGCCTTCCTTCATAGGTCATGTTCTCAAGACCTTTAATCATTCTTGTTGCTCTTCTCTGGACCCTCTCCAATTTCTCCACATCTTTCTTGAAATGCGGTGCCCAGAACTGGACACAATACTCCAGCTGAGGCCTAACCAGAGCAGAGTAGAGCGGAAGAATGACTTCTCGTGTCTTGCTCACAACACACCCGTTAATGCATCCCAGAATAATGTTTGCTTTTTTTGCAACAGCATCACCCTGTTGACTCATATTTAGCTTGTGGTCCACTATAACCCCTAGATCCCTTTCTGCCGTACTCCTTCCTAGACAGTCTCTTCCCATTCTGTATGTGTGAAACTGATTTTTCCTTCTTAAGTGGAGCACTTTGCATTTGTCTTTGTTAAACTTCATCCTGTTTAACTCAGACCATTTCTCCAATTTGTCCAGATCGTTTTGAATTATGACCCTGTCCTCCAAAGCAGTTGCAATCCCTCCCAGTTTGGTATCATCCGCAAACTTAATAAGCGTACTTTCTATGCCAATATCTAAGTCATTAATGAAGATATTGAACAGAGCCGGTCCCAAGAAAAACCCCTGCGGAACCCCACTCGTTATGCCTTTCCAGCAGGATTGGGAACCATTAACAACAACTCTCTGAGTACAGTTATCCAGCCAGTTATGCATCCACCTTATAGTAGCCCTATCTAAATTGTATTTGCCTAGTTTATTGATAAGAATATCATGTGAGACCGTATCAAATGCCTTACTAAAGTCTAGGTATACCACATCCACAGCTTCTCCCTTATCCACAGGACTCGTTATCCTATCAAATAAAGCTATCAGATTGGTTTGACATGATTTGTTCTTTACAAATCCATGCTGGCTGTTCCCTATCACCTTACCACCTTTCAAGTGTTTGCAGATGATTTCCTTAATTACTTGCTCCATTATCTTCCCTGGCACAGAAGTTAAACTAACTGGTCTGTAGTTTCCTGGGTTGTTTTTATTTCCCTTTTTATAGATGGGCACTATATTTGCCCTTTTCCAGTCTTCTGGAATCTCTTCTGTCTCCCATGATTTTCCAAAGATAATAGCTAGAGGCTCAGATACCTCCTCTATTAGCTCCTTGAGTATTCTAGGATGCATTTCATCAGGCCCTGGTGACTTGCAGGCATCTAACTTTTCTAAGTGATTTTTAACTTGTTCTTTTTTTTTTTTATCTGCTAAACCTACCCCCTTCCCATTAGCATTCACTATGTTAGGCATTCCTTCAGACTTCTCGGTGAAGATCGAAACAAAGAAATCATTAAGCATCTCTGCCATTTCCAAGTTTCCTGTTACTGTTTCTCCCTCTTCACTAAGCAGTGGGCCTACCCTGTCTTTGGTCTTCCTCTTCTAATGTACTGATAAAAAGGTCTTCGTTTCCCTTTATTCCTGTAGCTAGTTTGAGCTCATTTTTTGCCTTTGCCTTTCTAATCTTGCCCCTGCATTCCTGTGTTGTTTGCCTATATTCATCCTTTGTAAGGGTCCTTGATTTCAAAAGGGGAGACTAAAAAAAGTAAGAGAATTAGTTAGGGAAGCGCACTGGACTGAAGAACTCAAGGATCTGAATGTGGAGGAGGCTTGGAAATACTTTAAATCAAAGTTGCAGAAACTACCTGAAGCCTGCATCCCAAGCAAGGGTGGGGGGATTGTAGGGAAGAGTTGCAGACCAAACTGGATGAGCAAGCATCTCAAAGGGGTTATTAAGTAAAAGCAGGAAGACCATAAGGAATAGAAGATGGGATGGATCAGGAAGGAAAGCTACTTCTTGAAGGGAAGAAAATGTAGGGGGGGGGGAGTGAACTGCCAAAATTCAAGCAGAGTTGGACATTGCAAAGGAAATTAAAGCCCATAGTAAAATGTTCTATAGCCATATAAATAAAAAGAAAACAAGGAAAAAAGAAGTGGGACCACTGAGGATGGGGGAGATTAAAGATAATCTAGGCATTGCCCAACACCTACATGAATAATTTGCCTCCGTTTTTAATAAGGCTAATGAAGAGTTTAGTGGTAGTGAAAGGGTGGCTAATGGAAATGAGGATCTGGAAGTAGAAATTACCACAACCAAGATGGAAGTCAAACTCAACATCTTAATGGGACCAAACTGAGGGGTCCAGATAATCTCTATCCAAGAATAAAGGAACTGGCAAATTGCAAGCCCAATAGCAAGGATTTTTAATGAATCCATAAATTCAGAGGTCCTACCCTGTGACTGGAGAATTGCCAAGAAACGACAGGCCTGTTAGTTTGACCTCAATTGTATGCAAGATCTTGGAAAAAATTTTGAAAGAGAAAGTAGTTAAAGACATAGAGGTAAACGGTAATTGGGATAAAATACAACATAGTTTTACAGATCAACTTGATATCTTTCTTAACTGATTTTTTAGACAAAGGAAACAAAGTAGATCTAATTTACCTGGATTTCAGTAAGCCGGTTGATAGAGTTCCACATGGGAAATTATTAGTTAAACTGGAGAAGATGGAGATTAATAAAAGGATTGAAAGATGGATAAGAAACTGGTTAAAGAGGAGACTACAAAGGATCATACTGAAATGTGAAGTGTCAGGCTGGAGAGAGGTTACTAGTGGAGTTCCTCAGGGATTGGTCTTGGGACCAACCTTAATTAACATTTTTATTACTGACCTTGGCACAAAAAGTGGGAGTGTGCTAATAACATTTGTAGCTGACACAAAGTTGGGAGGTATTGCCAATATGGAGGAGGACCAGAATATCATATAAGAAGATCTGGATGACCTTGTAAACTGGAGTAATGGAAATGGGATGAAATTGAATAGTATAAAGTGCAAGGTCATGCATTTAGGGACTAAGAACATTTTTTTTTAACCATAACCTGGGGATTTATCAGTTGGAAGCTACAGAGCAGGAGAAAGACCTGTGTGTATTGGTTGATCCCAGGATGATTATGAACCGCCAATGTGATGCGGCTATGAAAAAAGGCTAATGCAATCTTAGGATGCATCAGGTGAGGTATTACCAGTAGAGATAGAGAAGTGTTAGTACCATTATACAAGGCACTGGTGAGACCTGATCTGGAATGCTGTGTGTAATTCCGGTCTCCCGTGTTTAAGAAAGATGAATTCAAACTGGAACAAGGGCAAAGAAGGGCTACTAGATGACCAGAGGAACGGAAAGCCTGTCTTATGAGAAGAGACTCAAAGAGCTTGGCTTGTTTAGCCCAATCAAATGAAGGCTGAGGGGAGATAGGATTGCTCTCTATAAATACATCAGAGGGATAAGTACCAGGGAGGGAGAGGAGTTATTTAAGTTAAGCACCAATGTTAACACAAGAACAAATGGATATAAACTGGCCATCAACAAGTTTGTTTGAAATTAGGTGAAGGTTTCTAACCATCAGAGGAGAGAAGTTCTGAAACAGCCATCCAAGGGACGCAGTGGGGGAAAAAAAATCTAACTGGCTTCAAGACTGATCTTGATAAGTTTACAGAGGAGATGGTATGATGAGACTGCGTACAATGGCATGGAGCCAATCTGCAACTGCTAGCAGCAAATATGTCCAACAATTAGTGATGGGACACTAGATGGGGAGGGCTCTGACTTACTACAGATAATTCTTTCCCAGGTGTCTGGCTGGTGGGTCTTGTCCACATGCTTAGGGTTCACCTGGATAGCCATATTTGGGGTCAGGAATGAATTGCTCCCCAGGTCAGACTGACAGAGATGCTGGGGGTTTTCACCTTCCTCTGCAGCATGAGGCACAGGTCACTTGAAGATTTAAACTAGTGTAAATGGTGGATTCTGTTGAAATCTTTAAATCATGATGTAAGGACTTCAGTAACTCAGCCAAAGGTTAGGAGTTTATTACAGAAGTGCAATGTGCAGGAGGTCAGACTAGATGATCATGATGGTCCCTTCTGGCCTTAAAGTCTATAAGTCAGTGAGCTCAAAAATTTCAGTCTTTCCCTCATCCCTATACAAGTGCACCTGGCTGTTATTTTGACCTCTCACTCACCAGGTGGGACTCTGTGTTCTCTCATCCTACAGAAATGAGATATTGAAAAGGCTTAATTCACATTTTCCCCTGCTCAGAAGCCTTCCTTAAATATGTCAACTTGATAGAATCACTACCTGAACTGTTTTCTGAATGCTTTTTCCACCATCTCTCATTGAAGGCTGCATTCCTAGTGCTGATCACATCAGCTCAGAAATGTTATATTGTTCCATAGTGTAGCAAGGCGACAACTCACCGGCACGGCGCCTCCTGCTGGTTGTCCTGGGAATTAGCTCTTCCAGCCCGGAACGCCCTCTGCAGGCCAGTGTCTCACCTGCCGCTGGCCCCTGTGTCCCTCCCAGACCCCTTTACCTTGGGTGCTGCCCCCTGGTAGTAACCCCACTCTCTGGGTCTCCCCACCCAGGGGAACCCCCAACCCTCTACCCCCACCTCGCCTCAGTGGCTACTGCCAGTCACCATCTAGCCCCCGCTAACTGGGGCAGACTGCAGTCTATACCATTCATCATCGGCAAGGGGGGTTTGGACCTGCTGCCTTTGCATACCCTGGGCTGCACCTCTGCAACCCAGTACCCTTCCTGGCCTTTACCAAGGCCTGCAGCCTGGGGGTTTTCCAGCCTGGAGCTCCCCAGTTCCTCTGGCCTTTCCCCAACCCTGCTTCATTCTAGGTACCCTGCTGATCTCCCAAGCAGCCAGGCCCATCTCTCTCCACAGCTAGAGATAGACTGCCTGAGTTCCTGGCCCACAGCCTTTTATAGGGCCAGCAATGGCCTGATTGGGGCATGGCCTCACCTGTGGCTGCTTCCCCCAATCAGCCTTGCTGGTGGCTCCCTGGGGCAGCCCTTTCCCAGGGCTGTTTTAACCCCTTCAGGGCTGGAACAAGTGACCACCCGCTACACATAGCAATAAGATGATTGTCACTGTGATGGATTGTATCCCCTGGGATGCAGTCTGGGAGCTGCTGGAACCACTATGCCACCTAACAATTCTGCTGGGTTAGCTGGGTTGGCCTCTCTCACACTGCTCTGATGGTGACTTACAGCTAGGCTCTCCATGCCCTGTTATCACCCAACATGACAACAGGTAGCACCACACACCCAACTGAGTTACCTGAGTGCTTTACCTAAGCCACTCAAAGATCAACTATGCAAGTACCAGCCAGTTTTCCAGCTCCCCAGCCTTGCACCCCTACTGGAATATAAGCCCAGAATTGTTATACCATCTTATACTACACAGGGATCTGTATGGTGCAAGCTCATTAATTAATTCGTTCCCCTCTCAGTGTGGGGAAGCTATGCAACAAGCCTGTGTTAACCAAGCTGAGATTTTCTCAAACCTTCACTCAAAAACACAATGGTTAAGATAAAACATAAAATGAGTTTATTAACTACAGAAAGATAGATTTTAAGTGATTATAAGTGATAGCAAACAGATCAAACCAGATTACCTAGCAAATAAACAAAACCACAAACTAAGCCTAATATGCTAGGTGGGGATAGAATCTGAATTAGCAATATCTCACCCTGACTGATGATATAAGCAGTTCACCAAGCTTCCATACACAGGCTAGAAATCCCTTTGGCCTGGGACCAGCACTTCCCCCAGTTCAGTCTTTGTTCCTCAGGAGTTTCCAGGTTTTCTCTTGTGTGGGGAGTGAGGCCAAGAGATGATGTCACTCCCCCACATAATATAGTTTCTCCAAATGGCAGGAACCCTTTGTTCCAAGCTAAGTTCTCAGCCCAGTTTGTGGAAAAATACAGGTACCAAAATGGGGTTCAGTGTCAGGTGGTCTGGTCACATGCCCTGGCATGCCTTGTTGAGTCATAGCAGCCATTATCCATAGTCTGGCTGAAGCATTTCCAGGAAGGCTCACATGGTGGGGGATAAGCTTCTCCTAAGGCCTATCGTTTCCCTTAATGGCCCTTTACCTTGAATAGGCCCTTCACAATCAGCTGTCTAGGCTGGAAGCATCTTGCCTAGTGAGTGTCACCCAGATGCAACCACAAATACAGATACATAGTCAGTATTCATAACTCCAGATACAAATATGATACATGCACACAAATAGGATAATCGTATCCAGCAAATCATAACTTTTCCAATGACACCTCAGATGACACATTCTGTACAAAGTGCATCATAATTACATCATAATAATACCACTATGGTGAATATGGGGTGCAGAGCATCAGAGGGGTAGCCGTGTTAGTCTGAATCTGTAAAAAGTGACAAACAGTCCTGTGGCACCTTATAGACTAACAGACGTATTGGAGCATAAGCTTTTGTGGGTGAATACCCACTTCGTCGGATGCATGCAGAGTGTCCCACTTACCCCAGATTCTTATTAAAGGTGATCTCTGGTTTACATCTAAACCAGCCAATCCACTTACCAATGTTTCCCCTGCTGTCTCCCAAGAGCTATTCACTTCTAGACAGACTAGCCTGCATCATTTAGATGTGAAAAAGGCACTTAGTTGCTATCTAAACAGAATTAAGATGTTTTCTAACTCATCTAGGTTGTTCATTGCACATGGGGATAATATTAGGGGGACAGTCAATTTCCATCTAGAGCTTATCCAGATGAATTAGGCTAGGTCTACACTCGGGGGAATCGATTTAAGATACACAAATTCAGCTACGCAAATAGCATAGCTGAATTCGACGTATCCGAGCCGACTTACCCCGCTGTGAGGATGGCGGCAAATCGACCTACCTCGGCTGGTGGAGTACGCGCGTTGATTCGGGGATCGATTGTTGCGTCCCGACGAGACGCAATAATTCGATCCCCGAGAGATTGATTTCTACCCGCCGATCCAGGCGGGTATTGAAGACAAGCCCTTAGACTCTCTTGCTAGGCGTGATTGGAGATTTCAATACCATCACTGGAGCACATTCCACAAGATACAAAGCAACCTTTACTGCCTGTCTCAGAAATGTTTCCATCACAGCAATATGTGCAGGGTGCAAGCTAGAGTTCTCTCCATACTTCATCATGCAGCATTACTCCCTGGATTTAGCTTCTTGAACAGTCACTCAGTTCAAGAGAGCAATCCGACAATGATTGTTCAATTCAGACTCCTGGAGCCTACCTCCTTTGGTTTCAGAGACTGCCGTCACATGCTGGTGAATGTGACCCTAGGAGTGTGGGTCTATGAAGACAATATGCGAAGAAGTAAGGAAAATAAATCTGCTGCCAGGCAGCGACTGCCTTCCCAAATATTTTTGAATTTTTACATTAGATTAGTGGAAGGAACTGGGTGGCCACTGGGGCTTTGTCCCCATATATATTTTCAGAATAGGGCACAGAGAGATAACTAGAGGGTGCATATCGTCCCATTTGACATCGCTAGCAAGAAAATTCCAAGCTCATGTGCTGAGGGTGTGCATGTCACCTAAACTCGAATCTTGTCCCATTGACATCAATGGCAACACTCCCACTGGCTTCACTGATAAAGGATCAGGCCCCTAAAGCATGGGTCCAAAGCAGGGAATGATCTGTTGTTATGGTAAGTAAATTTTTTTCCCTTTATTAAGAGTATCTTTTTATACAGTTCACAACAGTCAGCGTAAACTAACTCTCTGCTAATAGGGGAAGTGACTAATGCTATGCCCCGGAAGTCTTCTTGCATATTTTTTACGTTTATAATGGGTGTATTTCTTCACGTGAACTTGTCAGCATTTCCCTTTGTCAATTAAAAATGTGGCCAATATTGCGATGAAGGTTTTGAATAGAAGTGTTGCAACTTTGGTCTTCAAGCTCAATCTCTTACACAAGAACTCAGCAAATTATGAAAATAATTCATAGCATGGCCATAACCAGCCGTTTCTGAAGTTTTTCAATATTGGCCCATATTTCTTCTTATCCTGAAACAAAAGAAATAAATTATTGTTTCACTAAAAAGAGTGGAATAATGCAAAACCAGCAGCAGACTATTATATTGGAACATCATATCAGCCACTGGAAAAAACGGTCCCAGGACACCAAAGAATGCCACCAAAGCACTCCAAGAATAAATGTTACAGCTTAGTGGGACATTGAATTGACTTTGGTTTCAACAAGAAAGATTCCAGTATTCCTCTTTCTGGATTAATTCTTCAGGCGGGTGTGACAGCTTTGCTTAGGAATTTACATAGATCTGTATTGTCAGTACTGGTGAAGCATTTCAAGTAATACATGGCACAGTATATATTCGTTACAAGCTATTTACAACAGGTTGATTATAGATGCTGCTGTAAATCATGGGCCCAATTCTGCCACGTTTATGCACGTGGAGTGGCATTTAGGTGAAAATTCCAAGGGTCTGCAGAGAAGACTAACACTGAATATCATTTTAACATATTTTTCTGATTCCACTCTTACACCTAGTCCTATTCTCTCTTCAGCCTTAGCTTATTTTCTTCTAGAAAGCAGAATCATGTTCAGTTCCTTTTCTGAATCTTCAAACTTCTTTCCCTCTTTCTATGGCTGATCCTTAATCAAGAACAGGAAAAAGTGTCTCATCTATCAACCTCATGTAAAAGATGTCCAGTAAGTTTACAGAGAAGACCTCATTTAACATACTTAAAATCTGCCAGAACTTCTTAATAAATCCCCATTTTCAGGGTCTTATAACTTAGGAAGTAAAAATTCCTTAGTGCTGAAGCATAGCCCATAAATATTGCTGAAGGCCAAGAGCTGATTTCTTAATTATCCTTAGCTGGATCTAGGGCAGGGGAGGGCAAACTACGGCCCGTGGGCCAGATCCGACCCATCAGGGCTTTCAATTGGGCCGATGGAATTGCCAGCTCCATGGCACAGAGGGGCTAAAGCATGCGCCCTGCCTGTCCTGACCCCGTGCCGCTCCCAGAAACGGCCAGCACCACGCCCCTACGGCCCCTGGGGGCAGGGGCAGAGGGCTCCTTGCGCTGCCCTCGCCTGCAGGCACCGCCCCCCACAGCTCCCATTGGCCAGGAACGGGGAACCGCGGCCAATGGGAGCATCAGGGGAGGTACCCGCAGGCGAGGGCAGCGTGCAGCAGAGTCGCCTGCTCCCCCTTCCCCCTCCCCCCGCCAGGAGCCACTACCGGCCACTTCCAGGAGTAGCACAGGGAAGTAGCACAAGGAACCTGCCTTACCCTTCCTGGGTGATGTTGCCACCCCAGAGCAGCATCGGGCCGGAGCCCGCATCCCGAACCCCTCCTGCACCCTGCACCTCAACCTCCTGCCTTGAGCCCCCTGCCACACCCCTCCTGCACCCCAACCCCCTGCCCTGAACCCCCTCCTGCACTCCACACCCCCTCCTGCACCCTAACCCTCTGCCCTGAGCCCCCTCCTGCACCCCTCCTGCCTCCTAATCCCTTGCTCCAAGCCCCTTCCTGCACACCGCACCCCCTCCCATATCCCAAACTCCCTCCCACACCCCAACCTCCTGCCCCAGCCCTACATTCATGGCGCTGAATGCAATTTTCCCACTCAGATGTGGCCCTCGGGCCAAAAAGTTTGCCCACCCCTGATCTAGAGTGACCAGATAGCTCATGTGAAAATTTGGGAGCGGGGTAGGGCAGTAATAGGGTCTTATGTAAGACAAAGCCCCTAATATCAGGACAGTCCCTATAAAATCAGTACATCTGGTCACCCTAGCTGGATCATACTTTCAGTTTCTTCTGTTACTACTTCTGATTCAAGGCTTTTCAATATTCAGTGATGACTGATACATAGGAGCTGCATTGTAATGTACATTCACATTCTTGTGGTTAAAGCACTAGGATGGGTCCTAGTCTTGACCCTATCACAGATTTCCTTTCTGATCTTGGGCAAATTATCTAACCCAGTTGTTCTCAAACTTGGGCTGCCACTTGTTCAGGGAAAGCCCCTGGCGGGCCGGGCCAGTTTGTTTAACTGCAACGTCTGCAGGTTGGGCCAATCACGGCTCCCACTGGCTGCGGTTTGCTGCTCCAGGCCAATGAGGGCTGCAGGAAGGGCGGTCAGCATGTCGCTCGGCCCGCGCCACTTCCCGCAGCCCCCATTGGCTTGGAGCGGCGAACCGCAGCCAGTGGGAGCCACGATCAGCCGAACCTGCGGACGCAGCAGGTAAACAAACCGACCCGGCCCGCCAGGGGCTTTCCCTGAACAAGTGGAGGCCCTAGTTTGAGAACCACTGATCTAACCAGTCTGTACCTCCATTGTCCTGTTTGCAAAGAAGTCACGTAATACGTGCTTTCTTCTCAGGAATGTGGCAAAGTATTATTTTTTAAAGTAGTCAGAGAGCCTCAGAAAAAAGGCACTATATGTAATGCAAAGAATTGTTATTATAGAAAGTTCTAAAAAAGGAAGTTAATGTTATATTTGGGTCATACAATCTGAATATTCACCTAACATCTCAAGAGCTCAGTGTACAGAGTTTTGTTTTCACTTATGATCTTTTGCTTGCTGTAGGGTCAAATTCTGTTTCCAGCCATTCTTTGTCTCCTTACAAAACCTAATAAAACAACAAAGGAAGCAAAAATTAATTTAGTTCTTCCCCATACCCAAACAAATATGTGCTTTATTATCTTGCATTACATTCTGCTGATATAACTAAAATTCCTTTGATGGTAAAGTCATTGCAAGTACTTCACCTGGATTGTGGTTTTATACCTTGTGTAAATAATTTCAGTCAGCAATAACTAAGATTAATTCAGCTTCACCAGCAAAGACTCATTGGGGCAATATCTACTGCTTTTCTATGAACCAAAGGCATTTAATGATACAGCTGGAAACTAAGGCAAAGAACTAAGTAAGTTAGTATTTGTGTAAGGTGAGATGGGAGATACTTGCAGATTAGTGGAGGCTACTATCTGCAGATAAAACAATTTTTCCCCCAGCCTCATTTGTGTGGGGGCACTGCAAAGTAGTCGTTGGCATAGGTGTATGGTTTATTTCAAAACAAATAAAATTTATTGTCCATATCCTAGGGAGAAAGCAAAGCAAATCCAGGTGGGCAGAGTGAGATCTAGCCTGTTCAGCACAGAATCACACTCGATGAAGTACAAAGGAAACCAATGGCTGTGCATAACGATACTTATTTCTGCAGCAGAGAGGAACCTTCTGAAAACCACAGAACCAGTGACTTTATTAGATCTGATATGAGCCAGGAAGAGAGACAAGATTGTGCTGTGAGAACAAGCCTGAACGGAGAACAACACATTGCTGTGGGCATGTGACGGAAAAGACAGAGCCATGGGAAAATTAGGGTAATAATTGACTTGCACCAGGGGAAAAAGCTGACCTTTTCTGAAGTCAGATCTCCCCTCTGAGCCAATCCTAGGGCACATTTTCCCTGCTACCACTTGGAGGCCCACATAAGCCCTGGCCCTTAGTGGTATTCATGCTGAAAAACCTGTAGCATCACTGGAAGATCTGATTTTTCCTAGTCAAGGGTTTCAATTGTCTGAAGTTGCATGTTTGGAATGGAACTTATCCTATTTCTCTCTGTCACGACAATGCCCTGAACATGTAGTACATCCCTTATGCCAAGGAATGAGACTAATCATTTAAGTTAGTACAAGGGGACATAACTATGAGCAATGGACATAATTCAGAAAGGGAGAAAACTGGGCTGAGTATCAGAAAAAAACTTCAAGTCAGCAAGATCCTTTGGACTGGAACAGTCTCTTCCAAGGGAAGTAATGGATGCCACATTGCTTGAACCAATTAACGCTAGATTGGATGAAACAATAACCAAAATGTATTGTGGGGACCAAAGCTGAACTGGCAGGGGAATCCTACATAAAGCTGGTTTGGAATGTCTTGACAAAATGCTTTCTCATCAGAAGAGTTTCTCAGTTCCAGATTAGAACTTCTGGTGAGGTGAAAGAGAAGAGAGAGATACCAGAATAGCCAATACTCCAAAGATTAGGGCACTCTGCCTGATTCAGAACAGAGACCCAACAGTCTATATGAGCACCCTAACTACCAGGCTATCGGCTATTCTAGAGTAGGTCACTCACTCACTCTGCCTTGTGGCTTTTTTTCCCCCCACAAAATATTTCTAAAGGTCTCATTCTAAAACCTCAAAATGTTTCCAAACATAATTCTTGGTTTCTGGACTGCCCTGCTTATTAGGTCTATTCTGTCTGTGATTTCTATTGTTCCATGAGAGCTTATGCAGATAAATGGAGATGGTATGTAACATGTTGAAAAGTTAGCCCTTAATATCTCTATTAGCTTTTGGTGAGATCTGCTTGGCTTCACATACTCAGTAGGCTTTATATCTCTTTTTTTAAAAGGTGCTTGCGCGCCAAGATTTATTTTTCGTATTTACTTCATTGTGATAATTTATTTATGTCTTCAGGAGTACAGCTCTAGAGTAGCTACAGATACTTTTGTCTGTATAGTGGAACTGCTATGTAGTCTGAGGCAAGACAACTGAGGTGCTACAACTCTTCACATATTGTTATAATTGAGTTCTCTGACTCACCCCCTGATGGTTCTATGGTCTACTAGTTCTCTTCTGGAAGGACAGACATTATTCCAATGGATTCACTAAAACATCAGGGGGCATATTGTCTGGCTTGCAAGCTGTGCTGAGCACAAGCCCAGTGGATGAGGGAGAAAGGGTGGCTTTAGGCAATCATTGTAGTGCCCCTGAGCATCAGTCAGATCATCACAGGCTATACTCCCCAGATAGTTTAGAGCAGCATGAGGGTTGTCTCTATGGTGCCAGCAACTAGTGGCTCTCAGGCGCCATTCCAGTAACTGGGGATTCCTATGGCATTGGGCTGCCCTGCCCATACCTGTTTTCCCCTAGATATACTTGGAGGCCAGGAGGGGAGAGGGTGCAGGAACTACTACAAAGGTCCATTGCCACCAGAGAATTCCACTGTGTGAAGAAAATGCTCCACTGACTGCAACTGCAGGCTTTGGGGATGCTTTGTTTGGGAGACCAGCACAAAGCTGCCTTAACAGCCCAGAAAATCTGACCCCTGATATATTGTAAATAGCAGACATTGCAAAATAATTTGCTTATGGTGAAAAAAGAGATGGTAGGTTTCTTCTCAATCCTTACTTTAAAATCCTATATACTGAAGCTTTCAACTTTTTTGACTCCATCAATGGGTTTTACCCTCTAATACACTCAGAGAAACCACCACTGAACTTTTCTATTCATTTAGTGACCACCTCCAGTTACAAGAATATGCTAAGTCAATCCATGCATATATGTCATTACCATGCCTAGTGAATACGTCCACTCATCACATAAAGATCAATAGAGTTCAGCCTAAAACAGAGGTTAAAGTATGGGCTATTGTATCCACTGCCTCGGTTCTGCATAGCAAAGACTGGAACATATGCACAGAGATCCTTTCATCAATCTAAATCAGCTACACTAGATCATTTATCCAGGTACTAGATATATTCATTGATAAAATAATTATGGGTAAAGACAGTAATATCTCTCTCCCTAAAGGATACATTTAAATAGGCACTCGAATACCAACATGATAAGTGCCGTAGAATAACCTAGATAGATATAAAGAAAATTGAACTTGTGTGAGCTCAGAGTTGTTATGTGTGCAGCATTCAAAGTTCAGATGAGCAAAAACAACATCTGTTATGTGCCTCTTAACACCTTCTGTCTGTGTGAATTATTTTCTTATTATTAAATTTAGCTTGTGGTGTACCTTGTAGCCAAACGTTACTTAGCTAAACAGGTGATGAACACAGTATATATGAGCCAGACAACTTTATTTTGGTAATGTTAGTTTGTAACTGGAAAGTGTGATCTTTTGTGACCTTTAATACTATTGTGGGCAAAGTGAGAAAAGGGGAAAAAAACACACCAAAACTTATGAAACTAAATGAACTGCTTATATTCTTGGCTCACCTATAAAAAAACCCTTCATAGCTGTTGGACCACCTAAGTTCTGTAGTCTTCCTAGGCTCTATCAGTATTAAGCTGAGGCTGGTACAAGGGGGCATAATTGCGTAATAGGATGATTTCAGAGAATCACCTCATTCTTCAGCACTCCTGAAATATTTAATAAGGCAATGTGTGCTGCACCCTCTTTGAAAATGAACTTCTTGATTCCTACCTTTGTGAATATCTCGGAGGGCAAACTCATGCATAACAACTTTGCAAGATTGTGTGAGCATGTCAGAAAATAAATCACATTGCATTAAGAAGTCATTACCCTGAAACACAAGTGTAGTAGTTCCGGGGTGGGGCTCGTCTCTTCCTGGGGCGCCTGGGAGCCAGACCGCCCCGCTACAAAGCTAATAACAGTTAGGGCCCAGACCTTTGGGCAGGGATTGAGCACGCAATTGACAGTTCAGGACTCAGGCCCTTAGGCAGGGGCTTAGCACACAATTGACAGTTCAGGGCTCAGGCCCTTAGGCAGGGGCTGGGTCAGTTTGGGTTAGCCCAGGCCCTAGGGCAGGGCGGGGCAGCAAACAAATAGTCTGTCAGAGGCCCAGGCCCCTTGGACAAGGAGGAGGAGAGACTGCCACCTGGTGCGGGGTGGCAGGGGGGAACACAGGCCCACCCACTCCACTGTGTTCCAGCCCGGGGCCCTATCCGCAGCAGTCCATCTGCCGCGCAGTCAGTGGGGATCCTGACCGCAACACATTGACATGGGTTCGGGGTCTGCTATCCCCGGGCCACTTCCCATCTCCTCCTCCATGGGTACCTGTTCCTCCTGAGTTTCATCTGCTGGGTCGCAGATCATGGGCTCCTCCGGGCCCCGAGCACCAGGTAGGTTTGTCGCTCCCTCTGGGCCCTCGGCGGGGGGGCAGCTCAGGCCGCTCCTCAGGATACCGGGCTCTCGGCAGGCTCAGCCAGTCCCCCTCAGGATACCGGGCTCTCGGCAGGCTCAGGCCCGCGGGAGCTCGGGCACCAGCGTCTGTCCTCTCCCGCTGCCGGCCAGCTACTGAGCGCTGTGGCCTGGCCTTTATACTTCCTGTCCTGCCCCTTGACTTCTGGGAGGCGGGGACAGGCCGCGGTGGCTCCGCCCACTCTGGCGGCTGTTCTGGCTCGTCGCTTCCAGGGGCGCCTGGGAGCCAGGCCGCCCCGCTACAACAAGTTCATAGTGTGATAGACTCCAAGAGTCATTCCTGGGTCCAGGAATCTCCTATTAGCATTGGTTGAGTATGAAAGATCACATCATTGCAAGAATATCCAGGTTGGCAGGCAACACTAAAGCCTTGAGATTAATAATGGAGATGTCTCTGAGTTTTCTCACTGACTGCCTGAGAGCAAGGTTGGGCCCTTGTAGAAATAAGTTATGCAGAAATTTCCAATTTGGTACACTCTGATGCACCCCAGAACAGCCATCACAAAACACAAGGACATTGAAGCAAGACATGCAGATAGGTGGAATCAACACATGTAACAACCATGAACCAGTTAAGTCAGCAACAGTCTGAACAAAACATCATCACAGTCCAAATGGCAGGTGTGTAGCAGCAGGTCCTGAGTAACTGCACACACCCAGCGCTATGGGCACATACACACAGGAACTGGAACTCTGAGTTCAGGGAGCAGGGCCCAGGAAATGATCAGGGAGCAGGAGGCAATAAGCAGGGGAAGCAGGACGGCAACACTCCCTCCCCCCCCCCCATCATCACAACTTCTTTCTCTTTTCCCCAAAAGTTCAGCTGTATTTTACTGGGGGCACCTGGTGATCCTGGGACTGTCGGTTACGTCTCTGATTCAGCTCAGGGGGTGGATGATGTTGCTGTGGCGCAACGTTCCCAATTAGCCACATGACATCACCATATGCAGAAAGAGTGTCCTCTTCCTTCCCTGTTCCCCTCCCAGTAGGCAAGATATCTCGCTGGCTAACAACACATTCTCCGCATGGTACTCGCACTCGCCACACTCCAGACCCTAACATATCACTAGCAAGATTTGAAGATAGGAAATTGCAGCCCAACACAACTGCAGCTTTTTCAGAATCAGCAGCCCTTATCTCACTGGTTACTTTCTTGTACTGTGGTAAGAAGCAAGAACCTCTGGATAAATGTGTGCTATGAGTTGTTTGCCAAGAAAAACAAAACAAGTGAGAAACTGCCACCAACAATGGCCTCCTTCAGGCAGCTCCTGAAACATGCAAATTATCAGTCACCCATATGGACTCATGCAACAGGCCAGTATCTTCAAGTACCCTCTGCCAGCAATGGATGGGTGATAGGACAGCTTGTTCCTAAAACAATGTTGCTGTCACCTGCTCCAGAAGCCATCCTCACATTTGTGCTGTGTGGCTGTGAGTGTACCTGTGCAACAAAGAGATTCAAATGCCACAGGGAAGATTTGGCGTGTTGTGATGCATGCAACTGTGACAGTCAGGAGTGTAGCAACAGCGTATTGAACACATCAAATTCTGAGGGGGAGTAGAAATGTTTCAACTATCTGCTAATTACTGTGACTGTTTTTCTGCAATATAGCTCAAAGGAGAGCTGCATTAGAAATTCAGTAATTCATAGTTATATGTTGGGGTTACATGAGAGTACGTGGCTGTACTTTGTTATTCACATGATATATTCATACAAGACATTCTACGGCCCTCCTACTAGGAGTCATTACTGTTATAAATACCTTACATGTATTGTCACCGTATTCAGTGATAGTAAGAAGATATTTCCAGTTGTGTGAAGTGTGCTTAGACTTATGTCTTCCGCTGAGCAGATAACATAAAAAATGGTTTATAATTAGGGGTAGGCGGCCTTATTATCTGCATGACTTCATACAAATAGCAGATAGAAAAACTTTTTTTAAATCAGTCCATTCTACAAATAATGACAAACACACTGATGTATTACATGGTACTAACAAGCTCATACTATTGTGTGACTACAGACTTTTGCTTTAACTGAAGACAACACACACCAGTCATCACACAATTAAAGGGCGAAAAAGCTCTCTACACCACTGCATTCCACACAATAGAAGGCTCTGCCACATCCAGTAGTTAGGGTGCTAGTCTGAGACCCATGTTCGAGTCCCTACTCTGCCAAAGACTTCCCATGTGACCTTGAGCAAGATACTAAGTCTCTCTGTGCCTCAGTTCCCTGTCTGCAAAATGGGGATAGTAATACTTCTCTGTCTTAGGAGGGTGTTGTGAGGATGAATATATTAAAGATTGTAAGGTGCTCAGCTACTTTTGTAATGGGAAGAGTGCCTTTGTTAGATATTTGTTTTATGCTGTTCACTTTTTATTGTTTTGTCTTTTTACCCAAGTACATTATAAAGTACCTTGATGCCTCAGTTTCCCCATCTTTAAAATGAGGATAGTGATACTTACCTCCTTTGTAAAAGGCTTTGAGATCTGCTGATGAAAAGTACTGTGTAAGAGTGAGGACTTATTATTACTATTGATTAAGTGGTTCAAATGTATAGTTATTGTGAATGCATAATGTGCTCTCAATATATATATTTTATAGTATACAACAAAAAATCTCAGCTGTACACTATTTTGCGGCACACCAAAATGGAGGCCCCTAACTGGAATCATAGAATCATAGAATATCAGGGTTGGAAGGGACCTCAGGAGGTATCTAGTCCAACCCCCTGCTCAAAGCAGGACCAATTCCCAACTAAATCATCCCAGTCAGGGCTTTGTCAAACTTGACCTTAAAAACCTCTAAGGAAGGAGATTCCACCACCTCCCTAGGTAACCCATTCCAGTGCTTCACCACCCTCCTAGTGAAAAAGTTTTTCCTAATATCCAACCTAAACCTCCCCACAGATATACAGTGTCTGATTTTCATGGTGCTGAGTACCACAGCTTCTAGCGATTTTGATTGGAATTGCGTGTTCTCAGTTCCTCTGAAAAATCAATCCCCAGGTGTCTTGACCTAGGCATCCAAAATTAGAGGCAACATTAAAAAAATTGACTTATTTGTCTGTAACATCAGGTGCAAAGCTCTATAAAGACTAATGAAGTACTTCGCTGTAGTAGTGGTCAGACATGTGACCATTATAAAAAACATTCTGGATCAGGCTGCGCCTAATTCTACATGGTTGCACAGGGCAGGACAGGACACAAAAAGGCTCTTCCCCCTCCTCAGATCCTTGCTTAGAAGGAGAGCATACACTAGGTATGTGTACACTGCAATTAGACACCTGTGACTGGCCTGTGCCAGCTGACTCGGGCTCACGGGATTCAGACTCAGGGGCTGTTTAATTGTGGTGTAGGCCTTGGCCACACTTGCGAGTTACAGCACTGTAAAGGCTCCCCCAGCGCTGTAACTCACTCCCCGTCCACACTGGCAAGGCATTTGCAGCGCTGTATCTCCGTCGTTGCAGCGCTGCATGTACTCCACCTCTCCGAGAGGAATAGCGAGTATTGCGCTGCCGCTGCAGTGCTGCGGCGCCAGTGTGGCCGTCCAATACGCTGTGAATGGCCTCCAGAATTATTCGGCAGTATCCCACAATGCATGTTCTAGCCACTCTGGTCATCAATTCAAACTCTACTGCCCTGGCCTCAGGTAACCAACCATGTGACCCACCCTTTACATTCCCCGGGAATTTTAAAAATCCCCTTCCTGTTTGCTCAGCCCAGCGTGGTGTGGACTGCTATCAGCAAATCTTTCCAGGTGACCATGCCTCCAAGTGAGCCCCAGCATGGAGCAATGGCAAGTTGCTGGACCTCATCAGTGTTTGGGGGGAGGAAGCTGCACTCCAGCCGTAGGAATTACGATACCTTCGGGAAGGTATCAAAGGACATGATGGAAAGGGGCCAGGACCAGGACGCCCTGCAGTGCAGGATTAAAGTGAAGGAGCTGCGGAGTGCCTACCGCAAAGCCCGCGACACAAACGGCCGCTCGGGTGCTCCCCCCGCGACCTGCTGATTCTACAAAGAGCTGGATGCGATACTTGGGGTTAACCCTACCTCCACTCCGAGCACCACCCTGGACACTTCAGAGCCAGTGGGGAGGGGGGAGGAGGAGGAAAACAGGAGTGATGGTGGTGGGCCAGATGGAGACACCCCGGAATCCCTGGAGCCATGCAGCCAGGAGCTCTTCTCGAGCCAGGAGGAAGGTAGCCAGTTGCAGCGGCCAGTACTTGGTGGAGGACTAACAGAAGAGCAGGTTCCCGGTAAGCGAGGTTTTTTTGGGGGAAGGAATTTTTTCGGTGTGGGCTCTTTGGGAGAGGAGGGTTAGGCATGCATGCCTAGATGCGGAATAGTGCATTGATGTGGTTTATCACATCGCGGTAATCGGCCTCGGTAATCTCCTCGAATGTCTCATCCAGAACGTGTGCAATGCGCTTGCGCATGTTTATCAGGAGAGCCACTGTGGTCCTTGTCCCAGCCAGGCTAACGTGTCCGCGTCACTGTGCCGCGAGGGGACCATTGCTGCACACAGGCAAGCTGCATATGGGCCAGGGCGGAAGCCGCATTGCAGTAGAAGACCCTCCCTTGCTTCCCAGGTCACCCTCAGCAGCGAGATATCATCCAGGACGAACTCCTGTGGAAAATATTGGGACAGTGTTCAGTCTAGGCGCCCCCTGAAGCTGTTGGCTCTCCCCAAGGCACAGAAACCCAGAGGACAGTGCAGCCCTGAAACAATCAGTCCCCCTTACTCACCATTTTGAGGCTCCCGTGGGATATGTGTGCTCTCTTTCTGACGGGAAAATTATGCTACTGTGTAGACCCTGTGTGTTTTCTACTCCTTAAGTGCGGGGGGAATCATTACTCTGTCTGGTATAAACAATGCTGCCTCTGTTAAATGTTGCATTTTGCCTATACAGCTGCATCAACCTTGAGACCCTCTTATCTCCTGCTCAGAGACTGCAAAGACCCAGGAAGAGACCGCGAAAAAGCAAAGAAGACATGCTGCAAGAAGTGATGCGGCAATCTATTAAAGAGAATGAGAAAGCACAGGACTGGAGGGAAAGAGAAAGCAGGATCCGCCAGGAAAACGCAGCGCACTGGTGGCAAAGCATCACGCACCGGCAGCAAAGCACTGATAGGCTCATAAGCATCCTGGCGCGCCAAGCAGATGCTATCCAGGAGCTGGTAACCATGCAGAAAGAGGAGCAGTACCGCAAACGCCACCCCCTCCTACAGCCCTTGTCCCAAAACTCTTTCCGTTGTGCCCCACTGTCACCTCCAACCCACTTTCCCTAACTTCCGTGTTCTTCATGCCACCCGCTGCCTCCAACACCAGCATCTTCACCACCCACCCCTGAAAACCATGACCCTTACCCTCTGCACTCAACCCCCATCACCATGCAGTATAGCTGTCCTGAAGTGCAGCACTCACTGCACAGCACACCAGACAGGACATACATGAATCTGTGATTGTACTGTTCCCCACTCCACCCCCTTGTTTCTTTTCAATAAATATTTTTTTTTCTTTTCAATAAATGGATTCTTTGGCTTTGAAAACATTCTTTATTATTGCATAAAGTAAAAGACTCCTTAGCCCAGGAAATAAACAGGCACTGCAAATCTGCTTGTCTGCTAAGCAGACACTGATTCCTAAAGATTGGAACCACTGCACTTCTCTCCTGTGCAGGGAACCAGCTATCACTGCTGGTTTTCAGCCTCAAATTGCTCCCTCAAGGCATCCCTAATCCTTGCAGCCCCGCGCTGGGCCCCTGTAATAGCCCTGCTCTCTGGCTGTGCAAATTCAGCCTCCAGGTGTTGAACCTCGGAGGTCCATGCCTGTGTGAAGCTTTCACCCTTCCCTTCACAAATATTATGGAGGGCACAACACGTGGATATAACCACGGGGATGCTGTTTTCGGCCAAGTTCAGCTTCCCATACAGAGATCGCCAGCAGCCCTTTAAACAGCCAAAGGCACACTCCACAGTCATTCGGCACCGGCTCAGCCTGTAGTTGAACCGTTCCTTGCTGCTGTCAAGGCTCTCTGTGTAGGGTTTCATGAGCCACAGATTAACGGGTAAGCGGGATCTCCAAGGATCACAATAGGCATTTCAACTTCTCCTACCGTGATCTTCCGCTCTGGGAAAAAAGTCCCGGCCTGCATCTTCCTGAACAGCCAAGTGTTCCGAAAGATGCGTGCGTCATGCACCTTTCTGGGCCAGCCTGTGTTAATGTCAATAAAACACTCACGGTGATCCACAAGCGCCTGGAGAACCATAGAGAAATACCCCTTCCGATTAACGTACTCGGATCCTAGGTGGGGTGGTGCCAGAATAGGAATGTGCGTCCCATCTATTGCCCCTCCACAGTTAGGAACCCCATTTGTGCAAAGCCATCCACTATTTCCTGCATGTTACCCAGAGTCACGGTTCTTCTGAGTAGGATGCGATTAATGGCCTTGAAAACTTGCATCAACACGATTCCAACGGTCGACTTTCCCACTCCAAACTGGTTAGCGACTGATTGGTAGCTGTCTGGAGTTGCCAGCTTCCAGATTGCAATAGCTACTCGCTTCTCCACTGGCAGGGCAGCTCTCAATCTCGTGTCCTTGTGCCGCAAGGTGGGGGCGAGCTCCTCACACAGTCCCATGAAAGTGGCTTTTCTCATCCGAAAGTTCTGCAGCCACTGCTAGTCATCCCAGACTTCCATGACTATGTGATCCCACCACTCGGTGCTTGTTTCCCGAGCCCAAAAGCGGCGTTCCACGGTGCTGAGCATGTCCGTGAATGCCACAAGCAATTTCGTGTCGTACGCATTACGTGGCTCGATAGCATCGTTGGACTCCTCAACCTCACTCTCACTGTCACTTTGGATCTTAAGGAATAGTTTGACAGCCAAACGTGACGTGCTGGTGAGACTCGTCAGCATACGCCTCAGCAGTTCGGACTCCATTTCCCGCAGACAGACCGCGCTGCACAGAAACCGTTGAAAGATGGCGCCAAAGGTGGATGGAAACAAAGGGATTTCTGGGATGCGAAGTGATGCATCACGGGGCATTGGGAATCCCCTGCACCCACGCCTCCTTCTCACAACCCACAGCACCAGAATGGGAAAAGGTGCTCTGTGGGATAGCTGCCCATAATGCACTGCTCCCAATAGCGCTGCCATTGCCGCAAATGTGGCCAAGACAGTGCGCTGGGCAGCTGTCAGTGTGGACAGACTGCAGCGCTTTCCCTACTCAGCTGCACGAAGTCAGGTTTAACTCAAACTGTACATCTGCAAGTGTAGCCAAGGCCGTAGATGTTACGGGTTGGGTTGAAGCCTGGAGGACCCTGTGAGATGGGAAGGTCCCAGAGCATGGGCTCCAGTCTGTGCCTGAATGTCTACACTGCAATTAACAGCCCCACAGCCTGAGCCCTGCAAGCCTGAGTCAGGTGGCACAGGCCATACACAGGTGTCTAATTGCAGTGTAGACATACCCCCTAGAGTCCTTGTTCTCAGAATGCAAAGTCCCAGCCAGGCTAGGGCTTCTGCTGTTTATAGCTTCTTCAGAGGGAGCAGCTAAAGGCGGGGCTATGTTTCACAATGACCTGTCTGGGTGCAGACTATATCTTCTCTGAGAGAGGCTCAGCAGCCACACTCCCAGGAGAGTTTGAAGGTATTATGTTTGCTTGAGGTACAACGCATCCTGGAGACCTAGTTGACAGCGTGCATTTTCACACACACACACCCAATGTGGTCTGATGGCAATAGGCCACAATCAGTTCCTCTCTGTTTTCTCTGTGCTGATTGCATCTTTCATCCAGAGGTCTCTTAGCACCTATTTCTTTTAGAAGGTTGTTGTTTCTTTTTAGAAACGTATCCCCCTCATCTCATCAAGACAGTGAATTGTTATGGGGCAAATATATGGATCAGAATTTTTGTTTCAGATATTCTTAAAAATAATAACCTGGATGGGCAACAGCTATCAATAGGCAACATTTTGCTTTTAGATCCACACAGCAGATCTCATTGCTCATGCTCTGCCCTTCCAAGGGGACAGCAATATATGTAGTAAGGGAACATTTTGAAGCCCATTATCCACCACACTTACATGACATACAAATTCCACTTGTATCGCAAACAATGACTACTGAGAGTGTGACTCCCCATAAATGGCTTCCCGTGTGTATTCTGAGTACAGCTGAGTTTTCCTTATATACTGACATTGGGACCAAAACTAATTAATTCTTCCCCTTAAGTATCTCAGATCAGTGGTTTATCTCTTGCTATCTCTTGTAGCAATGCTGATTTTTCTCCTGATTTTCCTTTTATGGAATTATATAACCATTTTAAACAAGCCCCTACAGACTCAGGGCCCCCTTTCTTCTGCTTCTACAAACTTATTTCCTTCTGTTTCTTGAGAGGAAGAGTCTTTAATGAGCTAGAACAAACACAATTTAAAAAACCAACAATGCCAAATACTTATGTAGGAAGAAAAATGCTTACATTTAAATAAGCACACACAGAGGTATGTGACAAGCTGTCAAAAAGTTAAGGTTACCCCTCTGTTTTCGAGAAGAGTGAATATGATCAAATTAAAACTGAAGACGTATTTGGAGCTTCAACCGAAGGTAGGAAATAGAGGCTACTCAGTTTCACCCACCAGTGAAAATTATCCAAAACTAGAATGATGATTCACAGAATGGTTGTATCAGTACTGGTTTTCTCTCATACATGACCACCGCAGGGACAGTACAAATGCTGTTCCATCTCTAAGCCCTACTAGTACACATATTTTAAATAATCAAATTTGATACCTGGCTTTTTTTTTACTAACCAAAACTCTCCAGTCTGAGGCATATAGAACAAAAAATAAATGACATGGAGTAATTTTCATGAAAAGCATCCTCCAAGTACCGTACTTACTAATAGAAAGCATGAGAATGGAACTGAGTACAAATAATAAAATCATAAACAGGGAAACAAGTCACTGCTCATTGCAGGACCTGCCTATACAAAAACTTTAGAACTGTTAGGCTGGTCGTGTGCTGAGACCACCACCTGACCAATATGGTCTCATTGTTTCCTTGTCCTCCCTCATCTGTCTGTATCCATCTGTTGTCTCTTGTTTTATAGTCAAATTATAAAGTCTTGGGGGCAGTGGCTGTCTTTTTTGTTTAGTGTTTGTACAGTGCCTAGCACTAGTCCATGACTAGAGTTCCTAGATGCTACTATAATAAAAATAATAACTAATGAGTCAGATTCATTTGTTGCTAGCTGCAAAAATCTATCATTTGGACTAATGTCATTGTAACTAGTTCTGCTTCTTAGAGACATTAATTGGGTTCTGCATAGCAGACATGTTGTGGTATTTACTGCTGTTCAAACTAACAAGTATGATGGGCAAAGGAAAAAGGGTTTTGCATCTGATTGGCCCATTCTACTGCAAGCTGACTGCTGCATGGAACCTTTCCTAGCCAGTTCTACAGAGACTCCATGCTGAAGACAATAGAGCAAGAAGAGCCATTACTAATGTCTTTCTAAAAGATGTGCTCTAGCTCATCCAGAAGTTATGGACTCAAAGCAGGAATTACTGCATAAAATTCTATGAGCTGTGTTATACAGGAGGTCAGGCTACATCATAAAGGTTCCATCTGGCCTTCAGCTATGAATCTATAATGCTCTGACCTCTCCCTGCACATCACTAAATCCTGTTCTTTGTTATTAAAATGCTGTTTTTATAAGACAGCAGGAAGTACTTGATCTTTTACAGGAGGAATTGCTTTCAGCATAGCTCAGTTTAATCTGTTATTTTGACACTTGGTCACTCTAGGCAAAGGTGTGTGGTATAGGTAGGCTAAGAAACAAACAACTTACGTAGCTCTTCCGTGAAGTTAAAGTTAGCAACTGCTGGAACAGAACTTCCTGCAAAGATGAATAATGAATATGGGGTGGAGGGGAAGTCAGATAAACAGTCTCTCTTTTGATGTTTTTCTGGGGTTTCTCTGGCATAGTCTACTTTTTAAAAAGTTCACCAGTTTAACTAAATGGATTTTATGTCGGCCAGCAATGCAAACCCCTAATACAGACACACTTAAGCAAAGTTAAACATGCACTTCAACCAACTTAAACCAGTGTAGCTTGCATCGGTAAATTACCAACTTAACCAAATTGATTTAAGCAAGGTTTAAATGGTTTAAGTGCATCTACATTAGAGGAGTCCATCAGTTTAACTAGATCAATTTAGTTAGTCGGTTACAATTTTTCTAATATAGGCAAAGCCTCTGGCTTAACCAGACAGAGAAATGGGTAAATATTAGCTTCCCATGTCATCCCTCACTTCATTGAAATCCCTCCTGAAACCCACTTCTTCTACAACCTTTAACCTATATCAATATAACTCTATCACCACTCCATACTATAGTCTTAAAAAGTTATCCTTAGAGCCAGTCAAAAGCCAAAATTTTCTTCAACAACAAATTCCAAAATTCTGGGAAAAAAAAGTTGTTAAAAAAAAAAAGTTGAATTATCAAAACTTCCAAGGAAGGGAAAAATCTGGAAAAAAAATAAAGGTGTGTATGTGTTAGAAATAATAGAAATGTTTTGTTTCTGGCAGCCAAAGCACTGAGGCCTCCTGGCTCAGCTGTGGCTCCCAGGGTTTTCAGGCTCCCACCTCTGTGGTAGGGAAGTCCCCAGAGATTTTAGCTTAAGCTGGGATTCTTAGGGATTCCGTTTCCTGCTGCAGAACCGGGAGTGAGCTGCTCTGCTCCCCGTTTAGGCTTCTCCTCCAGCTTGTACATGCCTGGCACTTGTGGTGGGGTGGAGAGGCATGGGCCCAGAGCATCTGCTTAATCCCTTCCTCTGCTGTGTGAGGTTTGTACACTCTATGACAGAAAGTAAAAGGTACCATCCCTGAGACAAAGGCCACCCCCGGCCAAATTTCAAGTCCATACTCCACAGCAGGGGTCAGCAACGTTCGGCATGCGGCTCGCCAGGGTAAGCACCCTGGCAGGCCGGGCCAGTTTATTTACCTGCTGACGTGGCAGGTTCAGCCAATTGTGGCCCCCACTGGCCGCGGTTCGCCATCCCGGGCCAATGGGGGCGGCGGGAAGCGGCGCGGGCCGAGGGATGTGCTGGTCACAGCTTCCCGCCGCCCCCATTGGCCCGGGATGGCGAACCGCGGCCAGTGGGGGCTGCGATCGGCCGAACCTGCTGCGTCAGCAGTTAAATAAACTGGCTCGGCCCGCCAGGGTGCTTACCCTGGTGAGCCGCAGGCCAAACGTTGCCGACCCCTGCTCCACAGCATGGGGGTGCTAGAGCTTCTCAAAGAATCAGTTGCCAGAGAGTATTTAACATGAGGAAAACAATGTATTTTTCCCTAGCCTCATTCTCAGAAATTGCTGAATTCTTTTGACTGAAATTAAAACACACACTACAAACCCAAACAAAATAATCAGCCTGAGGCAGACACCCAATATGGAAAACTTCAGTCCAAATGATTAAAATTTGGCAAAGTTATACCCTACAGAAAACAGGGTCTCGTAATGTGAAGTGTCACGCAATCTGAATAATATGTGGTATATATTAATTCACACATACAGATAATCTCTTGTTCATGCAGACTTCCTGTCTGACCTTAGGCAAATCACATAATCTCCCGGTGCCTCCATTCATCTGTTCAACAGAGAAAATACTTTCCTACTTAACAGGGGAGTTGTGAAGATAAAATTCAGTAATGATTATGACATGCTCAGAAGTTATCATAAAGAAGGGCATAGAAGTGCCTATAAAGATATTCAAACCACCAACAGGAAGATAACACATTATGGCACAGTGCTGCTGGGGATACCAATCTCTCTCTACACCAAACCCTGCTGTGTAGGAGTTAGAGAAAATGTTATAGACTATCTATAGCTTCCATCAACTTTCTCATGAATATTGGAATTACTACTCTGTGACAATTCTCTGCCTTTTACAGTAACAGCATCTAGAAAAAGAAGAGATTTATGTGTTGGCAGTAAGAGGGGTGAGTTAATCTAGAAACATTACACGCAGTTTGGAGATCTGAAGTGGAACATGCATTCTTTCTTGCACGCTCAGTTGGAGGTTGTAGAGTGCCAGGCTCTTTTGGGACAGCTGTATTAGTGTGGTGGTTTGTTTACCATGTCAGCTGATTGCACCTCACAATGTATGGCAGACTTGAACATGACTGGTTTAAATGAGATTGAATTTCTTCCCCAGTTGTACCCCCTAGCTCCAGCTGTTTAAGTCTGGACAGGTTCTTTATCCAGCCCTTGTTGTCAGTAAGATTCTTTAGGCTGATTTGTGGAAAGATAAAGAGGCTATAGGAAAAACAAAACAGACCAATGTGAAATGAGTTTTAGACAAAATTAAAATATTTGACATTTATGTCGATCCTTTCATTATAGAGGTTCAAAAGCACTTTACAACACATATATATATACTCTAAAGAGGAGATTTCCAAAGGTACAAAAAACAGGTGCCTAACTCCCACTGACTCTAAAATAATAGTAATACCTAGCTCTCATATAACACTTTTTCATCAGTAGATCTCAAAATGCTCTACCAAGGAGGTCAGTATCATTATCCCCATTTTACAGATGGGGGAATTTAGGCATGGGAGATGAAATGACAGATCTAAAGTCTGCCAGCAGGCCAGTGATTAAAGTGTAATTAGAACCCAGATCTCCTGAGTTAAAACCAATGTGCTAGCCACCAAGACAAAATGCAGACAGCCAGAGGGCAGCAGACAACTCGTACACAGACTACCACACAGCTATGGGGGTATGGGACGTTTTTAGCCAAGGACATAAAAGAAACCCCTTATCTCATAAAACAATGGCATCGTTAGGGCAAGATTATGATTTATGGGCACTGTTCTGCATTAGGGACAGAGTGAAAGCTTCAATGCCTCAGCAGTAGCTCCTGGAGGAATTGTACCCCACAACAATCCCCAGATCAATATATCACACCAAGGGAGCACATGTTGCCCCATCCTTTAAGAGAAAACAGTGAAGCAAATCAGTGTCCTAATTAGAGCTAGTCAAAAATATTCCACTGGAATGTTTTTCCAGGAGGAAACACTGTTTGACTGAAATCAAAAATTTCTGAGGGAATGTATCAATTTTGGCAAAGTTTTGTTTTTAAAAAATCGAAACCAGATGTCCCATTTTGAGGTTATTGGAACAGCAGTTTTCAATTTTTCATTTTGAAATGACTTTTTGGTAATTTGAAAAATATATATCTTATAAAATAAAAATTAGAACAAAAACTTTCAGTTTTATCAAAACAAAATATTCTGATTGAAACAAAACCACTTTTTAGAAAATTCTGTTTTGTAGAAAAAAATGAATTTTTTTGGTTTTGTTCTGATTTGAATGAAAAAAAATCAAAATCTTGGCATATTTTGAAGAACAGAAATTCCATTTTCCAACCAGCTCTACATATAACAAGCACAATACTTAGTGCTCCACTTGCCTAGTTGTTGTCAGTTGCTATTGCTGTGTGTGTACTGTAGTAAAAATGAGTCTTGAGGAACAATTTGAAGGAGAAGATGGTAGCAACTTTGCAGATTTTTTCATGGAGTTTTTCACCGCACAAAAAGGCCAGTTTAGGAGAATGATAGAAACATATCTGAACACAGAAAGATATTTCAAAAGCAGAAATATGTGGTTCCTTTTCTGATTTGACTACACCCAGTACACTAAAACCTCTTCACAGTTCACAGGTTTCATACAAGATAAAAAAACAATGGGAGAACCTCGGTATTACAAAATCCACAGAGTAGAAAGATATCTTTCACAATGAATCAAGCATTTCTCATACACCAGGGCTAGTATTGGCATCCCACTGCACCATAAAGTAATGAATATATTTACTTTAGAAAAAAGATTTTTCATTTTATGTCTGAGGAGAAAACAATTTTTATCCTTTTAGGACATATTATTGAGTTGTTGTGATCTATGTGTCAAAAAGTCAAAAATATGAAGAAGGAAGTAGGTGTTGCAATACAGTGTGCACGTTTACTATTGAACCACTTGCAGAAAATTTGTGGTCAGTCAGACGGCACAGCTTCAGATTATCGGATGTGGATGAGGAATCAGGTAAGATATATAAATCTTTTGGCTATAAGTCACTTGAAGAAGAAGTTCCTACTAGAGTCAAACAACAAATCCCTAGAACAGCTGAGTTGCGGAGATATATTGTAACCGTTCAGAATACTGCTTTGTTATGTGCTTTATTTTTAATTATGCAAGGCTAAAACCTGGGGTTTGTGCCCAGTTTTTACTCAGTCCTTGATCAGGCAAACCGCCCTCAAAGTCAATGGAAGTTTGCTTGAGTAAACACTTATTAAGGATGTTGGACCTTCGCATTTGGTCCATTGAATTTAAGGGAGTTGTTTTTACTCTTCTAATATAATTCTTGTAAATGCACATGCTTGATTTTACATTGAGTATTGTAACATGGGCATAAGTACTCAGAGTATTTTAAGTGATAGATGGCGCATTATGATTCTGTTGGCTGTCTAAGGTTTTTTTGTTAACTTTACAGATCAGAGGGTCTATTTTGTTGTATAGGTCTGCAAAGAATTCCCATTTGTTCTGAGTTATGTGCATGCATGAAAGGTGGGATTTATGCTAAAAAAAAAAAAAGCAAAACCTTTGGTTCTTTTCTATTTCTAACTGAACAAATCATTGGGGAAACAACATGATTTCACTCACCCAGTTAATTACAAAATACATGTTATTTCTGAGACATGTACATAACTCTGCTGCAATATTACCCCATTATGCATGTCCATGCTTTGATTGGTCAGTATTAATTTATTAATAACTATTTTACAGTGCCCAAAAGTGACATAAATCCTTTACATAAATATATATATATATATATATATATATACATACATACACACACATTTAGATACACATTGTTTTAAAAGGCATGAGGTAGAATTAACAAGAAACCTTATGTTACTTAGGTGCTAAAGTCACTTAAACACTTTAAAAAAAATTACTCCTAGTCCCTCTCCAAAGGCCTTCTGACCTAAAATTTAGACAAGATACAAGTGATAGGAACAAACAATAGGGTGAGGACTAGAACCTACAAAGGAAGGTCAAACCGTTACTTAGATTTGTTATATGTTATGTCATTGTTGAATTGAGCTGTAGGAGTGAGAAAAGATGGGGGTAAAGCTGTGCAAATAACAGATTTTTCAATTCTCTGGCAATTTTGAAAAATCCCAAAATGTTTGTTTTTTAATGTTTTAAAATATGTATTTTTTCATGTTTTAAACTCCCTTTAAATACAATTAAAGAAAACTTTGAAATGAAAATTCATTACATTTCTTTTCAAAACCATCAAAACAAAACATTTTAGATGGTCTTTTTGAATTTGATTTTTTTTTTCAAAACAAACGGATTAAATTGATGCGAATTCATGAAAATGTTCAGTGTCATCAAATCTGTGTTTTTTGCCAAAAAAAAAAAAAGTTTTGGTTAAAAATTATGTCCAGCTTTAGATGGGCGTATTAGAAGTAGGAGGAAGGGGGAGGTGATGAGGCGGAGAGTAGTGGCATAGGGACATAGCAGGAGGGAAAGGGGAAAGACTAGGCATTAACTCCATGTTATGGGTTACACTCCACCTCCCGTCCTGTGGCATTAATCCTGCCTTGAGCACAATGGGCCTAGGTTGCAGATGGATGTTAATTTGGCTCAGTATAGTTCCACTTAAAGTTATTGCAAGAATAATGCTGCTATTATCTCAAACATTGTAGAGTTTCTCTTGGCTTTCCAGCCTCTTTGGAGCTTTGTCAGGGAGTTTGAGCAGCTCTGCTTGTTGGCCTACTTCAGAAAACCTAGTGACACAAAGCTTATTAGAACCTGAGAAAGTATAACACTAGGGCCTGATCCTGTTCTCAGTGACACTGATTGATGGAAAAAATCCTATTGACTGGCAGGGGCGGCTCTATGTTTTTTGCCGCCCCAAGCACGGCAGTCAGGCGGCTTTCGGCGGCACACCTGCGGGCAGTCCGCTGGTCATGCAGATTCGGCAGCATGCCTGCAGGAGGTCAGCCGGTGCCGCACCTTCAGTGTCCCCTCTGCCGAATTGCCGCCAAAGCCGCGGGATCGGTGGACCTCCCGCAGGCATGCTGCCGAAGGCAGTCTTACTGCCACCCTCACAGCGACTGGCAGGCCGCCACCCATGGCTTACCGCCCCAGGCACGTGCTTGCTGCGCTGGTGCCTGGAGCCACCCCTGTTGACTGGATCGGGAGCAGGATCAGACAGCTCATTTCTGATTGGCACTGGGTCACTTCTCCCCGTTCCTTTAGAAAGTGATGTCTTTTTCTGTTACATTTAAAAACAAGTTAGTTTTAGGGCATATTGTATGACTTTGAATTTAATCATTTTTAAAGATACAGGGGGAAATACTTTATGTTCTAATTTAGACTAAACCACAGTAGGCCAAAAGAAAATAATTCCCCATACGGGAAAACAGCGCAAGAAGGCCAGAAAACAGATTCACACACTATCTGGTCTGCTCATTTATAACAGTTTCTCACCCTATAGAATCATGTATTCTGCTTAAGGATAATTGGCGAGCTCTATCTGACGTAGCTGTATTTGTGTCGGTCGCAGGATATGAAAGAAACAAGGTGAATAAGATAACATCTATTGGACCAATTTCTGCTGGTGAGAGAGAGAGAGAGACAAGCTTTCTACCACACAGAGCTCTTCTTCCTGTCTGGGAAAGAAACTCCCAGCCTCACAGCAAAATGCAAGGTTGAACAGATTGTTTAGCATAAGTAGTTAGCATATATTGTAAGGGACCATTCAAGATAGAGGGGGCTGTTAACATTCCTGCAGTTATAGGACAAAAAGAGGGGGTTAGTGGGTTACAGATTGTTGCAATGATAAGCCATAGATCCAGTGTCTCAGTTCAGTCCATGATTTGTAGGTATATTACAACAATCTGTAACCCACTAACCTTGAATGGTCCCTTTCAGTATGTGCTAATTACTTACGCTAAACAATCTGTTCCACCTTGCATTTTGCTATGGTGCTGGGAGTTCCTTTCCCAGACCTGAGGGAGAGCTCCAAGTGGCTCGAAAGCTTCTCTCTCTCACCAACAGAAGTTGGTCTAATACATTTTTTATTAAAGTTAATGTTAAAAAAATTATACAATACATAGGTTGGGAAAAGAGTGTCTGTACATCTGGGTATAGTGCTTAGATTATCCACAAATACAAAGTTTGTTTTTAAAGTCATATGACACATAGAGTACATAATCAGCAATAACCCAAATTTAGGTGAATAGATTTAACAATACAGTTTAGATATTAGAATTTAAATACTTGGGTACATCACTCATGAAAAGTTGTACAGAGATTTGGTTGTGGAAAGCAAAATATATCAATGAGTGGAGATTGTCCCTCAGGGCATGTCTTCACCGGCAGCGCTTTAACGTGGCTTGTGTAGTCGTGGCACCAGCGCTGGGAGAGAGAAATTCTTTCTCTCAGATGTAAATGACTATTCACAGCAGTGGAGAATCTAGCCCCTAATCTTTCAGGAAATGCTGAAGAGTTTGCAGTAGCTTTCTCCACATGGTACATTGGGTTGTGCAGAGTTCCTTGGTTCCTACTGAATCCCTGGAAACCCCTTCCTTGCTAAACAGGGGGGGAAAGTGTGTTTGAGTGTAGAGCCAGTATGTGACGTTGAGCAGAACAGAAATAATGTGCACGATGACTCCAAAATGGGTTGTTATGTAGCTCACTTGGAGTCTAGAATTCACTTTAACTCCAACCCCAGTTGTGTTATTACTGATGGGTGACTGAAGTCAGGGGATGAAACATACTAGTCTACATGTCCCAGGTCAAAAGGCAGGACTGAGGCCCCAGAGTGGGTGACTGGAATCTATCTGAATCATGCTGTTTTGTTTTTAAAATGAAAAGAAGGTTTCACTTCAGTTAAGTCACTTTGAGATACAGGCTGTTCTCCTGGGGTTTTTGGAAATGCCTTTTCTGTGGCTGAACTTGGCTGGACAGACATATTGACATTTTGCATCATCAAAACCACAGAAGTAGGATTTTCATAAGAGAAAGAAGAGGAACAGCAGCTGAAATGAATTTAGAAATGGACAGGTTGTAATGACATACATTAATGATATTACCTATTTTCGTTTATTTCAGAGACTCTCATACACTCTGGAGATATTGCTATCCATATGGAACACATTCTGGGTTCTGATAAAAGCAGTGAAGTTTGTCCCTAAAAGGGCACATTTTAGACCAATACAAATGTTATTTTATAGTATTATGATTACATCTGTAGTTAGGCATGGCATCCTAATATCCTGTACACTTTGTTCAGTGTGCTGAATAGCTTTATAACCCATTACAGACACTGCACTGTGCTGCTAAACTTTGTGTAGCTTATTCAAAGATAAAAATGTCTCTGCAGGTAATTTTAGGGGAAGAATTCTAGACATTCAGGCTATGTCATCAGTGCAAAAAAGGTGTGTTTTTACCTAGGTAGTTAACTCCTAGGTATCTCGATGTAAAATCCCAGTGGATACAAGGCACTGTAGTTTTTATCTCAATGTAACAAGTCGAAGTCAACCCCTAGTGGGAGGTATAGGGTTGACCTCAACTAGCTATATCCAAGTAAAAACTATTAGTGCCTTATGCCACACAGCCCTAGCTGGATACTCACCGGGCTGCTGTGTTTGAGTCCCAGTACACAAGACCCATGTGCTCTTAAGCTTCCCTTGCTCTAAGTGCCCTGTCTCTCTCCCCTTGGCCTCCCTGGCATAGTTTCTAGGCATAGGCTCCCTGTCTGTTACTCCTTCATGGAAATGGGACTGCAGGACCAGTGCTGACATCCGGACTCCCCAGTAGCTGAATCATACCCTTACCAGAGCTCTAACCTTGTGGGTGCTCTGGGTTTACAGTTCATCTCTTCAGGGACACTTGATAGTGGAAGCACATAACAGACACATAGGTTTTGTAAGGGCTCCTCCAAACCAGTCCCTTTTTACATTGGCTAGCATAAGAAATACACAGATCCAGATAAAACAATAACACCTGTAGGCATTTCCCTGCCTCATTTTCTTTACTGCTCTTGAGCATTCTTGGGGCTTAAGTCAGAGTCCTCTAAGGGTTCCAGGATCCCACCTCCTGCACATGATTTCTGCACATGAAAGCATGCCCCTCTGTTCCTCTCTTCTGCCTTCCTGCACATGGCTTCTCCTCTGGAACATCCAATCTTTCTGGTCACTTCTCCCTGTATTTCTGTCTCTAAAATAGCTGGTGACAGAGCCTCTTTTATAACCTCCTGACCTCTTTGTCAGGTGACTCACAGATCAGCCCCGGCAGGTGATCAGAGTCCCCCACCAAATGTTCTCTTGCTTAATTACCATCCCCCAATAGTTCAGACTTGAAAAACTGGTTTGCCCTGGACAATAGCCATCTCTTTATCCAGGGGGGCTCCATTTGAATGGACATTCATCAAAATTTAACAACCCTATTCTGTTAGTTCTGTGCCAGGTGGAAGAATTTATCCTGGCCCCTCCTGTGGGTTTTATCTCAATATGGAGACAAAAGACAGCAGAGAAGGTAACCAAGTCTCATATTCAAAATGGAATTTGTAGTCGGACACAGACACATTTCCAGAGTTCCCAGGATCACCCTGAATTCGTAAATTGTACATAAATTCTCCTAATCATCACACCTTGTCTCCACTCAGATTTTATGTTGAGAAACCACACCTCTTTGTCAGTGAAGACATAGCCTCAACTGTGGGTTGAAGAGGTGGGGTTTGACTCATACCACAGTATGGAAGTGAATGGACCTGATTTTCCATCACCTCACATCTTACCCAGTTATTTACATCTGACACAGGGGGTGAAAATGCTACCACTGTGCTGTAGTGATGTGTGACATCCACTTCACACTGGTGTGAGAGACTTGTCTATACTAGAAAAGTAGAACTGATTTAACAAAATTGATTTCAAATTGATCTAGTCAAACTGCTGCAAACCTCTAATGTGAGACATACTTAAACCTGTTTAATCATTATTGAAATAGTTCAACACAAGCCAAACTAGTTTGGGGGTGGCTGTGTTAGGGGCTGACACCAGTTTAAATTGTTCAGTTTTAAATATTTTAGATGACTAGTTGAAGTCCATCTACAGTTGGCCTGATTATGACCAAGATAGGACTAAAGCTTATTTAGTAGACCCAGGCATACAGACCAGGCTCTGTGCTGGTGTAATAGCTGTGCTATGATCTGTTTTTAGCCTTCTCTTCCCTTATTTCTTCCTCCATGTTTTCAGGAGAGATATTCTCTTACAATCAATGGTCTATTTGATGAGCAGTAATTGAGAAGTCTGTTTGCTTTATTTGATGGTTGCTATTAGTTAAGATGTAGGGACATTTTTACTGAGCTCGTTGTGTCTGTTTTTGCCTGACTGCTAATTACTGAAGACATTTTGTTGCAGTATTAAAACCTAATATCGCTAAACATCTTAAAATTAAATGTATAGAATACACCTGTCATGAACATATCTTTAAAATGATACACAAACCTTTGCCAATATTCTTGCCTGATTGTAACACAAAGCTTTTCGCACAGCAGATCAGGTGAAGGAGAAAAGAAACCTCTGTAGCCTAGAAGAACTGACATCCTCCCTCTGACTAGTGCTGCCCCCAGCAGATGGGCAACTGCTTTGTGCAACAGGTCTTCCGTAGAGCACACTGCATTCATTCATTCAAAGAGTCACAAAGGCATAGGGAGTAGGGTCAGTATCCCAGGAAAACAGTCACAGTCATTTTACAGAGACAGAAAAAAAGCCAAAGCATGTGGTCATTAGCACCAGCTGGGAATCCAGAAGCAGCTGGGGATGAAAATCACTCTTACTTTGAGACCTTCATCTATAAAGGGGGGAAAGACCGAAGAATGGGAGAGTCAACACCCGCAACGTAACTTCAAGATGTTTCCACCAACCTATCTGCAGCCCCTCTCTCATCAGGATTGAGAAGTGTGTTATTAAAATGTAGTGTTAATCCCTAGCTCCACATTTACATGGTGGGAAGTTTTGAATAATGGGGGGCTTTTATTTTAAGAAAAAACATTGCTTTTTAAATTTTTATTCCCTTCTAGTTGGCCCTACTTCCACACTTCAAACCACTCATGCTGTCGATGTAGGAGTGAGATCCTTTCAGGACAAGAAGTGGGAGGGAACAGCCCTGCTGTTGGGGATACCAAGATGATGTCCCACCTCCTTTTAGGAGGGGGTTCCAGGCCCTGGAGGTAGCTGACAGGGTGGTGGAGAGGAGGGGATGAATCTGTTTTGGGGGGGCAGGTAGTGCAATGAAGAGATGGGGGGAGGATGTTCTTGTAATAAAGGGTATTTTGCAATAAACTTGTTCCCCCTTTTCACTATCTTACGCAGGCAATGTACACAGAGAAAAGACATTTCCTAACTCCTTGATGTCAGAATCAGGTGGTACAAAGCAGAACCACCATGCTCTTGCCAACAAGGAACACGTGCAAAGGGAGACCGATTACACTCTTTGCCCTGCATTTCCCCACATGCAGTGAGCAATGTTTCCCCTAATTTTTCCCATGCATGTGCAGAATGAATTTTGCTACATGCACCAATATGGAGGTAATGTGTGGTGGGGGTGGAGCTGAGGAGTTCAGAGTGCGGGAGGGGGCTCAGGGCTGGGGCAGAGGGTTGGGGTGCCGGGGGGGTGGGGGCTCTGGTTGGGGGTGAGGGCTCTGGCATGGGGCAGGTGATCAGGGGTTCAGGGTGTGGGAGGGGGCTCAGGGCTGGGGCAGAGGGTTGGGGTGGGGCTGGAGATGAGGGGTTTGGGGTGCAGGCTGCCCCTGGGCTCCCCCCTGCGCTCTCTCCCCGCAGCAGCTCTGGGCCAGGCTGGCACCATGGGAGAGGCACCTCTCCCCACCGCAGCCCTGAGCACCTGCGCAGCCCTTGATAGGCTGCTGCCCTTAAAGGGAACTGAGGCAGTGAGTTAAGGTTTGAACATAGGATCAGCATAAAATCATGGACATTAAATATCAAAAGCCCTATCACATGTGGGTTCCATCTAGCCCGTTTCCTAGGGTTATTCCACGGCTATTCCTTACAGTGTATTTTCTAGTGCTTTGTTATTGACCCATTTTAGTAAACCCATGGGTAGGGCTATGACTATTTTTCTATTAAAAGCCCAATTTTGACCAGAGGGTTGCACCCAGCAGGTTCTTCGCTGTCCAACTGTTGGCACAGTTCACCCAGCAAAGGCATGACCACAGTTCTAGTCATTAAACAGGACTCCCTTCCCAGCCCCTGCAGAGGTTAACTGCAAACAAATGTCTGGGGATTTCCAGCAGACACCACTCCATTTAGTCCTGTGAGTCCAAAGCAGATTCAGCCCAGTCTCTCATTCATGACACTACCAGCCCTAGGCAGAAGTCTTCTCAATTCAGGCTGGCGTGTTTCTCCCTGGAGCCTATATCCCCAAACATTTCCTTTTAAAGGTCTCTTTCTACAGAAGACTGAATTGTCAGCACCAAACTGTAGGCCTGACAGATTGTATACTTCCTGCATTGCAAAGCAGTTTTTTTCCCCTCGTGTATAAGGAAACCCCGTAATCCTTTACTGATCTTTCTAGAGGCAGGGTACATACACCTCATCACAGGCACTTCCTACCCTTGATCCACCTCTGACTTCTAAAAAACAAACCTTGTTTTCTGTCTAACCTTCCTCTAACCAGAGATTAGGTACACACGTTGTTTTGGAAGATCTAAAAGTTACTCAGTCTGAGTTTTTAACATAACACTTCAAAAATGGCTTGGTCTGAAAACTCTACATTTGTTTCATTCCATTGTCCATTGATTTCATTTAGCCCAGGGGTTCTCAAATTTCATTGCACCGCGACCCCCTTCTGACAACAAAAATTACAACACGACCCCAAGACGGGGGACCGAAGCCTGAGCTCGCCTGAGCCCCTGCACCCCAGGCAGGGGACCAAAACCCAAAGGCTTCAGCCCCAGGCAGGGGGCCTGTAACCTGAGCCCTTCCACTCAGGGCTGAAGCCCTGGGGATTCTGCTTCAGCCCTGAGCAGTGGGGTTCGGGCTTCAGCCCTGGGCCCCAGCAAGTCTAAGTCAGCCCCAGCGAACCCATTAAAATGGGGTTGCGATCCAATTTGGTGTCTCGACCCACAGTTTGAGAACCGCTGATTTAGCCCTTTTCATTGCCCAGATATCCTTGAAAGTCATCACTAGGACAGAAAGTTCCTCACAAATATCCCCCCCCCCCAAAAAAAAGATGCCTACGTGTTGAGAATCCTCCCCAACATTCCGCTTTTTACCTTTGTCCTGTTCCCAAAAGCTGCTGGGTTCCCTAGCCACTGGCAAGTTCTCATAAACACACCCCTCATCTGGACAGAAATGCAGATGGGCTCTAACTGCCCAGGGCAGAGAGTCATTGGGTATCAGACAGCTTGAGAAGGGCGAGCAAGAGCAAAAATGAAGGAAGAGAGGCTGAGTGCTCAGGATAAACTGGTAGAGTGACCAGACGAGGGGAAAGAGCCTGGAAGGAAAAGGAGCAGAGATGAGCTTCTTTTCAATTAATCATGGCCCAAAAAGGAAACTAGCAGTGGAGGTGCTGGGATATTACAAAATGGCTGAGTTCATGCCCCATCTCACTCTCCTTCCCATTCATGACCCAGCTGGTGTAAACTTTTCTGTCCTACAGTGCATGCAACTATCCGCCTCATCCTCTAGCCCAGGGGTCGGCAACCTCTGGCACGCGGCTCACCAGGGTAAGCACCCTGACGGTCCGGACCAGTTTGTTTACCTGCCACCTCTGCAGGTTCGGCCGATTGCGGCTCCCACTGGCCGCAGTTCACTGCTTTGGCCAATGGGGGCGGAGGGAAGCCGTGGCCAGCACATCCCTCAGCCCGCACTGCTTACCCTGGTGAGCCGCATGCCAGAGGTAGCCGACCTCTGGGCTAGCCAAAACTTGTAATCCTTTCATTGCCAAAACACATCCACCTACTGTTCCAATAGGTGTAACCCATTCAGTACTGGAGTGCAAACAATACTTCCATCTCAACACTGAGGGCGAGAGAGCAAGTGCGAGACATATTCAAGGGCTTATTAAGCTATTAAATGGTTAACTCCGAAAGACATATTAATTATCTCAAAAGCCCTTCTTGAAAAATAGTACAATGCTCCAAAGGGAAATGCCGCAAAAGAGAAACTGGAGGATGCACCCTGCAGAGCTGGTTTCCTCCTTCCTTCTGCCTTTACTACAAAAAGAACAGAACCAGGCTTATATCAGGAGAGGTTTTGGCTTGTTATGGGTTTTCTCTGCAACCAGGAGAAGCTAGTAGTATTTGCCAGGTATGCTATACTTACATTCATAGCACCACCTGGTTTTAGAAATGCAGCATTGCAGCTACCCATTGATAAGAATGGAAAAATCACCAAACACTAATTTGGTTGTTCTAATTTTGGCATGATGGCATTTCCTAAATTTGAGTGTTTGACTTTGCAAACGCAATGTTCTTTTAGCACAGTTTTTAATGTAATTTTATATATAATGGACTCCTGACCTCTTTCTTTTCTCTTCCTGCTGAATTTAAACAAGTTAGTTGGTGGCCCACAATTCTGTGCCACCTCTGTAGAGTGACATCCTCCCAAGAAGGTTTCATACACAACATGCACCACCTCAGTGCACTCACTCTGAAGCCAGTGTAACTGTTTGAGGATCTGCCATCTTATTACTTATGTTTTAAATGGCTGATTCTGCTAAGTAAAATTTCTCCTCCATGATAACTAGAATTGGTTTCATATCCCAGGGCTTTTCTCCATGGATTTAAGCCCAACAGAACCACATAAAGAGAAAGTATTGCTTATGATTGTGATTCATTTATGGCAAGTTTAGTGATATTTGGTGTTTCTTAAAGATACAGCTCCTGGAGTCAAATGATTTTTTCAGAGAATTCCACCTCTCATTTTTTAAAGTTTCTAGCTCCCTAGTTGTGGAGGAATAGTTGAAACTATGAACCCTAAAGGCTGAAAACCCACAAGGCAAGTAAAAACACAAAATGTATTATTTAAAAAAAAATCTCATGTCTTTTAAGCTAATCTCATGATTTTTACATCTATCTCAGAATTTCTGAATGTTGAGATTAGCTATCTTCAGCTAACCATGCTCTGTAAAAATGCTGCAGAATGGTTCTACCTTGTCACCATCTTATTGCCCCCATGCCCTAGTCTTCCTGAAATACAAACTGCTATAGGCAACAGTACTTCAGACCCATATTTTAAATCTGCTCTAACATATGCACTGTGGCGCTCAAATGCTGTTTCGCCATGTGACCACTCTCATTTGAGCTTGGCAAACTGACGTGGGGTAATCCTGAGTGCAGATCCCTTGAGATAAATGTTGCAGTGAAGACAAGCCCATGGAGACACACCTCTGAACACTTCCAAGTAAAATTCCCCCTTGTCCCTTGGAGCAGTAGTAAATCTGCTGCTTTGATATACCTAGACTCTGGCCAATGGTGGAGAGGAGGCATGGGTGTGGAGACACATTATCACCCATTATCTGTCCATTATCACACGTTTCCATTCCCTTGTTCAGGTGGGTAACCTCATTTACTCAAAGTCTGGGTAGGGCAGGTAGGGGCTTAAGGAGCAGTCTCTCTTGCTCCCCACATGAGCGTGTAGTCCAAGTCATAGTCTCACCACTCTTAACCCCTGTGTGCATCATTTTCTCATCTGTAGAATGGGATAATATTATCACAGCAGTGTTATGAGGATCTATTTGTTAGGGCTGCATTCGTCATTGTACAGAGCTTGAATGCAGTGAGGGGGTGAAGGAAGGGAATGATAGGGAGCCAGTTGCAGTTCCCTGAGTCAGCTTACCGATTTTGCTCTAAAGAAAAGCTGCAGGGGGGCAGCTTTAATTTATACAGACTTGGAAGGATTAGATTTGTATTGGTAAATGTCCATAAACATCAATTTTACTGTACACACACAATCCAAAGAAAAATATTTCCTTCAATAATAATCAACATTTACAGATAGAGTAAGAAAAATGTTACGTGAGAACTTAATAGAGTCAAACTCAGAGTGATTTAGACCTCTGAATTAGGCTGGTTACAAATGGACTAGCAAATGAATAGTAAAAACAGGTGTGATTTGTTGACTGAGGTATATTATTTTGTATATTTTGACACGTAAACAATTTGTGTTTTAATGGTTTATACAGCTTTAACATTTTGAATCTGAAAGTCTACTGCCATTCAATAATTGTCTGACATCCCTTCCCTCCATAATTTCATGCAACTGTGAACATTTAAATCAATAAAAACAGAAAAAATGCTTAAAAATAAACATTGGTATTATCCATCAAAATTATTTTAAAAATCGAATTCTGCCAGGTATAAATTTATACCAGCAGAGAATGCAACAAAGTGAACTAAGTAGACTGAGGATCCACCCCATTAAATGTTTGTGAGGTGCTCAGACACTGTGGTTATTGGAACCACAAAAGTAACTAGATAGAGCTACTATGTATTTACCATCAATATACTAGAAATGTAGCAATTTTTGCTCTGCTAATCCAGAAACATCCGGTGGTCTCACTTTATTTCTCAACAAATAATAAAGAGCATAGTACTATAAGGAGGGGGCATATTATTAAATCTTCCTTACTTGTACACTTATCCACAGAAACTTTGCTAATATATTATGAAGAATTAAAACTGAACTACACTTGTCAACGTAAGAATATAAGAACCGCCATACTGGGTCAGACCAAAGGTCCATCTAGCCCAGTATCCTGTCTTCCAACAGTGGCCAATGCCAGGTGCCCCAGAGGGAATGAACAGAACAGGCAATCCTCAAGTGATCCATCCCCTGTCACCCATTCCTAGCCTCTGGCAAACAGAGGCTAGGGGCACCACATAAGTGAACAAGGTACATTCGGTAACGTATTAGCTTTCATTTTAAAAAATTCATGTTTGTTAAAATGCTTGTTCACAAACCCTTAATGGGTCTCCACTCATGCCAGGTAGTGAGGTTCTAACTTTTTGTTATTAGTGGGAAGGGAAAATTGCTGCTATAGCAAACGTGATTTTTTGTATGCCATTGTATCTGTATATTGGTTCATATGCTATCTATTTAATTTAGTAGAAACCATCACAGTGAGTAAAAAACTACAGCACATACATCTTACCCTTTCCATTTCCTTCCAAAGTGGGATTAATTAAAAAGTCAGCTTTTAACTTTTGATTTATTTTTCTAAAGTCAGAAGTTCCTGCCCAGCTTATTGCATTACAATAAGTGTGAAACTGTCACACCCCCTCCACATTCTGTATGGGCTTAGGGTTGCCACCTGTCTGGATTTTACCCAGACAGTCCAGTTTTTGGCTTCTCTGTCTAGGTGCCATTTAGGGTTCCAGGTGTCCAGTTTTCAATGGGAAAGTCTGGGCAAAAATGGCATCCAAACCAAAAGTCTGGTTACGGTGGGGCCAGGGAAGGTGTCAGGTCATTAACCTATACCAGCCTCTGCTTAGCCAGGGCCACCTCGTACCTGCAGGCAAGCTCCTTGAGACACCAACGAGTAATGGGGGGTGGGAGGGAGAGCAGCAAGTGATGAGGGGAGAGCCTTGGGGGGGGAGAGACAGAGCAGGGGCAGGGTCTTGGGGGAAGAGGCAGAAAAAGGGGCAAGGCCTGTGGGAAGAGCCAGAGAAGTGGTGGGGCCTCGAGGGAAGAGGTGGAGCAGGGATGGAGAAGAGGCAAGGCTGGGGGCAGGGCCTCAGGGCTAGTTACCAGCAATTAGAAAGGTGGCAACCCTATGTGGGCTACCTATATCCAGCTATCCACAACACCCCCTCCTGTGCTGGTGCATGGGGAATGGGCAGACAGGGGTAGGAACTCTGCCCTGCCAGTGTTCTAGCCAGCACAGCCAGCTGGCATAAAGGGGAAAATAATCTGTGCCAGATACAGGGCTGGTGCAAATGATTCCCCACCCTGGGAAGAGGGGAAATCATGAACCAGCTTGTTCCTCTCTGAGTCACAATATGGTCCCTGGTCCGTTCCTGGGTAATACAACTATTCAGAGAACATAGGAACTTCCAAACTGGATCAGACCTAAGATCCATCTAGTCCAGCAACCTGTCTCAGAAAGTGGTTACTACTAGATGCCTCAGAGGAAGGTATGGGAACCCCACAGAAGACAGATGTGGAATAACCTGCTCCCCACATAGGTCTTATGCTGGTATCTAATAGTTATTGACTGGTTTAAGCCCTAAAGCACTAGGCTTAATATCCCTTTCAAAAACTGTGTTGACATTAAGTGTGATAATATTTTTATACTATATAAATGTCCAAACCCTTTTGGAATCTTGTGTGGAAAAGGATTTCTTGTATTGGTTTACAATTTCCCACCTTTTAATTTCACTGAGTGTCTCCTGAGGGCTTGTGGCCCTCATTGCTTTGGTTTTGTTCAAACAACGGTAGTAGTTAACATTAGGACAGAAGACAGAATTGAAGGCTGCCTAACCAGAGTAGCACTGAGAAAGATACAATGCTATACAAAGCTGTGGTTAATTCAGAAGTCATTTTAGCAATCGGGTAAACATAACAAGGAAAAATACAAAATACATTTTATGTGGGTATACTTAGAAAAATACTCCAGGCTAGGTGTAAAATACTTAAGAATATGAGGAAATTCAGAAGCCTCCTCACCTACATACAAACATGAACATCATGATTGCCAAGGTTATCACTTTTAGAAATACCATTCCAAAATCACCTCCTGGTAACAACAGAGTGGTTAACTGAAACACTGATAGGCTGACTTCTGTGCCATCAATTTAGGAAGCAGTACTTCCTAGACTAAATCAAAAGTACAGAATCTTCACTTGACTTGGGGTCCTGTGAAGAAATTATTATTAATAATATTTGGCTACCAGTATTTTTTCATTCCATCCCATTTTCATTCAATATTGTCTTAGTCACTTTTATTCAATAAGCACCAAGATCCTGCATTTGATGCATTGCACATAATTTGGTTGGGGTCAATCAACAAAACAGATTTGTAGTATTGAGCCTTGTTGTTCCTCCATCAATGTGCTCTGTTCTGTTCTAATTCAATCCATGTCATTTGGAAGAAGAACAGGACCCAAAAAGAACCAAAGGAAAATCCTCATCTGATGTAAACTGTCAAAGCTTCAATGATTTCACTGGAGCTATAATAATATACACTCACAGAGGATCTTTTCCCAAATCTTTTGACATTCATTTGCTCACTCATTCATGCATTTTATTAGGAAATATTAAGCACTATAACTTTCAGTCAGTCTGTTCCCAGATTCCAAAATATCAAGAGTTCTATATACAATACCTGTTCCTGCTTCCACTGACTTTAGTAGGAGCAGAATTATTAATTAATCATATTGTCATTTGAACGCTGAAACCTGGCCTACAACATTTGAGGATAATTGCATAGGAGTCACATGACAATTGCAACAGCCTTTAGAAGCTGTTAATTGCTCAAAACTCTATATTTACTAAAAAGATATCTGAGATCCAGTTTAGTATTGAAAAAATCACCAGGTGGTGCTGTTACACAACCTCACAAATTATTTTATATAACATTGGACCATGTTATATAATTCTGTTATATAATTATACATTGGCAGGGAGGGCTAGCTCAGTGGTTTGCACATTGGCTTGCTAAACCCAGCATTGTGAGTTCAGTCCTTGAGGGGGCCATCTGGGGCAAAAATCACTACTTGGTTCTGTTAGTAAAGGCAGGGGGCTGGACTCAGTGACCTTTCAAGGTCCCTTCCAGTTCTACGAGATAGGTATATCTCCATATATTAGCATGGTTCAGTCTTTGAAGAAATGTTTTTATTGTGTTACTTTAGTGATGTAGTTTCTTTATGCGGGATCTGTGGTGAGTGGCAAGGAAATTTTCTTTCTCCCTTAATCTCTCTAATCAGGATCAATTCTTGAGGCACAGTTGCTCCCTGGAAACAAGGAATTGGTTTTTGTCCTAAGAGTCCTAAAAGAGGAGATTATCTGCATGCTGTTTGTCCACCTCCATTCCAAGACAGGTGTAGCTAGTGTTAAATAAATAAGCTGAACTAAGAATATATGTCACTGATTTGTTTTCCAACCGGAAGTTGACCTACAAGGCTCTAGAATATGTTACCACTAGGCAGAGGGGCTACAGAGGGGCCTGACCCTGCAAGGTGCTGAGCAGTTTCAAACCCATTGACTTCAATATGAGTTGAGGATACGTACCACCTCTCTGGATCACGCCCGCATTCATGTTTCTACAAGAACGGGGCAAATTTTACTTTACTTTACATGGGACACAGATATTATAAGTAGGATTAATAAACGCAGCATCCTAGAAGCATTCCATAACTGTAAACTAGGGATCGGCAACCTTTGGCACGCGGCCCATTGGGGAAATCTGCTGGCGGGCCAGGCCAGTTTGTTTACCTGCAACGTCTGCAGCTCCAACTTGCCGCAGTTCCCCACTCCAGGCCAATGGGAGCTGCGGGAAGCGGCGCAGGCCAAGGGATGTGCTGGCCGCTGCTTCCCGCAGCCCCCATTGGCCTGGAATAGTGAACCACGGCCAGTGGGAGCTGTGATCGGCCAAATCTGCGGACGCTGCAGGTAAACAAACCGTCCCAGCCTGCCAGCAGATTTCCCTGACGGGCCGCATGCCAAAGGTTGCCGATCCCTGCTCTAAACACTAAACACATTCTTATAATACTAATATCTACTTTAACTAACCCACAGGTGAGCCAGACTGGTTTCCAGCTGTTCATTTGTCAGTGTTCAGCGAGGCCCTGGGCCTTGACATGAGCTAGCACAGGGATTGGCAATCTCTGGCACGTAGCTCGCCAGGGTAAGCCCCCTGGTGGGCCAGGCCACTTTGTTTACCTGCCACTTCCACAGGTTCGGCCGATCGCGGCTCCCACTGGCCACGGTTCACCGCTCCAGGCCAATGGGGACTGCGGGAAGGGCAGCCAGCACATCCCTCGGCCCGCGCCACTTCCCGCAGCCCCCATTGACCTGGAATGGCGAACCGCGACCAGTGGGAGCTGCGATCGGCTGAACCGGTGGATGCGGCAGGTAAACAAATGGCCCGGCCCACCAGGGTGCTTACCCTGGTAAGCCGCATGCCAGAGGTTGCCGACCCCTGAGCTAGCACCTTGTCTGCCACTGTCACACCTCCCTCTAAAAATGTTAACTATTAACCCAATTGAAAGGGCCTGAATAAAGGGAAGGGGAGAGGTGGAGTGGAGAAGGAGGAGGAGGTGGAGAAGATAATAAATGGATCACAAATGGGCATACTAAAACATCTTTGGAGGAAAAAGCTTTAAGCCTATTTAAGATACAGCATCCATTCTTGGTGATGTATGCTCAGGTGGTTGGATCTTGCATCTTGCTATTGCAACTATAAACAAAACTCATTAAGCACTTTAGAAAATAGCTAAAAACTATTCTTTGGTCCAAAGGGCAGAGTGAATATGATTTAATGTGGTGGGAATGAACAAATTAAAAGTTTTATCATGTGTTAGATTAACTTGCTCTTAAAAAAAAATTCACCAAAACATACATTTTTTAACCAGGTCTAATCTCTACCATCTCAAGATTCTTCTTTTGTGGGAAAAGGTACCTGAAGCTTTTCCATTTGTCCCAGCCCAGAAGAAACCACTGAATCTATCTCACTATCATGGGAAAACTGCCAAACAGCACCATAGAGATGCTTAAGAACCAAATGCTGCAGACCACTTTGCCTGCCCTCTACTTGTTCATCTTCACCATCAGCATTCCCCTCAATTCTATCTCTTTGTGGTTCCTTTGCCGTCACTCAAGGCCTTGGACTCCCACCATTGTGTTTTCAATTAACCTGACAATCACGGACTTGCTCTACAGCATGCTCCTCCCTTTTCAAGTTGTCTACCACTTACGGGGAAATGACTGGCCCTTTGGACAGGTTCTGTGCCGCATCATAACGGTGCTATTCTATGCAAACATGCACTGTTCTGTTTTAACCATGACGAGCATCTGCATAGAGCGCTACCTGAGAATTGTTCACCCGCTGAAGCACAGGACCATAAGACCCATTAGAACAGCTCTCCTGACATGCATCGTCATTTGGATATTTGTTTTACTGCTGCACTTCCCACTCATGAAGACAGACCTAACCTTCCATGTAGAGGAGCTGCAGATAACCACTTGTTTTGATATATTGCCCAAAGCTATGTTTCCTTCAAGAAATCATTTCATTGCCTATTTTGGCTCTCAAGTTCTTCTGTGCTTTCTCCTACCTTTGCTAATAATGGCATTCTGCTACACCTTAGTCATTCGGACTCTTCTCAATTCCCCTCCCACACAACTAAGGGAAATTAAGAAGCAGACAATGTATTTGATAATAGTGTTGCTTATAGTCTTTGTAGTATGTTACGTGCCCAATATTGTGATATCAATCATCCATTTTGTCTATACTACCCAAAATAAGACTGCTTATGTGGAATATAAGCTGTCTCTGGCTTTGAATAGCCTTAATTGCTGCTTCGATCCACTTGTTTATTATTTTGGTTCCAAAGAATTTCGACAAAAGATACAGAAGAAGCTCTGCAAATGCATGCTTGATATATTCAGTGAAACGGTCAACACCTTTTCGGAACAAGATGTGCCAATAACATGCAGAGAACACGCGCCAAATAATTAAAAAATGTATTTGATCTGGAACAGATTATATTAGTCATTGCACCGAATCATCATCCAGAGATTTTAGAAGTTGTTCTATTTTAAAACATAGACTGTCAAGAGATACAGAAAAGTACACCAGGCAATATATTGCCACAACTTATTCTGGAAACAAACCAGGTACTCAGGAAGGCTCAACGTCCATGGAAAAAGGCACATCTCTTAACTTGCCAAGAACACTGCATTATGGGACATAAATTACTATAAATTAGCAACACAAGAAATGTGTCAGTGCCAGGCAGGGGCGGCTCCAGGCACCAGCGCAGCAAGCGCGTGCCTGGGGCAGCAAGACACAGGGGGCGGCCTGCCGATCGCTGTGAGGGCGGCAGGCAGGCGGCTTTCAGCGGCGCACCTGCCGGAGGTCCGCCGGTCCCACGGCTTTGGCGACAATTCGGTGGCAGGGACGCCGATGGTGCGGCACCGGCGGACCTCCCGCAGGCGCGCCGCTGAATCCACATGACCAGCGGACCGCCTGCAGGCGCGCCGCTGAAAGCTACCTGCCTGCCATGCTTGGGGCGGCAAAAAACATAGGGCTGCCCCTGGTGCCAGGTACCTGCATTCCCTTGGAATGTGTTTCTGGAACATTTTCTAAAACCTGTTTCCCAGTTCAGCATTTCTAAAATAAATAATTGACAGCAATAAAATAAACACCACGTTTGTGAGGGGCAGAGGAATAGCTGAGCCTAAAATGATTCACATCCCTTGACTTAGGAGTAAGCAAAGACTGGTGATTAGCATCTGTAATGGGGAAAAGCCAAAAGACATGCAGACAAGGTTTAATCTGGTCATGCAAATTTTATTTCCTCCTTATCAGTATTTACTTGACTGGCATATTCAGTCTGAAAGCATAAAGTTTATGCTCCTTTTTCACTGACACTGCTTTGACAGGCCATTTATAGACAAGGCCCGTTTTACTATGCAATGTATTATACCTCACTTATGTGGCAAGACCCAGCAAAGAAGAGAACCCACCAGCAGCAGCCTACTGGTCCAAACCTTTCTGGTTTCAGAGACTGGTCTAGTGCAGCCTAACCCAAACCCCTGGTGCTCATGGATTGGCTCTAAGGGTATGTCTACACTGCAGTTAGACCCCTGTGACTGGCCTATGCCAGCTGATTCAGGTTCACTGGGCTCAGGCTAAGGGGCTATTTAATTGTGGTATAGACATTCCGGCTCAGGTTGCAACCCAGACTCCAGGACCCTGTGAGGTTGGATGGTCCCAGAGCATGGGCTGCAGCTTGAGCCTGAACATCACCACCACATTTAAACTGCCCCCTTAGTCTGAGCCCCGTAGCCTGAGTAACAGGCCAACTGTGGATTTTTAATTGCAGTGTAGTCATATCCTAAATTCCCCCTCCCTTGGTGTTATGCTGCAGAAACAACAGCAGCTCAGGGTCGGTGTGGGGAAGGTCTCTTGTCAGGCAGAGCTTGGTCTCAGGGGAGTTCTGAGCAGTGGTCTGCAGCTGAAGTGCTGTTAAAATTCAAAGGAAGCAGATTTGCAAGTGCGACTTCTCTCCTTAGAAGCTCTGCAGCTGAGGAAGGCACCTGTCATGCAGGGTTCCCGAACTCTTCCTATGGAGCCTGTCTGCCTTGAAAGGTTGAGTGCCTCCTGCTCCTACCACTTCTCCATATATTTTATTTTATCTCCTCAGCTATTTTCTGCCCCTCCCCCCCACTATTCCATCAGGCTCACTGGCTGTCCATATAAATTGTACAAAAAGGAAATTATGCAGCAGTGTAGTCCTGTAGGCTAATGCACTGTCCCATGCACCAAAGAATACTTTCCATTCACAGGATTTTGGTCCTTTTTTCTCCTGGGGCATGGTTTTATTTCTTCAAAAATAAAGCTGTTTAACAAACATTCAACATATCAGTTGTGTCTTTTCCCTGTCCCAGTGTCCTCTTCAGAAGCCTATCTGTTCCCCTCAGCTCTTATGCTCATTCCTAGCCTGATTCCTGCAGAATTACACTCCACAGGCCATCAACTTGGAAGCTGCATATGAACTAGGTTCTCACTGATTAGACATCTAACTATCTGATTGGTAAGTGCACATTTAGAATTTTGCATGTACACTTGCGCACACAAGCTTATAGATCCAAACACAGTGTTGCTCTCATTTACATTGCAGTAAATATGGAATAATTCCACAAACTTCAAAGGTATTATTCTAGTTTTACACCAGCATAACCAAGAGCAGAATTCAGCCACAGGTTGAGACCCCTTTGACATCAAATCCAGTTACTTTATGATCTCAGGGAATAGTTATAAGAAAAGGAACTGTAGCCTAGTGTTTAGAGTATGCAACTGGGAACAAGGATTCTAATCCAAGTGCATTGATATTATCAGGCAAATCACCTAACCTCTCTGACTCAATTTCTCCGTCAGTAAAATGAGGATAATAAATTTTCTGTACCCAGGAAGGGTGTTGAGAAGGTTAATCAATAAATGTGTTTTTCAGCACTTTGAAAAAAATCAAAAGCTTTATTGTATATATGTGCTAAAATGTGTATTAACATTCTGTACATTTTTTTTTTAACAAAACCACTTGCAATTTAACTGTGCTAATGACACCTTTAAGAGATGGAGCATGATAGCCTGAGACTGGGTGGGGTACTTCCTTCCTGACACACTTTCTCAATAAATGAGTAGTAAGAAACAAGTAGGTCATTTATTGAAAAGGGGGAGGGGAAAACCTTTTCAAAAGAAATGTATAAAATCTGACACCCAAGCTATGTCCTCGAGTCACAACATTTGATCAGTCTGTGGATGATCAGAAGTACTCAGATACTACAACAAGGAGCATCACAGATTTAAAAATAGCTAGGGCTGCGTACAACTGAATGGTTGTGGTCAGATATACAAGGAGCGGGTATGACATGAAAGTGCGAAAGCTGTGAATCCCAACACCACGGCCTTTGCCGAGCTCAGGTGCTTGTCAGAGACAAGGCAGCCAGTTTGAGTCACAAGACATTGAGCCTGGGGAGCCTGCCTGGTTTTCATTGAAAGTTCTGACAGAATTGACACATTCCCATGAAATATTTCAATTCCCTCAAATCGTCATTTTCCAATAGAAAACTTTCATTGGAAAAATGTTAACCAGCTGTACTTCATATTAGATAGCACTTCACATTGCCTTCATTTGCCGCTGTGAGCACTCAGACGTTCAGCAAATCGGATCCCAGGTGTCTGAAGAAAATGAGGAATATGATTAGTGGCCATCTGTGAAAAGTCCGGTCCTTGGATTACTGCTGCAGAGACACCTTATCACAAGCACACGTGAGAGCACGTGCTCCTTCGGACTCTTCCCCACCACTCCTTTTGCATTGGGTTGGTGAGCCTCCTCCTCCTTGTCCATTCCCCCCCTGTATGCATGGTCACCCTTCCCCTTGCAGTTCGCTGCTCCCTGCCCATCCGGCGTGGTCCTCCTCTCCTAGCATTTTGCTGCCCCACCCCTCAGTTTCGTTACCTGCCTTTTCTGCCCTGCCCAGAGCTCCTCCTCACTTTGCTGTTTGATAAATTCACCGCCCTGCCCCCCACCCCACACACACTGTTTGGTACTCTCCTTCCCTGCCCAGCCCAGGTCTCCCCCTTCCCTGTTTGTTTCCTGTCTAGGCCCCTGCTTATTACTGTTTGTTCCCTGCATCCATTGCCCCACTCATTCCAGGCACCTGCACATTCACAACACTTGTGATTCCCTCCCTCCACTGCACCCTCTCACACCTACATCTGCCCCTCACTCCCAGAGCAGCTGGTATTCCCAAAACTGCCTTCTATGACCCCTATCTTCTTTGTTTGTTTAATTCACCCCCTCCCACTCCTCATTTTCTGATTACACCCTCTCCCACACACATGTAGGCTAATGGGTAGGAGGAGTCACCCTCCATTTTCCCTACCCCTACCTTTCCCTTTATCATTTCTAGCCTCCCCTCAGGTATCTGTCCCATCACCTGCCCTCAATGGCAGAGCCCAACTTGGCCACACACAACGCTTCTGCTCTTGCAGCTTCATCCGTGGATGGAAGGTGGCAGACCAAGGGAGAGGAACCTTTGTTGCCCCACCTCAGTTTTCTTCCCCAACCCCACTTCTGGCACCAACAGCACCCCTACTGGTGCGGCAGCAGGCACAGACAGGGACTTCACTGCCAAGCTCCTACCACCACCACCACCACAGAAACCCCCTTTGGTTGGCAAAAAGAGCCCAGGGTAGGAAAAAGGGCAAGACACCCATGTAGAAGGCTCTTTCCATGGTGGCAGCTATCACTGGCATGGCCCAGCCATCAGCCATGGCTCCCCCTGCCCTCCCTTCCACCAGCTCCAAGGACGCTCACTCCTCAGCCCCCAAAGCATAAGCCCAGGTGGCTGCGACCCCACCTGCCGCCCCGTCATCATCTGTCACACCCCTCTGCCCACTTCCCCACTGTGGAATTGGCTCAATCTAGCGGCCAGGGTGTCTGACCAGTTGTGGAGGTGGACGGGGCTGCTATAGCCCCTTTCCCCATGGGTAGGGTGACCAGATGTCCTGATAAAATAGGGACTGTCCCGATACTTAGGCGTTTGTCCCGCGTCCCGACCTATGTTTGGCTGGGATGCAGTTTGTCCTGATATTTTGCACTTCTGTTTTTTTGGCGGGGTTTTTTTGCACCACCAGCAGGACTCTGCTTTTTTTTCCCCCCCTCTCTCCTCCCCCCCATGTGTCCCGATGTTTTCTTCATCCCAGCTGGTCACCCTACCCATGGGGGAGGGTGTTGATTATCAACCAACTAATCCTGTCTGTGTTCTGGCACCAGTTCAACCTCCTGAGCTCTCCCCCAGGGACCTTGGCCAGCCTCCTGTGCCTTCCCCTGGGGGACAGTGAACAGGTCTAGTATGCATCCAGAGCCAGCCACCTGCCTTCCACCTTCAGGCCCTGCAGAAACTCCTTCACAGTGTAGGTAGTCTGCTATGGAGCATGCTGGCACATGCCTTCCTCTGCCGGGACTCATACAACTGGCAGCTCTTTTACCTGCATCGAAGAGGTCTCTCATGAGACCCCTCTGTGCTGCTGGTCTTTTACCAGGACTTATTCAGAACCCAGAATCTAGTTTCAGTAAACAGGTCTGTAGTGGCCCCCAATGGGGAGGCCCTCCTGACAGAACCCTCATACTTAATTCACATCTTTATGTGCAGGTGATAGAGTTCCTCTTGGTGCACCGGAGGAGGGTCCTGGCTGGTGCCACAAGAACTGGAGACCTCCTGGACTGTGATCAGAGTGATTGGGTGGACTCTGCAATGCTCAGCTAGCTCATGGGGCTGCCCACCCTGTGTGTTCCCTGTCACGCGCTCCAGGAGGTGAAGGCCTTGCCTCCTGCTTCTTTCACTTGCCTCCTGCTTCTCCCACTTTTCTTGACCAGGTCCCTCACCTTGGCCCATAGGCACCGACTCCATGGGTGCTCTGGGGCTGGAGCACCCACAGGGAAAAATTGGTGAGTGCTCAACACCCAATGGCAGCTCCCTGCCCCCCTGCCCAGCTCACCTCTGCCACCACTCCACCTCCGCCTCCTCCCCTAAGCCTGCCACATGCCCGCTTTCCCCCCCCTAGTTCCCAGCTCTTGCACCATGAAACAGCTATTTCGTGTGGCTGGGAGGGAGGGGGAAGGAAGGGGAAGAGGCGGGGCCAGGGCAGGGATTTGGGGAAAGGGTCCAATAGGGGCAGGGAGGGGGCGGAGACTTTGGGGAATGGGTTGGAATGGGGCGGAGCGGGGGCGGGGAAAGGGTGGAGTCGGGGCGGGGGGGGACGAGCACCCACTGTGCCGGGGAAAGTTGGCGCCTATGCCTGGCCCCCATCATCAGGCTCCTACCCCACAAGCCTCCCTGGCCACCCCAACATGCCACCTGGGCCAACTGCATGATATCCAGCCCAGTCCGCCTCTGAACCAGGATCAAAGAACATCATATCCACTTCCATGCCCTCATGTCCCACCCTGATACCATGTGGCGGGACCTGTTGCCACCTGCAGAGCCTGAGGAACCCCAGTGAGACAGTCTGTACTCTTGTTCCAGGGATATTAGTTGGCAGTTCTTCCAGGGAGCCATGAGCACAGGTTTGTATCTGGTTTGGTTCACAAACTTCACCAACACTTCTGCGGCAAGAGGAAAGCCCTGCTTCACCCTACATAGATGTGCACCAGGTTGCAATGGCTCTTCCAGTTCCTCCCGAACCTCTTATTGAGGTTCTGGCTGCATTTCTCCCCCTGCTTCCTGATCGATGCACATCCCATCACTGGCCCCACAAAGTGATGGGACCTCCTCCTGGCACCAGCCAAGATGGCTATCTATCACTCCAGGAGGAGGAAGCTGGAGGAGGAGGATACTCACCTATTTCTCATCCCTTATCCAATCATGCTTCCAGGCAGAGTTCCTCTGAGCAGTGTTCACTGCCTTTTAGGAGCAGGGGCACTGTGCAGGTTTTCTGCTCAGTGTCCCTTTCTGGCTCCCTCATTTTTAACCTTTGACCTCTCTCCCATTCCTGTTTTCTCCTTCATTGTCCCACATACTCAGTTGTGGCCTGGGCTTAGTGGTTTCTCCCCCTTAACTGAGGGCAGGGTTGTGGGGACACTTTAGTCTAGTGCAGACCTAGACACGCCTGTCCCAGTCCTACAAATAGCACAGAGCTTCCAACTTCTGCAACAAATGAGGCAGGGGGCCTACAGACAACAGTCTCCATTACTACACAGCCCTGACTCATGCCCAAAGCAAGTTCATTCTGGGCCCTGAATGAGATAAATAGGATCTGATCATGTCATTAAAGACTTATCATAATACAGATACACAAATGGACCGAATTAAGATTGCAGAGGCAGAAGGCAGCTCAGTCTGGAAAAACAGGTGTTGTTCTGCTTGGGCAGAAAGCCCCGGGCTCCTCTGTAACCAATGGGAAATTTTAAAGCCAGCATCCCCTGGCATAAATCCCTGAGGATGTGATGGCAATGCTGCCTGTCCTCCTCTGGGAGTGCATCCCCCTTAGAGTGCAACAATCCCCAGAGCTCAGGGAAGTGCAATTTTGAACTCCCTACAATGGGCAGGCTCATTATGGGACTTGTTGCTCACCTGGGACTTGTTGCTATTTCTGCAGAGTGCAGTGTCTCTAGGATGGAGCTTAAATAGCCCCTTCCCCGAGAACTGTACATTATTATGGACAAAGCCTCTACAAAGTTAAACATAAAGGGAGACATTTTGAGCCCCATTTTATTACATTTATGTCCACTGAATGGCTCCCTTACACTGCCAGAGTAGTGTAAAGAGGTCTCAGTGTAAATGAGAATCAGCCCCATAAAATGTACACTTCCAAATAAGGGCAAAGGAAGATGCTGTTAAAGCTTCCAATTGCATGTCAGAATTATCAAACTGAAATCTACTTAGCACTAGTTACCCAAGCTAGCAATTACTCAGCAAAAGACATCAGCTCTTAAAAACAACTTCAAAAGCAGTTGAGTATACTGATGTTTAGGCAATGCAAACTAGGGGTCTAATCGGTAAGTATTCTCAGACTTCTTATCAAACTGTCTGTACTGAGCTATTTTGATTATCACTTCAAAAGTTTTTTTTCTCTTACTTAATTGGCCTCTTAGAGTTGGTAAGACAACTCCCACCTGTTTATGCTCTCTGTAGGTGTGTATATGTATCTCCTCAATATTTATTCCACTCTATATGCATCCGAAGAAGTGGGCTGTAGTCCACAAAAGCTTATGCTCTAATAAATTTGTTAGTCTCTAAGGTGCCACAAGTACTCCTGTTCTTTTTGCGGATACAGACTAACACAGCTGCTACTCTGAAACCTGTAATCGGTTAGTGTTGTGCAGCATAAGTGCTAAGTGTTATCTCATTATTAATACATCTTCACTATGTATTCCAATTTAGAGCTTTTCCAAAGCCTATTCAAGTCAGTGGACAGATTCCCACTGATTTCAGTGGGCTTTGGATCAGACCTTTCTCTACTAAATGTAAGAAGCTAATCAGAAAGGCATTAAGGATGGGAAAGCTGATTTGGCTAAAGTGAGAATCCTTCTAGCCTTTCATCTGAAGCAAATCTAAATAGAAGCAAACATCCTCTGAGGTTCTGAAATGTATACATCTAGTATGACTCTATGAATGTATGAAACTTTGAACTTCTAGTTTCTGGCTGGTTGAAAATGGCATGTGCTAAATTAATTAAGTTATATTCTTCTTCCCCTCCCAGTAACAGTTTTGGGGGTGGGGTCAAACCACGTCCTGCCCCTCCTCTATGACTCAGCTAGCCTGATCCCAGACACCACCTGCCCACAGACCCTGGACTCCTCTTTCTCTGCATACAGAATGCCCTGCCCCCCCTCCACACACACACCCACCCACCCACCAAAAATCCAGGCTCCTTTATTTACCTTGATTTTTTTCTGAGATGGGGAAGTCAAGTGCTCTTTGCCCTTTCCTCTCTTTGTCATGTGGGGACATGTCTACTTGGGAACACTCAGGAAAGTTATGCTGAATCAGCTGAAGATGTGAATTTAAAGTGCACTAGTTAAAGTGCATGAATCTCCTGTGAGGAGGCTCTAATTCAGAAGTAAAGTAGCCTTAGGTCCCTTTACTTTAAAATGTGACTGGAGCATCGACATGGAGGTTTAGCGTGTTTTAAATTCACGTTTTCTGTTAATTCAGCTTAATTGTCCCCATACCTGCTCTGGAACTGGCAGTGAGTTGGTCCTCTCCCTTTCATTCCTGTGGCTCTCTGGGGAATCCAGAACCATTTGAAGACACCCATCTTAGGTTCTCTATAGCATCCCTCATTGTAGTATTTAAGTGGTGCCAATGTAAATTGGCTCTGAATGCAAAGTGAACTTTGTCAAGAGTTCTGTTCTTCATTCTTCCATGATTCTAGGAACTACTATAAGATTTTTGGGTTGTTTGAGGATTTGGGTAGGTGTCCTTTTCCAATTTGTTTTTTTTTTTTATGGTGGATTTTTTGTTTTGCTTTTTACACTAAGGGTATTGTGGGAAGGCTTTATCAACTAAACTGGTCTTGCACTCACTCTAAAATTGGTGAGACTTTTAATCAGTCTAATTTCCTCTGGTACCTCATTCTACAAATCAACCTCTCCCACTGAGAATACCTTATCTCCAGCTCTTATGTGCTTTATTTTCAGCTTTGTTAGCAGCTTTGTCCCAACGGTGCACAGCTATCTTGGCAGGTGGCAACACAGGGTGATACCACTGAAATTGATGGGAGTTTTTCCATTGACTTCAGTGAAGCTAAGATTTAACCGCTGGCATCTGATGTAGCTGGGTCCTCATCTACTGATGACTTTGAAAATCAGCACCAAGGCTTTGAATTGGAATCTGAAGCAAACTGAAAGGCAGTGGATAGAGAGGAACACAGGTGTGATGTCCTAGAAGCTTGACTCACTTGAGGAGATGGGTCACTGCTTTCTGCACAAGTTAGAGTCTTAGTGCTGCTTCTACCTTGCACCCTGAATTCACCATTCCAACCAGTAAGACTACCAGGGTATCATGGGACTTAATCTAGTCTAGGAAATAGCTTGCTAACATCATATTTATAGTTCTACACACAATTGAAAGACTCTGTGCTTGGACTTGGTGAGTGGTGCATTTGGTCCATCTGTGGGTTGTGTTTGTTTATTCTCTGTATGGGCTGAATACCTGGGTCTTGGGTCCCTGAGTAAGTAACTGAGACAAGTCTGTTTGTGGATGTCTTGGTAAGGACTATGTGGTACTGACCGTTGGAACTTTGATCAGCCCACTATTTGAGGTCTGAGGTTTGAGGTGAAAGGTAGAGATGAGCTGAGCTAAGTAGGAAGACTTGCGATTAAAAAAAAAAAAATCACATGCTAGACAAACCCAAGTGCTATAAAAAAATCACTTGCTAGACAAACCCAAATAGAGGCAGCTAACAGGAGAGTTTCAGAGAGAGTTTAGAGAAGGTGTGTGAAATGCTTTTCTTCCAGATTATGCTCTAAGTGCAATTCTACATTGGCCAGTGATGAAATAGTGGTGGTGATCTGCAATGGATGTGCTATGTTTTCTTTCCTGCCTGAAGCCAGAAAGGACTTCCTGTGCATGAAATGTAAGTTGATGGCTGTGCTGGAGGAAAAGATTCTTGGATTGGATGGGCAAGTATAGATGCTACTAGAATCAAAGAAGCTGAGGAGTTCCTAGCCAGATTTGGTAAGCATCAGTATTCAAGGAAGAAAGGAGCTGATCACCAAGGAATCAGAGAGCGAGGAAGTTAGAGAGGAGCTTGGCAGCTTGTAACCACTGGAGGCAAGAGGCCCTGGTGGCATTCTATGTGATTGGAGACAGACAAGGATAGGCAGACCAGGGGAAGAAGACCAGGTCGAGGGCCACATATCTAGAATTTTCCAATTGATATCAGGTCCTCAGAGTGAAAACTGTGGAAGATATCTCTCAAGATCCAGCTGGACCAAGGAACAGAAAGATGTATGGAACATACACATGGATGGCAGAGCAGCCCAACCTGTAAGAAAATCAAGCTTGCCCAGAAAGTGTCTGCAACCATCCAAAGAATACAGGGAATCCTTGTTGGGCAGTGAATACTCAGAAGCATCAAAAGAAAATTCTGCAAGGGACAGAAGGACAATGGGTTGGTGTGCTGTCTTCCCAGAGTCAAGATACAAGAGGCCACCCTAAAATTGGATAGCTACTCAACTCAACAAGCGAAGATCCACTGGTGTTGGTTCATATCACCACTAATGGCATGGTGTTCCAGGATATTTCACAGATAGATTACCTCAGGGAACTTGGAAGTGCTCTGAAGAAGAATATACCAGTGATCTTCTCTGAGATCCTTTCTGTCATGAGAGTGAAGGAGGTCAGAAGGCAGAAGATTTTGGAAATGAACCACTGGTTAGGTACGTGATATAGGGTGGAGGGGATCAGTTTCATGGAACAGTTGTCCACCTTCTATAGAGAGAGAGCTGTATAGTTTGGATGATCTCTACCTCAGCAGAAGGGGAACCAATCTCCTCAGGGATAGTTTAATGCCCTCCTGATTACTCTAGTCAGCCTAATAACAAAAGGGAAGGGTAAAAAGAGGGAAGACATGAGAGCTTATTAAGCACAGACTCAAGATGTTGATAACAATATTAGTCAAGGAAGCAAAGGACCTGAAGAGGAGAAATTCTTTAATTGCCTCTACACCAATGGTAGAAGCTTGGGCAACAAACATGAGGAATTGGAATTGTTCATTTATGAACATAAATTTGATCTAGTTGGTATTACTGAAACCTGGTGAGATTATTCACATGATTGGAATGTTAAAATCATTGGTTATCATTTAGGAAGGATTGAGTGTGCAAGAGCGGTGGGGACTCTATGTCAAAATTGGCATTACCTGTTTCAAAGTCACTGATAACTTGGAAGAAAATAGTCTTGAACGCTTATGGATCGATGCCCTAACAGAGAAGGCACAAGATGGGGTATTAGTTGATATCTGCTACAGACAACCAAATCACACTAGGGAACAGGATGACCAGTTCCTTAAGCATCTACTTGTAATGTGTAGGGAAAAAAACCTGTATTATCATGGGGACTTCAGTTTGAGTGACAGACGCTGGAAGTCTCTTGCTGCCAGAACTAAAACATCCGTGGAATTTCTAAACATTATAGATGGCAGTTTACTAATTTAAAAAGTGTTGCATCCAACACTATATTACACCTTCTCTTGACACAAAGAGGAACTCGGCACAGAACTAAAAATTAATGGTATACACACACACGGAGTTTTAAAGGGGACAGTTTCACAAAGTTGAAAATAGTTATGTGCCAAATTTTCTGGGAGGAAGAATTTAATCAGAAAAGTGTGAATGATAATTGGGAATTGTTTCAGAACACTTCACTAGATGCTTGAAAAGTCACAATCCCACAATTGATAAAGAAGGGTGTATTGGTTTTAAAAAAAAAACTGGCTTAGAGGAGAAGGGAAAGCTGCTATAAAAATTAAAATATAATAAATGGAACAAAAGGGGAGTCAACAACAATAAATATAAATCAGAAACTAGGAATTGTAGAAAATTGATAAGGGAAACAAAGGGACATAAGAAGAGCTCTATGGCCAGCAAAGTTGAGGACAATAAAAAGGAATTTTAGAGTATATTAGGGAGAAAAAGAACCGTAACAATGGTACTTGTCCATTACTAGATGAAAATGGTAGAATTATCAATAAAAATACAGAGAAGGCAGAAGTGTTCAATAAATATTTCTGTTCTGTATTTGGGGAAAACAGCTGGTGTAGTTCTATCATATGATGATTACTCTTTCTATTCCACCTGTCCTCAGGAGGTTGTTAAAGAGAAACAACTAAAGTTACACATTTTTAAATCAGCAGGTCCAGAAAACTTGCATGCAAGACTTTTAAAAGAGGTGGCTGAGGAGCTCACTACACCATTAATGTTGTTTTTCAATAAGTCTTGGAACACTGGTGAAGTTCCAGAAGAAAGTTAATGTTGTGCCAATATTTTTAAAGGGTAAACAGAATGACCCAGTATAAGGGAAATACTCACCTCTTGATCACCAATTTGTGACTGGGTGTAGCATTGCAATCCTTTTCCTGCTCCTGGCATTCCCTGTAGGTTGTCGACACGTTGTTGGTAGTTCTTCAGTGGCTTGAGCCTCTGGCCAATTCACAAAGACTGAATGAGCCCCTTCCAGGGTATTAAAGAGTCCCACCAATAAGCAGTCTATTTCCCCTCACTAGGGTCTTCAGTCCTGGCTCTGGGCCCTTTAAATTCAGCCCTTTGTTCTTACTACCAAATAAACCCTATCCCCTTCTCAGGGTTTATGCCACTTTACCTGTGGAGGTGGGGGAACCCAGGTCTTCCTGCTACTCCAGGTTCCAACCCAAGGATGCTACCATGCCCTATTTACCTCAGTCCTTCATTACTATTTCCTACCAGGCCCTTTTAAGTCCACCCTTATCTCAGGGCCAACATTCTCAAATTCTTCTCTCTGCTATCCCAGCTGTGTAAGTTCACCAAGCCATGATCTCTCCTGATTGTCAGGCTTCTTTGGCCAGAGAGGAGCACCCTTCTCTGGCTCGGCCCCTGCAGCTCCTTTTATAGGGCCATCAAGGCCTAGATTGGCTGTTGCTGGCCCCTCTAGCACTTGGAGGACCAGGTCTTGGTAGTTTTCTCTAGGCAAGCTTGGAGGACCCACCTTTGCTGCTCTTTTCCTGTCAGTTTGCTGCTTCTTGGGTTGAGGTGTAGTAGGACGGGGGGCCCCAGCAGGTAGCTGCAAAGGCCAAATACATCCCATCACATCGGGTAATTAAAGGCCTGTCAGTCTGACATAAATCCTGGGCAAAATAATGGAGCAGCTGATATGGGACTCAACTGATAAAGAATTAAAGGAGAATAATATAATTAATGCCAATCAACATGGGTTTATGGAAAATAGATTCTGTCAAACTAATTTGATACTTTTTCTTGCTGATATTACAAGTTTGTCTGACAAAGGTAATAGTTCTGAGATAATATATACTTAGACTTCTGTAAGGTGCCTGACTTGGTACCACAGAACATTTTGATTAAAAAACTAGGATGATATAAAATTTGCATAGCACATATTAAATAGATTAAAAGCTGGCTAACTGATAGTTCTCAAAAAGTATTAAGCAGGTGTGTTTGTAGTAAGGTCCTGCAGGGATAGGTTCCTGGCCCTATGCTGTTTGACATTTTTATCAATGACCTGGAAGAAAACAAAATCATCATTGATAAAGTTTACAGATGACACAAAAATTGGGGGAATGGAAAATAAATAAGATGACAAGTTACTGATCTGGATCATGTGGTAAACTGAGTGCAAGCAAAAATATGCATTTTAATTCAGCTAAATGTATACATCTGCAAAAGAATGTAGGGAACTCTATCCTGGGAAGCAGTGACTCTGAAAAGTTTTTGAGGTTGTGGTGGATAATCAGCATATAACACTGTGGCCAAACGGGCTAATGCAATCCTTGGATGCACAAATAGGGGAATCTCAAGTTGTAGTAGAGAGGTTATAATATATCACCACTGGCGTGACTACTGCTGGAAAACTGTGTCCAGTGTTGGTGCCTACAATTCAAGAAGGATGTTGATAAACTGGAGAGAATTCAGAGAAAACCCAGGAGAATGATTAAAGTATTAAAAAACATGCCTTATAGTGACAGACTCAAGGAGCTTAATCTTAACAAAGAGAAAGTTAAGGGGTGACTTGGTTACAGTCTATATGTATCTATATGGGGAACTAATATTTAATAATGGGCTCTTCAAGCTAGTGGAGAAATGTATAACATGATCCAATGCCTGGAAGTTGAAGCTAAACAAATTCAGACTGGGAATAAGATATAAATTTTTAACAGTGAGGGTAATTAACCACTGGGACAATTTACCAGTGCAACCACAATTATATTAAGGATGAGGCCTAGGTCAAATGTTCCTACCTTCTCCCCAGTCAGAGCTGAGGTGCCAAGGCAGCTGGTCCAGTCTCTTGGAGTCCCACTTTCACCTCTCTCCCCTCCCCTCCCCTCCCCTCCCCTCCCCATGTGCAGTTTACAGGGAATGACATGTAGGGCCATGGTGGCGGAAACATGACAATATTACCATTGTCAGATCATTAGCACTCGCCATCCCCAATTCTGCCACCACTGGAAACAGTGGTCTCTTGGCATGTCTGAGCCCCACAGTGAGCAGGAAGTGGGCACCTAAGGGGTCTCCCCAAGAGCCATGAGCCCAGCTGCAGCTGCTGCATGACTTGCTAGCTCCAGCCCCACCAGGGCCCAAGCTGGCCAGCTCAAGGAATCATGGCCCTGGGGCTTCCCCTCCCCAGGAGCTCCTGAGCAGCACAGGGCAGGGGGAGCCAGCCTGGGCCCTGCTCAGCCTTCCCCAGCTCCAGGAATGACAGCTCTGGGGCAATCTCTCCCTTGGGGGAGGCTGAGCAGGGACCAGGCCAGTTCTCCTTGCCCCTCAAAGCTAAGGGAGCTCCTGGGGAGACAAAGCACTGGGGCCATGATTCCAGGAGCTGGGTGACTCAGACCCTCACTGTCTCAGTGGGGTGGAGATTGGCAGGCTCTGCAGTGTCTGCAGTTGAACTTGGGCTCCTGGAGGTCTACTCCACATCCCAGTAGCCAGGCCCACTCCTTGCAGGCTGCCAGGCTCAGACATGCTGAGGGATCACCACTTGCAGCTGCTGCCCCTGACATCTATGGGCATGGAGTAGAGGAGGCTGGACCTTGGCCTACTGTATCTCCCTTTTCCCCCACCTTTGCATCCCTGCAATTTGCCCAGGGTTGTGGTGGATTCTTCATTACTGCAAATTTTTCAATCAAGATGGGATGTTTTTGTAAAATATCTGCACTAGGAATTATTTCAAGGAAATTCTATGGCCTGTGTTATACAGGAGGTCAGGCTAGATGACCACAATGGTCCCGTCTGGCCTTAGAGTCTATGGAGCTATGAATCAAGGCAATTATCAGACCTGGAATCATTTTGGGAGAGTTCAGCTGTTCTTCAGGACTATCCCACTTATTCTGGTATAGCAGCATTTAAAGTAAAGGGAGCTCATCAACTGACTTGGTCAGTCTAAATCAATGAGAACTGTGAGTTTACCAAAATGTGTAACAATAAGGAAAGTGTCACATTATAACCGTATCTTAAATGTGCACAGTAAAATCTATGGAGGATTAATAGTAATCTAGGGCCAACTCCCTAGCCCAGCTCCCAGCTTAGCAGGAATGCATGCATGGGTAGCTGCACAGGGGAAATAGAGGGAAGAAATTTCTCCACTCAGGCCTGCGAAGTGGCTGTAGAGTTGTTTCTAGGAGGATAGTTCAGCACAATGGCTGAAGTAGCTTAGGGTTTCCCTTCAAAGTCTACACACAGTGAGAGAAAGAAGAGCAGAAGGCTCCATGGCTTCCTTCATAAATAAGCAGGTCTTAAAACTGACCTCTCCACACTACACCAGTATCTATTTGACCAGTTACCCTAGTCCACGTTATAATTAAGGAATGTAGATTCAATAACCTCATGAACAGCCTCCAGACAGGTCATCTTGCCAGGAGGGTCACCCTCAGAACTAGGGCTATCACTAAACAAGCATTGTATCTTTAGTGTAGTCCTTTAAGGCAAAGGCCCGATTTTCAGTTTCTCCATTCTTGGGTAATGCAATGGGCTGGGGCAAAGGGGTGGTCCCTACATTTTTGGGGCCATGCAGGGGTCTGCTGGTCCTAGGGTGACCAGATGTCCCGATTTTATAGGGACAGTCCCGATTTTTGGGTCTTTTTCTTATATAGGATCCTATTACCCCCCATCCTGATTTTTCACACTTGTTGTCTGGTCACCCTAGCTGGTCCCAGTCTAAGGTAGAGCAGCCTCCATACTCTGTTTCCCTTGGACAGTGAGAAGTAAAGAATAGTGATAATAAAGTGCACTCTGGTCACACATCTATTCCACCTGCTATCCAGGGAGCCAGCAGGAACTGGGCTGGTGCAGACACCATTGCAGTAGCTCTATGCTATCCAGGGAAGCCCTGTGCACAACGGGTAGAATCAGGGGGACCTGCATCTGTAACTTTCACTCCATGCATCTGAAGAAGTGGGTTTTTACCCACAAAAGCTTATGCCCAAATAAATCTGTTAGTCTTTCAGGTGCCACTGGACTCCTTGTTGCTTTTGCGGCTACAGACTAACATGGCTACCCCCGATACATGACATTAGTGTAATACACTATTCAGCCCAGGTTTCCTAGGAAGGTGTGACATTTTTAAATGCAAATTAATTTTTAAAAGCACTCACTGGCTGCTTGTTTCAATCTGACTTCACGTCAAGACTCACTAGAGTCAGTGGGAGTTTAGCTGTTGACTACCGTAGAACCAGGGTTTCACCCATGCTGAAGGGCTTTAGAGAAAATCAAAGCTTTATCGTGAAAATCAATAGCACTCCTAAATAATATTTCTACACAAGAGCAGCACTGATGTATTTACCCAAGGATTTGCATTCAGTAGAATGAATGCAACCAACTGATTCCCTTGGAGCTGTTAACAGTGTTCCCAACTCCCGCAACTTTACCATGAGTCTTGTAATATTTGGTGTTTTCTTAAAGACCCAGCTTCAGAAGACAGATAAAACCATGATTATCTAGCCCTCACAGTTGCAGAAAAAAACTTGAAAACCTGCAGTGAGTGCACCCTAAAGGCTCAGAAACCAGACGGCAAAGAAAAAGAACCCCAATGTAGTATATTTTTCATAATAATCTCATGATTTTAAGCCAATCTTATGATTTTTGAATGCTTGCAGCTGGCAACATTGAGTCAGTCACTTCTGTTTACCTTTAGACTCAGCATGAAAAGCCAGTCTGGCACCTGACAGTTGATTCAGTTTTTGTATGCAAAAGTGAGAGCAGCCAAGGACAGAGAAACACTTGAGACCATATACAGCCATCCTGTTGCATGCAAAGCTCCGTTAAGATTTCTGCATGTGAAACAATGTAGCACATGGCCCCTCAAGACCAAAGGATAAAAATAACTGACTTAGGGTTTGATCCTGCAAGATGCTGAGCACGCTGACCTCCATCTAGCTAAGCATGAGCTTAACTTCATGCGTATGGGTATTTCTAGTGATTTCCCTAAAGACAATAGGATTAGGAATGTGTTACAGTTAAGCACATGCCTAAGTGTTTTTGTGGCTAGAAGCCAGAGTGCCTTGCTGGATTTAGCCCTTGGTGCATTTGTTTTTTTGTTGGTTTGTTTATTCTTGGAAACGTATCCCTGGGGTGAAACCTTGGCCCCACCGAAGTCAATGGCAAAACTCCTATTCACTTCAGTCGGGTCAGGATTTTACCGCTGGCCTTTAATTATGCTTTTCTATATTAAAATCCAACCAAACATGTAACAAAGGGAACTTGCTCACTAAATGGCAAGTGGAAATTTTAACAATTCTTCTAGAAACTAAATTTACTCTGCATAGTTGTTGTCTTGTTTATAAAGACACAGGGCCTCATCCTGGGAGATGCCAATGACCTACAGCACAGTGGGCACTGAGGGCACTTAACACCATGCTGGAAATACTTGGCTTCTCCCGGGACGAGGCCTAAAGCTTGCAACAGCAAGAGCTTGCTCCAAAGCTCATTGAAGTCAGGGGAGTCTTTCTCCTGATTTCAGTGTTCTTTGGGGAAAGCCCCAAATGAGGGAGTTGAGTCTAGAGCTGGGTGAAATTTTTCATCCAAAACTTTTTTTCACTAAAAATGCAGATTTGGGTCGACCAAGACACTTCACAAATTTGTGTTGATTTTCATGAATTGTTTTGGTAAAAATATATATATATTTGAAAATGCCAGGTTAGGTTCACAAGAAGGAGGTGGTGAGGACATTGATCTCAGCTGTGGAAGACCCACATTTGAATCCCTACCTCTGGAGCAGGGACTTTGCACTGAGATCTTCCATATACCAGGAAAGTGCTCTAACCAGCAGGCTATTGGGTAATTGTAGCATAGGACAAGCTCTTGACCTCTTCTGTTGAAGCAGTTCTACTTGGTATAAATAACTAAATATTCATTGGAGCAGGGACTGGAATCTGGGTGTCCCACCTCCCAGGAGGATGCCCTGACCCCCGTAGCCTATAGAGTCACTTTCTTTCTCTCTGGCCCAATAAACATTGAAGGATTTCAGACAAAGTGGAGCAGCTTCAATAGAAGAGATTAAGCAGACCCACCACCACCACCACAGAATAGTCAATAGCTTGCAAGGGAGGGGGATTAGGATTTGGGAGACCTGGCTTCAATTTGTTGCTCCAGAGTAAGGATTTGAACCTGGATCTTCTACAGCCTAGCTGAGTGTGCTAACCACTGGACTATTGGGCATAAAAGGAAAGGCACCTCCTGCTCAATTTTTTAAAGTTAGGCTTTTCTTTTAAAAACAGTTAAAAATGCCCCAAATCAAAATAAAACATTTTGTTGGACGCAAAATGATTCTTTTTCTTATTTTTCAATTCACTGAAAATTTCTAAAAAAATTTGGTTTGGGGTTGACCTGAAACTAATGTTATTTTTGATTTTTCAGAACTGCCTATGAACCAAAAATCAGTTATTCACACAGCACTAGCCGAGTCACCAACTAGTGGCATTGGTCAACCTGTAAGGTTATTAAAAATTGTAATCTGAAACTTCCAGATAATAACAATTTACTCCAAAGAAACTAGGAATGTAATGGATTCTAAACATACCCTTGCCGCAATAAAACTTAAATGTACAATTAATGCAACTTCAAATACTTATAACAATGAAATCTGTCTTCAGCAAGCACCAAAGGAACAAGCAAGTATTGATTCTATAGAGGAAGTGGACTAACTAGAAATTGAACAAAACAGTACTGGAAATGTATAGTGACCGCTTGAAAATATCCCTATGACAGCAGTTTGCTTCTAGACGAAGGCCCAGATTTTTAAAGATATTTGGGCATTTCTGTGCTCAGCATTGCAACATAACTGATTTAGGAGCCTAAATCACATTTTCAAAAGGAATTTAGGCACTTAGGATGGAATTTTGGCTCCTAAGTACCGAAGTCTCTTTTGAAAATGAGATTTAGGAGCCTAAGTCACTTAGGTGCTTCTGAAAATTTTACTCTACTGTTTTCCCTCTACGGTTTGTGCACTTGCTACTCTAGGGCAGAAACATCTTAGAAGCTCCATTTCCTTTTACTACATGAAAATATTGTCAGGCTCACCATTTCCCTTGCAAGCTTCAAGTTCTCATTGTGAAACAAGTCAGCTGGAGAGCACAGACATCAGACAGATTTACTGGGAGATGAAGAAAGATTTTCTGAACTTAAAAAAAACAAACCTGAGGGGTGTATCAAAACAGTTAACTTACAGAGTGAGGAAATTAACCGTTGCAGAAATATATGGTCATTTCCTGAGCCCGATGATCTGAGGAGTAACCAACATAAGACGTTTTCTAACAGCCAATCTATCATTTATGGGCTTTTCATGCTACGCCATACACACTGGAGCAGGTAAGGACAACTTTTCACTTCTTTTTTCATGCTCTTTTTTTAAGAGTAGTTTTTCAGTAGGTGAAATAAAGATTGGCTCATTTCCCTCCTCCCCCCATATTCTTTTCTCATGGAAAGAGCCCAAAATGGTCACTGAAAAGCAAAAAGTTATATATGTCTGCATCACTGATGACTGGGCAATTTAGAAATAAAATGATTATTTTATGGGTTAAAGTGACTGCCTATTATAAAAAGGTAACTTTGCAATCAGTCAGAATTACAGCAGGTACTGTAGTAGGACAAACAGTTAAAATGTTCAAATAATCTATTAGAATAAAGGGGCAACAGGTGTAAATTTTGCTTTTGGTAAGAAGAACAGTGGAAGATGTAATGCACTCCAAGTGACATCATAAAAGCGGAGAATCAGCTTCTAGTCTTTGATAGAAACCCAAATGAATAAACTTTGTACCCAATTTCTTTGTAAATCTGGACTAGATATGTATCTTTAACCTTTGCAGTGTTGCGATTTATAGTCATTCTGAGATTGCGCCGACAAAACATGTGCAGTGAAGTTTACAGCATGCGCACTTGCACACAATAAGAATCATAAATATGCAGTCACACCATAAAAATATATAATTTCACCTGGGCTTTGGGTAACTGCCTCACAGCATAAAAGCAGAACTCTACAGACTAGCACCAGACGGAAGTCTTGTAGCACAGTGCACTTTTGCATGTTTGTTGTCTTTCGTAATATACTATTTCTATATGAAAGATTTTCCATATTTCAAAAAAGTCATTTGTAGGGCAGTTATAATAATAGCATGATGCCACCAGCCCATCACTATTCAATGATCCCTGGAAATGTTCAGCTATTGTAGGCCAATGTTTTAAAAGGAACTTCTCTGCCCACAATCAGTTGTAACATTAGACATTGGCTACCTGACTGTGCCTGCCTTTTCGAATGAGCACCTTCTGGATTTTATAAATGGAAAAAATACCTACATAGGTTCTAGATAAGAGTTTCAAAAGCCCCCATGTGAATTAGGAACATAAGTCCCATCAACTTCCAATGGGGTTTCTAAGACACTTCTGTCTTAGGTACTTATACAACCCCCACTATTGTAGAATCTGAGCACCTCACAATCTTTAATGCATTAACCTCACAGCATCCCAGTGAGGAAGGGAAGTGCTATTATCCTCATCATTCAGACAGGAAACAGGGTATGTCTACACCAGTGGTCCCCACATTTTTTACCTCATCCCCCTCTTTACCCCTGAAGCCGGGGCTGGGAGCAGGGCTGTGGCTCCGGGAGGCAGACATGAGTAAGGGGGGGCAAGACTGGGGCCACAGCTGGGGGCAGGACCGGGACCGGAAGTGGAGCCTCAACTGGGGACCAAGGCCATCAGCCCGGACCCCGGGCATGGGGGCAGCAATCGAGGCCGGAGGCAGAGCCTTGGGCAGGGGACTAATGGTGGGGCCCAGATGCGGGGCCGGCAGCCAGGATCCCAGGTGCGGGGCCAGAAGCGGGGCCATGGGCATGGGGCCGGCAGCCAGGGCCAGCAGCTAAGGCCAGGGCCAGGAACAGAGCTGGGTGGCGCTCCCTCCCCACCACCCCAACCCCCCCAAAGTTTCTCTGTGCATCCCTAGGGGGGCACGCCCCACAGTTTGGGGACCTCTGGTGTACACTGCAGCTAGGAGCAAACCTCCCAGCCTGGGTACATAAACTTGTGTTAGCCTGGCTCACATTAAGGCTCTAAAAATAGCTGTGTAGACATTGCAGTATGAGCGGAGGCTCAGGTTAATCATCCAAGCTCAAGCTCAACCTGACCCCTGGGTCTGAGCTCAGGTAGCTAGCTTAAGCCTCTGCCATTGCCACAACATCCGCACTGCTATTTTTGGCATGCAAGCATGAGGCCTCGCCCACCACAAATCTGTCTACCTGGTCTAGGAGGCTCACTTCCAGCTACAGTGTCAACACACCGAGAGAGGCTCAGTGACTTGCTTAAGGTCACACAGCAAGTTGGTGGGAAGCCTGGAACTGAACCCACGTCTCCAGCTAGCACCCTGCACCTTTCTGCAGCCTTTTTCAGGATACATCCAAGTATTTGTGACAATTTTACCCGGTATCATCTACACTTGCAATTAACTGTGCAGGCAATTTTGTTCTCAGCAAAGCTTCTAAGTGCAAAAATGAGAGGCCAAGTTGAGGGTCTTTAAAAATTGTGCCCGGTATATTCTTGGTCAGAATAAGTATTCTTGTTTGGTGCAGGGATATAGGTTGGAAACAGGGGCATGCACACGAAATTTAAATTTCACTCCTTTGGGGGGCATGTTCTGTGCCCCCACTGCAGCCCCGGGCCACAGGAGCTCGTTCTCCTTGCTGCGGCCCCAGGACTGGAGGAGCTCACTCTCAACACTGGGGCCTCAGAGCCAGAGGAACTTGCTCTCCCCGCCGGGGCCCCAGGGCTGCTGTCGATTATTGGGGCATGCCTCTTTTCCCCCCGTGCACGCCCCTGATTGGAAAGAGTACCAAAAGGAGAAAGGGGTAGGTTAGCCGTAGTGACAAAAATGGAAAGAGAAATTTACAAGAGAAATTGCCAGTGTGGTCTGCCACCACTAATAAACCATGTGTGGGCAGGAGGGTGGGGAATCATAGAACCATAGGGTTAGAAGGGACCACAAGGGTCATTTAGTCTAACCTCCTGCCAAGATGCAAGATTTGTTGTGTCTAAGCCATCCAAGACAGATGGCTACACAGCCTCCTTTTGAAAACCTCCAGTGAAGGAGCTTCCATGACTTCTCTAGGCAGTTTTTTCCATTGTCCTACTGTTCTTACAGATAGAACGTTTTCCCTTAGATTTAATTTAAATCTGCTAGGCTGTAGTTTGAACCCATTGCCTCTTGTCCTGCCCTCTGTGGCAAGAGAGAACAATTTTTATCCATCTTTTTTATGGCAGCCTTTCCGGTATTTGTAGATGGCTATCATGTCTCCCCCTTAATCTTCTTTTTCCAAACTAAACATACCCAGCCACCAGGCCCCAAAACATCTCTTTAAGAAACTCTGTTGTTAGGCTCATTAAGCAGGCCTCCTGTGGTCTCTCTCTGGAGAACTTCCACTGGAACATGAGGAGCAGGGCTCCTATGGCCTCTCAGTGAGGATCTGCACACTATGGTAGGCAAGAAGGGCTGTTAAAATAGCATAGTGGAGTTCCATGGCTATTATCTCTCAGTCATTCTGTATTGTTTGCTTTGCTTACAAATAAAAGGATGGTTTTAAACTAAAACTGAGGAGGCCAGGTTCCGTTTCCTAGTACTACAGTTCTGATTCAATTTCCGGGCCTTCAGATTTGTTGCCATATTTTTTGTCTCCTGTTCTTTTGTCTTTGTCAAAAATGTTTCATTCTGTTTAAGTACAGTTTTAAAATGCAGTTCTACTCCGAGAAGTGACTCTGTAAAAATGGCATCATGGGGTTCCAGGTTTATTGTGCCACAACGAGCTCCAGATCAAACATGCTGGATTTACACGTAAAAAGAAGCTTGTTTGTTTGTTCTGACTGCCAGCCCTGAAAACTGCTTGGATTCTGACAGTCAAGCTGGCTTTCTTTCTGGGTCATGTATTACACGAAGGAAGCCAGGTAGTAGCTTCATAGTTAAGACTGTGTTCTAAAAATGGACGTAAAATGAACAATACACTCCAGTTTTTTGCTCAAAGAAATTTCTCACAGGGTTAGATTTGATGCCTTTTGAATTGTCTGTAGTTTTTGTTGGGTTTCTTATACATTTTTAATGGGAAGCCTTTGAGGGCTCTGGTTGAAAAACCTTCTTTTCATTGTTGATGAATATTTCTTTAAAAAAAAGCCATCATCTACTGCCACAAAACTTGTAATGGGGTGGACCCTGAGCAGGTCTGGTACAATAGCTCGTTTAAAAAAAAAAAAGTTGGGTGAGCTATTATTTAGGTTATAACTGAAAGCTTATGCCCTATGCACATTGCTGATGGATGGGAGTAGAGTGCCTGGAAGCTTAATGTATGGGGGCTAGGCACATAAACCCTTTTTGCATAAAAGGCTAGGTTTTTCTATCGTATTTTATCCTGTAACTGCTATGGGTACATGTTCAGCTGCTGATGGACTCTTGATACTTCTACCACCACAGGTCCCCTTACAGAATCCCCAATTACATACTGAAATAATTAGAAAATTAATACACAAAAAATCTTCACTGTGAAGCATTTAGAATTGCTATATGCCCAAAGCCACAAAAAAGCAGGCGAGTGAAATGTGAAGCCATCTAATAGTACATGTCATCTAGGCCACTGTCACAGATCTGATACAGCACTCCCTCCAGGCCACCCAGCAGATTGCCGTGAAGGACTCAGCCCCTAGGTCCCCAGGGTGTATTAAGCCTCTGGAGCCTGAATGAAGCCCAGACACCACCCCAATCTTGGGGTCCCTAGGCACACCCTCAGAGTACAACCCAGCGTCCAACACTCCCTTCTGAGAGCTGGAACCCACTGTCCAGCTGACTAGCTCCTGGGTTCATTGCTGACCCTTCAGATTTCCCCCTACTTAAAAATATCCTCTCCCAGAACTCCTCTCCAAGATGTGAGTCTTCTCATTTACAGTTACCTCTTTCCGGAGGCATGTGGCAGTTGTGACAAATATAACACAGACAGGTTTCAGGGTAGCAGCCGTGTTAGTCTGTATCCGCAAAAAGAACAGGAGTACTTGTGGCACCTTAGAGACTAACAAATTTATTTGAGCATAAGCTTTCGTGGGTTACAGCCCACTTCTTCAGATGCATAGAATGGAACACACAGAAAGAAGATATTTATACATACTGTGACAGATCCAGACCAGTGGGGTACAGGAGTCTGGTAGAGGGCAAATATGCTGGTCACTGGATGAGTAGTTTTCTGTTCCCTGAGTGACCAGAGCAGGGGCTGCACTAGAGTAATCAGGAACCTGCTAGAACCAGTTAAGGCAGGCAGGCTAATTAGGACACCGGGAGCCAATTAAGAAGAAGCTGCTAGAATCAATTAAGGCAGGCTAATCAGGGCACCTGGGTTTTAAAAGGAGCTCACTTTAGTTTGTGGTGTGAGTGTGAGGAGCTGGGAGCAAGAGGTGTAAGGAGCTGAGAGGGTGTGCTGTAGTAGGACTGAGGAGCACATGTGTTCTCAGACACCAGGAGGAAGGTCCTGTGGTGAGAATAAGGAAGGTGTTTGGAGGAGGCCATGGGGAAGTAGCCCAGGGAGTTGTAGCTGTCATGTAGCTGTTACAGGAGGCACTATAGATAGCTGCAGTCCACAGGGCCCTGGGCTGGAACCCAGAGTAGAGGGTGGGCCCGGGTTCCCCCCAAACCTCCCAATTGACCTGGACTGTGGGTTCTTCCAGGGGGGAAGGTCTCTGGGCTGTTCCCCAATCCACATGGTGAATCTCTGAGGCAAGAAAATCTGCCAATAAGCTCAGGACCCACCAAGATAGAGGAACTTTGTCACAATACAGAGAACGTGAAAAGATGGAAGTAGCCATACCAACTGTAAGAGGGCAATCAATTGAGATGAGCTATCATCAGCAGGAGAAAAAAAACCACCCAGACACTTTGCTCAGCATTTAACACGTACTTGCTTTTTTACTTAACAAAGCACAAGGGAGTATAGATCATTTAAAAAACAACAAACACCCTAACTGCAATGCCCCTATTAGTTCACCATTCCCTTGGGTGTCCTTGAGGGACCCTCGGGGCTCAGGAAGTCAGACAAGCAGCATTTTCTCTACCTCATAAGACTATATCCGCTCCCATCACCTTGAGCCGCTGAAAGTGCCCAAAGATCCCAAATACATCCACTGACCTCTCCTTAGACAAACCAGTTTTCCTGGGGAGGCACTACCCTATTCTCTAGAGTTATAACTTTTCAGAGAGAAGCAAGTTAATTCAACTAACCTCTATTGTTACTCTTTTGCCATCAGCCTTTGGAATTTCTGTCCAATATGGAGTCAAAGAGACAACAGAGAAGGCAAAAGATTTCACTGTAGCCTATAGAGCTAGCCTACTTGCTTGCATATATATCTTTTCTTATGAGTTGATCATTTGTCATATTATAGGTTTGCTATTTGTTTTATAATAGGTTTATCAATTTGTAGTAGAGTATTTTTACGGTAATGCAAGTACACTCTACATTAGCTTCTGTAGTCTTTCTACAGCTTTTAGCTCTAGCTTCTTCTAAGTTCTTCACCTCTCATTCAAGACTTGAGGAACCTGGACCATTGAACTCTCTTGGCATGCCAGGGGCAAGGCTGGTCCTTTGTCTCTTATCACCAGGTTTTCAAGGAAGGGTGTGAGTATATGAATCGAGAAATCTTTATAGTATATAATACCACCTGTACTGCTAGAACAATATTACTGATTTTGTAATTGGTTGATTATTTGATTGCTATTCCATTACTGTTCCATTTATCTCAGGAAAAGGCTTAAAGCTGCCTTTTGTTCTCAGTGTGAGTTTCCTAGTCAGACATTCCGATGGTCCCTGCAAATTCTGGGTAGCCTGACTCTGGGGCAAGAACCTTATTATCTTCTAATCAGATTAATTGGTGAGCCTATAACCCATATTATCTAAACAATATTATTAATCTCCCATCAAATCAGGCAACAGTTGTAGTTTGCAGTTTGGTAACGATACACAGAGAGTTCATAATCTCACACAGAATTTATATATTGTACAGACAGATTCCCAAAATGTCACATCCTCTATACAGAAACACACACTTTACCCTTGCCACAAGTACTGTGCACCGCAGACCACATACCACAACCTTCCATCTGCCCACCTTGGGATGCCAACCTTCCATCACTCTCTTCAACTCCCCTCCTGCACACACACAACCCTTGACTAAACACTTTGAACACAAACAACTACTGCAATGAAAACCCACAACTAGTAGCATTGGGGGGAAGTAATCTGGAAAAAGGGTAGGTGCAAAAGAACAAGAGAGGGGCGTGCTTCTAAAAATTGGGCTCAGTTGTGGGTGCTGAATAAGGACTTTTGGAAATCTGGCCCATAAATACTTTTGAGCTAGCTAGCCCATTTGAAAACTATGATCGTGTTATCTGTGCTTGTGTGAACCTGATAAATATCTTGAGATCTGATCATTTTGAAATATGATATTCTTAAAGTTGTTGTTTTTTTGGCTCTTTTTTGCAGCTCATACGTGTACGGAAAGTAAAATCTGTTACAGTGTGGAAGCACCAGCACTGATCAGATGAAAATTCCCTAGGGAACTGCCTGTAAGTCTGACCAACATTTTGCACTCATGTGGTTGTGTTTTAAGATGAAAAGTGTTGTGTTTTGTAGCAGTCTGTTATTACCTAGATTGGGCAGATCCAGTGACAGATGGAGTGAGAAAATGTTCAAGAGAACCTGATAGGTATATTGGGATGAAATTAAGAAAGGGCTCATTTAGGTTGAATGTTAGAAATAATTTCTAAATAATTAGTTTAATAAGACTGAAGAATAATTGCCCAGGCACAAAGGAGGAAGCTCCATTGTTTGAAAGTAAACATTTAACACTCAACTGGACACGATCCTGTTGTCCCTGAGTCTACAATGGTGAAAAATGTACTCAAATGAACCAGCACCAATCCTCGCCAAGAGATGTGGAAAAACCTGACAGTTCTCAAAAGTATAGGCTGCAATAGTAGTGGAAGCTATCGTTAATGTTGCCCATCACGTCCCATTATAAGATGCAGTATTCAGTTGCTTATAACTTTGCCAAATGCCAACCATTCAGGCTGAAATCTTCCATGCCAGGTGTCTGCCTCTGGGGGAATATATTTTAGAAAATTTCAGTAGAAATGTTTCAGCCATATCTCAGAATGAGGTTAGGGGAAAATACGTAGGTTAACACGTTAGAAAATGTTTACAGTTATTTTGCCGAGATATTCAAGCACCTTTAAGCTTTGGAGCGGGGGCTTGAAATTTGCCAAGAGGTTCACCGTCGTGTCAGGGGTGTGCCTTATTGCCAGTCCCACGAAAATCTGCCTGAATCTACCCAAGTTATGTGCTTCCAAAAAGCACATTTCACACAAGCCCAGTAGAAGTTTGGCAGCTAAATTCTCCAGAGTCTGTCTACAGTGAGCACGCTCCATTCCAGGCTTCAGGGGACTCTGTGGCATTAGGCACAGACACATTTTGGGAGGGCACTAGAAATCTGAGATATGGCTGGTTGGACTCAGATCTCTGCAGTGTAGATGCTGAAGCCCTAGGTTGCAGCCCAGCTTCAAAAATTCTCAGCCTACGGTAACCAATCAGTGTAGATGCTCAAGCCCTCTGTTCTCTAACCCAGGGTCCACCAACTTGAGTTCCACTAATCCTGGGCTTACACTGCAGAGTAGACATACCCTGAGAGCACAGGAGAGAGAATCTTCCAGCTGTCCGGGTATGTCTACATTGTAATAAAACACCCGCAGCTGGCCTGTGTCAGCTGACTCGGGTTCGCGGGGCTCAGACTGCGGGGCTATAAAACTGCAGTGTAGATATTTAGGCTCATGCCCAGGGAACTAGGCAGCCATTCTGTGACAAATTCCAAGATTTGTTTTTCCCGCTCCACTATGGAACGATATTTTTTTTCCAAATCTTGGATTTTTTTTATGGCATGGAAAAATCTTGTTCCTTCTCAGCACTAATTAAAAGAAATACTGAATACGGATAGAATTCAAGTTTCAAGGGACCCACATAAAATGTCCCGATGCACAGCACAGCCCTAATTTATTACCTGACACCATCCAGAAATATGCACTGAATGAGACAGCAGTCATGTGGAAAAAATAGTAAATAGATCATAATTTGGCTCCCTTGTGTATGTGCATTAGAGGTTTCATGGGCAACCCTAAACCTGGCATTTAATAACTTCTGAGCACTTGACTCTGCAAACTTAATTTTCATTAAATATAGTTTTTTATATGTAATAGTTATAGAAGACAAGTGGACAGGCAACACAGATCCCAACCCTCACATGCCAATCTAGTGGAAAGCCAAGAGCCCTGGCCCATGTTCACAATTCCCCACCACAATGATAAATTACAGAGGCACAGGGATCTGCTTCCAAAAGTGCACCAAGGGCAACAAAGGGGAGTGACAGCAGACAACTGCAAAGAATACTGCGGTTTTCCAGGCTGATTGTAAAGTACTCAGAGAGCCATAGCACAGCTCACATTGCAAGACACAGATAATACTATGGACAGGGAATGGTAAGGGAATGGTTAGTAGTGGATGAATGAAACTGTGCGAGGTTCCAAAAGTCATTGAGAACATTTCAGACAGTCTGTATGGTCAGTAATGTTACAATACTTAAATCTGTCACTCTAGATTCGTTAGAGCCCACCAGTGGTATCTCAGTGTGGCATTTTGCCAACACAGAAGGAAAGGAAATAAAGAATCTACATTTTTAGAAGCAACCTCCTTATAGGTCACTTCAATGTTGATGACCACAAATGAGTAGTTGGTAACAATTTTACAGTCCATAGCTCTTCAAAATCCTTTTTGCAGATCAATCACCGTTCGAGTGAGCAAAAGCTGATGGGTGCTATAACAAAGCAAAATTCCCATTGACTTCAATGGGTGTAAGATCCAGGCCATAAAAAGTGAACTAAACTGCTTTATATATACATTAGACAAAAAACCCTTGATGAGCCAAAATCATTGATTGAATACATGTCTAGGCTTAAGCAATGACAACTAAATACATTTTCAAACAAAATAGCTGAAAGCCAGTTCCTCCTTTAATTCCATGTAAAGACCTGACTTCTGGGTCATGTGTTTTAACTCCAGGAGCTAATGGCATCACCTAACACCTCTAGCAGGACAAACTAGCAACTCCCTGCTCCGCAGTGGGCATTAGTGATCTCATCAGCTTCTGCACTAGAAGCCTGGGACCCTGAACTCAGGTTTGGTAAGTAAAAAAGCCGGACAAATTCCCACTTGAAACGAGTCACGGTGCAGGGTGCGTCCCTTGAGAGATTCGGGGTCAAACAGTGAATTTTTTAAAAAGCATTTTCATTTCATTAAATTAAATCAAATGTATCCTGTGGACACTAAAATATTTTCTAGTGAACAATGAGTACCCAGTGCAATTTCACATGCTGTTTTGGCCCAATACCTGCTTGTTTTACTCACATGATTATTTCTTTCGATGTCAGTGGGATTACTTGTTTGAGTAAAGGTGGGAGCCATAAAGGTAGTTAAGAGCCTAAGCCCTGTTTATAGACACCACTGTGATCTATAACCTCCCATTTGGTGCCTAAAGTCACTGAGCACTTAAGTTTTTGCAGTAAAAATTCCCTAGGTACCTACGTTTCTGCCTCTGGGCATGTGCCCTGCTGATTCATTCTAAGTGTCCAGGCATCTATTCCCACCTAAGCCCTGGAACAAGCTACAAACCTGGGGGAAGCTAGATGCTCCTCTGCCTAAGTTGCCTGTGGAGCCCGATCTTGTAGGTTTGCTCAGAAGCCACTTAACTCCACCTTAAAATCTTTAGCCCAATGCTTAGGATGCTCACCGGGATCTGAGAGATTCCCAGTTAAGTGCCCTCTGCAGCTGATGAAGAGAGAGGATTTGAACAGGGAGCTGCTACCTCTCAGTGAGTACCCTAACTACTGGGATATAGAGTTGTTCTAACTTTCACTGGCCCAATGAATATTTAACTATTTAATTAAAGAGGAACAACTTCAATAGGCAAGGCTGAGGGAGACCCACATCAGATGATTCCATAGTCTACACTCAGAAGTGCTCTCAATGTGGTACCCGCCTGCCATTGCCAACCACTATATATATGGATTGGACTAGCAGCAAGGCTAGCCACCATGCAGGGCTGGCGCAACCCATTAGGCGACCTAGATACAACATACACTAGAATTTGGGGGGTGGCGACCGCAGCGGCTGGATCTTCGGCCACCCCAGTCGTCGTCAGTATTTTGGGGGCGGGACCTTCTGCCGCCTCTGTGAGGGGCGACATTTCGGGGCAGGACCGTCCGCCACCTAGGGCAGCAGAAAAGCTGGCGGCGCTCCTGCCACCATGTAGAGCCTTCCTCCCCCTACAACCAAATCAGTTACTACCAATATTTTGTCAGCTTCAACTTTGCCTTGTAAATCTGAAAGAAGTCGTAAATAAATGTCACATTTTCTCATGTAGAACAGACCAGAAACATACAAGCTGGATAAGTGCTAGAAATAGAAGTCACAGGTCTACAGAAAGTGTATTTTTGCAGCCGGTTATGAGCCTGATTGTACAATATGGTGCACCCTCACTTCCTGTTAACTTCAATGGGAGCTAGGCATGTTCAGCAGTGGGTATTCACAAAATGGAGCTGCTGTGTGCAAGGAATGCAGTGTGTCAAGCTGCATTTGACTCTTCATTTGCAGATGGATTTTGTAGTGGCATCTAATAGTCTCTCATTAATTCTGACCATATTTTACAGCCCTTTGTCCCCAGGCTGCAAAGACTTCCAGCCCCACATTTCTACGATTCTGTGACCTGATGAACTTGTTGCCTGCAACAAACTGGCTTTCTGTAAAATGCCTAGAGGAAAAATAAAAGCAGCTTTGCGGGGTGGTTGGCTAATTGCCCTTTGTTGATATCATTTTTATTTAAAAAATGACAGTGAAAATATCCAAATTATCCTGATGATAAACTGACAGCTTTAGCTCTTTGTGACATCAGCTAGGGCCCAATACTGCAAACCTGTAGCTCTGGGGAAGGACAAGTGTTATCCTGTGGAGAGTCCCCTATGGTGGACCTTCCCCTTGCAAAATAGGTCATAGGGCCCACCCCCAAACCTCCAAATAATACCTCCAAATAATTCTAAATGGCCAAGGTTGTTATAATGAGCAATGAGCCTCTCCCCTCTAAGTCCAGTCCAGGTTGTCAGAGAACAAATGTTATCACCTGACAGTGTTTGATGGCTTAGGTGACGCATCAGAAAAACTAGCATCTCAATTAGCATTTTTAGTTTCAGCCCTAGGAGTGAGGGTAAGTTGACTATGACTGTCCTTTCCTGCTGGTCCTTGCCTTTTAGGTGCCCCGTGGACCCCTTAGGGTATGTCTGCACAACAATTAGACACCCGTGGCTGGTCTGTGCCAACTGACTCAGGCTCCCAGGGCTCAGGCTGTGGGGCTGTTTCATTGCAGTGTAGGGCTGCAGCCCGAGCTCTGACCCTCCCACCCCACAGGGTCCTAGAGCCTCAGCTCCAGCCCGAGCCTAGAACCCTACACTACAATGAAACAGCCCCTTTGCCTGAGCCCCATGAGTCTGAGTCAGCTGGCACAGACCAGCCACGGGTGTCTAATTGCTGGGTAGACATACCCTTAGACATTGCTGTGTAGACATGCACCTAGCATGAAGGAGGCCCCATCTGGTTGGCCTCTAGGACCATTGCAATATAAATGTTAAATAATAATCATAAAGCATAACCGTCAGATTGATAAAATATAACAATTGATTTCAAGTACAATAGAGAGAACCTGCAGGGAAATAAAAAATCGTATAACTACCCAACTAGCTTGGCTAATTAGTTGTGTAAGACCTAAGATTTCTGTTAAGAAATTAGAATCTTGCATTTAAGGGCACAACCCTGTTCCATCCAAGTCAGCGGCAAAGCTCTCTCTGAGTCCACTGGGGAAATCATTCAGCCCTTACCTCTCTCTCTTTCTCTCTGTACCATCACCATGTCACCGAGGGTCTGTATACTATGCAATCAGAGATGTGACTGCAGCTTGGGTAGCTCTATATCTGCTAGCTTTAATGTTGCTAGGATGGCTAAAAATAGCAGTGCAGATGCAGCAGAGCAGACTTCAGAGCGAGCTGTGGAAGCCCACCTGAAACACTGGGTACCGACGTGCATTGCCAGCCCACACTGGAGTCCACCCCGCAGTGTCTTCACTGAAGTTTTTAGTGAGCTAGCTACATTAAAGCTAGCGCGGGAATTCCTACTCAAGCGGCAGTCACCCCTCAGCGCGAAGTGTAAATGTACCCTTGGTGTTCTGCTGCTGTTTGACATCCTCCTCAGTGTGCATTTCCTTTCATTATAGCTAAACCACTTACCATTAACTCTCCTTTTGAAGTGGTAGGAATGCAAAGCTAGAATGTAGCACAGGAGTCATAGTGACTTCTGATTAAAAGACCTGTTTCCTTGATAATGCAAGTTAAAATATTCATTGCAATAGCCCCCAGAGGCCTTAACCGGGTCCAGGCTCCGTTGTGCTAGGTGCTACACAAACACATGGCACTCCCTGTCTCAAAGAGTTTACAGTCTAAATATTTTTCTTTTGCCTTGTCTCTATCAAACACAAACGGTTAGGATTGACATCAATCACTGTGCCCTTTTATACCATGATTTTGCAAAAAACTTATGCATGTGCTTACAGTTATGTACCTAAATAACTCTATGGGATTGAACATGTGCATAAGTTAAGTAGATGCCTAAGTGTTTGCATGATCGGGGCCTTCCTTCTGTTACCCATCAGCCCTGTTTTTCTCTGTTGTCCTTAGAGCCTTGTCTAACTGAGGCAAATTTCCTACAGCTTTCCCATTGTTGCTAACACTGGTACCGCTGCATTGCCGTTAGCAATTTTGGAAGCTCTGCGTACAGACAAGGTAAAAATGAACAAGGTGTGGATTAGATTTGCTCTGAAAGTCTAATACACTTAACATAGTGTTAAAAGCAGGCTATCTAGATTAGGGTTCCCGACATTACTAACACTGCGGCTGCCGAGCCACTCTCACCACCGGTGAGCATTTACTAGACAATCTCTCTGGCAGAGACAAGGCCACGTATCGCATAGTTTTGCTAAAGAGAAAATATGACCTCTTTGTAATAGCAACATGCAAAGACACCTTTAAAAATGCTTCACATTTTGTCTCTTTGACAATGCTCATCTGTCTTAGATGGCTAGTGCTTAGGTCAGTTATACAGCATCTTAACAATCCTAACTGGTTCATTATTATATCTAACAGCAAAATGCATAAATGCAAATACAAGAATAATTTCCATACCAATACTGAAAGACCATACAAACTGAACCATCCCTTTGCTGCTAGAAATGGTCCCTTCAGTTAAGGGCTGAGGAATGGGTGGGAAGCTGGCACCTGTTCTTTGAATAAACAAGAGGGCTTCAGGTTCAAAAGTGGCCGTCACAACTTTCACTAATATGACAAAATCAACTTACTTTTTTTGTATACTTTCCCCGGTTGTTCGTGCACTTTGTTTTAAATGGGACTGACCCCCTCTTCTGCCTTACAGATTGTTTCAACCACTACTTCCTTCTTTCTCCTCCCTTCCGTTTAACTTTTTGGTTTGTTGTTTCTCAGGCTCCATAATTGAGCCGTTTAGTCTCACTTTTCTTCCCTGACTTTGGTCTATGAATAGATCATTTGTATTTCTCCACCATTAATGGGGGTGTGGGGACTGTGCTACTTTTTTCATCTGGTTTCATAGTTGACAGGAAGAAGGTGTGTGAAGACTTAATAAAAATGGTTTGGTGGGGAAGGTGGTTTTCTCTCTTATCCAAAAGTCACCTTGCATTCTCTTTCAGGGGGTGATCTTTTCCTGATCATTCATTTTCTAATGCTATCATAGGAAGCATTACAGGTATATCACCAAATGCCTTTAACAGTGACTTGATTCTCCAATACCTTCCTTACACCTTGTGTAGCCACATACCAGTTTGCTCCTCCTGTGCATTTGTATGGTGTCAAGTATCAGGGGGTAGCCGTGTTAGTCTGTATCTACAAAAACAACAAGGAGTCTGGTGGCACCTTAAAGACGAAAGCTTATGCCCAAATAAATCTGTTAGTCTTTAAGGTGCCACCAGACTCCTTGTTGTTTTTGTGCATTTGTAGTGTGGGTAATGACAGGAAGTTGCAAGAGACAGCTGAGGTCTTGTTGGGGTTGGTGTGTGCGCACAGCTACTGCTCTGTGTGCCTTTCATACATCTAATTTTTTTTAGCAGATGACGCTTGAGGCTCACAGTTGTCTCATTGATCCATCCTACAGTATGATTCTATGGGTCTGATTTTCATTTGTACTAAGGCCCCTTTAGCACTGGAATGGGTTACCTAGGGAGGTGGTGGAATCTCCATCCTTAGAGGTTTTTAAGGTCAGGCTTGACAAAGCCCTGGCTGGGATGATTTAGTTGGGATTAGGTCCTGCTTTGAGCAGGGGGTTGGACTAGATGACCTCCTGAGGTCCCTTCCAACCCTGATATTCTATGATTCTATGTTCATCTGTCAGCATAAATAAGCCCTGAAGGGGTAGAAATAGCCCCCCTGGAATATGCCCTATACAGATAATCTCCTTAACTGGTGTAAGCACTTTATACTGGCCCTGCTCCCAGTATGTCAGGGTAGGGAGGGGACAGGGCCGGCTCCAGGCACCAGCCTGGCAAGTAGGTTCTTGGGGCGGCCGCTCCGGATAGGGGCGGCATGTCCAGGTATTCGGCGGAGGGTCCCTCACTCCCGCTGGGAGCAAAGGACCTCCCGCCGAATTGCCGCCGCAGATCGCGATTGCGGCTTTTTTTTTGGGGGGGGGGCTGCTTGGGGCGGCCAAAACCCTGGAGCCGGCCCTGGGAGGGGACAACCAGTGCTTACTTTGTAAAGAAACAGGTGCTGGGGCTCAAGCAATTTTTTTTACATTCATAACTGATGTGGCAAGCGCAAAGGTGCTGGGGCTGTGAACTGCCAACCCTAGAGGTACAAGCCCTGGTACAAATTAAGTACTGGGCAAGCCAGGGATGGAGCAGGGATATAACTGCAACGCACTGTACTACAGTTATTCTCCGCTCCCCATCAGGCTGCTTTAAATTACATGGGAGGCTGAGCAAGCCCCTGCAGGCCTAAAAATATGAGGAGTTCAAATCAGCTTCTCCACCTGCCTCCTTCCAAAACGTAGGGGCAGGAGAACAGAGACCTCTGATTCTAAGTAGAGGGCATCATCCAGCTGTTCTGTGACTTCTTCTGCCATTAGGGGCAAAACTCTGCCCAGTCTTGCCAAAGTGCAATTGAGAGAGAGCGGAATCAGACAGTGTTCCTCCCCAGCCCATCCCCTCCGTGTACCCATTGGGCTGGCTATACACCTGTAAGCACTTGGCAGCAGATGCAGCCAAAATGTTTGAGGCACCATTGCCTGGGAGGATTGGTCAGCTGGCTTGGGGTGATCTTCACCTGTCAGAGAACTTTAACTTAAAAGGAGAAGAGACTGAGACAAAGCAATTACAGAAAAAAAGTCAATTTAACAGATTATTGATCAACAACACATGAAGGGGACAGTGTGGGAGACAGAAGACAGCTCACCAAGTATCACTCTGGCTGCGCATGCTGCAAAGAAAGTACAAAATGTTCTTTCGGCACAAAGAGTGGGAGTCTTAAAGGTGCAGTACCCTTGCAAAGACAGGCTCTTTGGCCCATGTTGTGTCTCCAAGATCCATGTGCTGAGAGGGGCCTTTATGTGTAGATCTGCCTTGCCACATGTGGAAGGGTGAGGCACAGCTGCCTCCATGGCCCTGGCCTCCCCTTCCTGGGACCCCTGAGTAGGGTGACCAGATGTCCCGATTTTATAGGGACAGTCCCAATTTTGGGGTCTTTTTCTTATATAAGCTCCTATTATCGCCCTGTCCCAATTTTTCACACTTGCTGTCTGGTCACCCTACCCCTGAGGTTCTCACAGGAGTTGTGAGTGGGGCAAGCCATGGAGAAGGGCACACTATAGAGTTGCTCAGGGAAAGATAATACAGCACAGCTCGACTCCATTGCTTTAAGGGGATGCGGTAGCATCTCCTTCTGGGGAAGCCCTGATAGCACAGCTGCAATGGAGCCATGCTGCCAGGAAACAGAAGGAGATTCCTAGGCTCCAGAGCCAGTGCAGAGGCACTAGGCCTCCATCCAATGGCCTTGGCCTCTTGTGGACCCCCCCAGGGTCCTTAGTTCTTTGAGGGAAAACTGACAGCTGCTTCCTTGGATGTTCCCTGATAGAAATGTTTGGAGAGGAACTCTACGAACTCCTAATGGAGTTTTCCCTCTCCTCAACCCTGTACATAAGGTTTTACCATGATTCAATGACTTAAGGCCAGAAGGAACCATCATGACCATCTAGTCTGACCACCTGCACATCACAGACCATAGAACCTCACCCACCCACTCCATAATCCCTGGCTGAGTTACTGATGTCTGGAAATCTTGAAAGACAGTAATGAGGCCCGTAACTATTATTTATTATTGCATGTCTGAGTAGGTGTAATAGCTGCTATCTTGGCTGACACCAAGGACTGAACTGGAGACCTCCAGAACTAAAAGTGTATGTCTTGGTAGCTTGAGCTAAAGATTCAACAACTGTAGGTGGGAGCTGTAACAGACTCTTACACAGTGGGGAGAAAGATAACACATATTGACCAGTGGGTTACATAAGTATGCCAAGATTTGGCTGTAAGTGGCATAGCAGGCGTGGGTTTAGCATGTGCTTTCTATAGGAGGGTGCATTCTAACCAAATTAACAGTCTTTAAAAATGTTGGTGGCTTTCTCTGCTGCTTGTCTGATTGAGCTGCCCCTGCCCACAATCACTTTATACACCCAAGTTTCCAAAGAACCAAAAACTCTTGTCAGTTGAACTTGTGCGGTATGAGGTTACGTGGCTTTTTGCAATTGCTGAAAGAGTTCTGAATAATCTATTAAACCAAAAATCCCCACCCAGCATACAACGAGAACAGAAACTGGGCTGCAGTACGTTGTGTAGTAGTAGGCACTTGCTGCCTACAGAAATGCAGCCAGAAAATCTCACTGTACCCTGAAGTTTCTTGACAACAAACAAACCTGAGAGAAAAATATTTTGGGAAATGTTTGTAGACATTCCCCCTTTCCTTTCTCTCGGGAAGTGAGTTATTACATTCCAGGCAGTTGAGAACCCCTCTCCAAATGCCACATTTGATGTCCCTAGCCTCTGTTTGCCAGAAGCTGAGAATGAGCGACAGAGGATGGATCGCTTGATGATTACCTATTCTGTTCATTCCCTCTGGGGCACCTGGAATTGGCCACTGTCTAAAGACAGGATACTGGGCTAGCTGGACCTTTGGTTTGACCCAGTGTGGCTGTTTTTATGTTCACATGGAGAATGATTTTCTAAAGTGACTAGTGATTTTGGGTACCTCTGTTTTTGGGTGCCCAACTTGAACTGCCTTAAAGAGGCCTAATTTTCAGAAAATACTGAGCACACACCCCTGAAAAGCAGTCCCCTTACTGTGTCTCAAGTAGGGCATCCAGAAAATCACTAGTCATGTTGGAAAACCTTGGCCTTAACTTTTGAATTATTTCCTTGGCCTTGTTTCATCATGGTTGCCTCATGGAGTTACTCAATATACTTCCGTGGGTCTGCAAAGATTATGTTGCAGGGGAGCGGCCCTAGGCTCTGTCCTGCAAAACTATGACACATGCTTAGCTTTACAATGTTAGCAGTCCCACTGAAGATAACAGGACTATCCAAATGCTTAAAGTTATGCATATATGTTAGAGTTTGAAGTATGAATGTTTAGTTTCTACAAGGGGCTTCACAGGAGCACATTCGCCTCATGTATTGGCCACCACACTTTCCCAGCCCACTGCTGCTTACTTTGGGGGGTTGTTCCTAGCACCCCTGGCAGAAGTTGGCATAAACAAGAGTGAATCCAGTCAATGATATTTACAATTTTATGAGGTAGTTTTAAAATTCAGATACAACATTATCTATCAGAGAAAAAATTAAATCACTAGAGGGTTGCCCAGAACTCATAAAAGAACAGAAGCAGCTTCTGAAGCAAAGGAGCTAATGCATTATAGCAAAAGGCTTCAATTTATGACAAGCAATAAGTGCTCCTAGGCCAAATCAGATTAGTAATATAGGCTACTTATCTAGGCGGGTATTGGCAATTTCCAAAGGCTTACTGTTCTCTTTATAATAATAATAATAATACTTAGCACTTCTACAGTGATGTACATGTCCAAAGCGATAGAGAAAAATGGACTAATTAATCCTCACCTACCCCTGAAAAGTAAATAAACAAGTATTATCATCCCCCTGGTTTAGATGGGGAAACTGAATCAGAGAGGAGAAGTGACTTGCCCAAAATCACATAGCAAGACAGTGATGGAGCCAGCACTAAAAGTCAGGATTATCTGAGTGCCAAAGTCATTCACTTTCCTCCAGTGTCAGGGCACCAGCTGAAGCAGGGTCAGTCTCCTAGCAACACACTGGACACAGCTAATCCTGGAAGAGGCTGCCTAATTGATTGCATTTCCTGATTGATGGAGGGATAGATTCAGCAGCGCCCATAGCTTGCTGGCTACTCAATGTGTTCACCATCCTTGATTCCCCCTGATCTCAATTCCTGACTGCATTTCTGGCTCACTCATGGGCTCTGGCATTTGGCTTCTGATCCCTGACTCTGACACTTGGCTTTGGTCTTAACTGTGCCCCTGAATGTCCCATGGTCCTGACTCTTGAATCTAACTTGGCTCTGCTCTAACCTCCAGACATGGCCCACTCCTGTGCCTCTCACCTTCAGGCATCAGGGTGGCCCACAACGTTTTGGCACCTGAGGCGGGGAGCTCAAATGACGCCCTCACCCCCCTTCGCTTGGACCAAAATTTTGAAAGCTCTCAATTCTGCCTTCTTCCTGTTCTACTCCTCTGATGGTACTGCTCTGCTACCCACCCCAATAAAAGAGAACTAACAACTTAAAATGCCTTGTTCACAAATTTTAAGTAACACTTAAGTTACTTTTGCTGTTCAGGCGTTTGAAAGTTTTCTTGTTTGTAAAGTAAACACTGGCATTTTTATCTGTTTGAATAATCGAAGTGGTGCTTTCTGTGCCTTCTTGGTGGCAAAGATTTGAACTGCTTCCTGAAGGTCCACCGTCTGAGCCAGCTCATGCTCTATTGAGACGGTCGCAAGGCTGACCAGCCTCTCCTGTGTCATTGAGGAGCGTAGATGTGTTTTTATTAACTTCATGTTGGAGAAGCTGCATTCTCCACTGGCAACTATTACAGGAAGTGTTAGAAGTATGCGCAGAGCAACAAAAGCATTTGGAAAGAGGGTGGTCATCATATTTGTGCACTTATATTCCAGAACAGCCTTTGGAGTTGATCCTGCTGAAATGTATCTTGAAAGGGCTTTCAGTTCATCACCTAAATCACTCGCATGAATATCATGCATGTCATCATGTGTCAACATTGTCTCTAGTGCCCTACATTGCTGGTGTAGGTCTTCTTCAGGTATAGTGAGGAGTTTTGGAATATCATACAATATCCCAAATATACTGCTGTGTTCCTTGAGCTGCATGAAACCTTCTTCAACTGACTGTATTGTACAATCTAGCACCTGGTTAAAGAATTCAACTCTGAATTGTTGTTTGGGGTCTCTTATGGGATTATCCCGTGCCTCGTAATCAAAATGTTTTTTTCTTCAGTGACTCTTGTATTCTTGAATGGGTGGGAAATAGCTTCAGTGTAAATTTCCTCTGACAACTTCTGTGCACTCTTCAGAACATTTTGAAATCCCTCATCTGACCGGTAAGACTGTAGGTCTGACTTTGCTTTGTCCAGTTGTTCCATTGCTCCAGATATATCAAGGTCAACATCTTTGAGTCTCTTGCTTACAACATTTATTTCAAACAGTATGTCATGCCACAACATTAAGCCACACTGAAATTTGAAGTTATGTATGTTTCTGGTGATTCCATTTCCCTCTGCCACTGTTCTCCCATGAACAGTTCCTGTCATAGCATTATCCTCCATAATGGTAACTATGGCATCATCTATCTTCCCAATTTGGTGTTTGATAGGTTTTATCTCCTCCACTCGACTTTCACACCATGTGGCACTCAGTGGTTTCAGTGTCAGAGAGGATGTTCCCAGGTGTTGCTTTAAAATTTGCCGTTGATGCAGAGAAAAATACATAGATGCTTTGAATTACATAAAAAAATTCAGCAGCCTCACTAGAAGCTGATGCTGCATCACTGACCACCAAGTTCAATGAATGAGTATGGCCTGGGACAAAAAAAGCTTGAGGGTTTAACTCCCAGATCCGTGTCTGCACTCCTCTGCTCTTTCCTCTCATGTTGGCACCATTATCGTAGCCCTGACCTCTCATGTCAGCTATTGCAATTCCCGTATCTTCCAGCTTTTTAAGAAGCACATTTGTCATACCAGCTCCTGTAGTATCAACAATGTCAATAAATTCTAGAAAATGCTCTCTGACAGTCACCATTGCAGGGACATTTTCACTAGGTTCTTTTGTTGTTACAAAATGCACCATTAAAATCATTTGTTCCTTATGGCTGATGTCAGGTGTGCAGTCCAGAATAACAGAGTAATATCTTGCTGACTTCAGATCTGCCACAATCTTCTGTTTGACTTTTGTTGCCAGTAACTGTATGGTCTCATTTTGAACTGTTTTTCCAAGGTAGTGGTGTGTGCACATTTCTTAGGTGGTGACTCTTCTTAGATGCTCCTGGAGTACAGCATCAAACTCAGCCATCAGCTCCACAATTTTAAGGAAGTTTTCATTTTTTGGCATATACAGCTGATTTGAAGTGCTACGCAGTGCTAGGTTTTGGGTAGCAAGCATTCTCACAATGGCAATGCCAGTAAAGAGACTCTGATGCAATCTTCTCTTGATGCTGATCATCTATGGTGGCCTTTAACCTTAGTCTCATCTCAAGCTCTTTCCACCTATGGAATGCTCTCTGGTGATTTGCTGCCTTCTCATGGCATGCCAGATTTCTAGCCAGATTTTTCCAGTCCTTTGTTCCTGTAGAACCCAATGTGGCTGGAACATTAGACTGGAAGAGTTTGCAGCAAAAACAGTATGCAGCATTCTGGGTTTTTGAGTACATAAGCCATGGCCTCTCCACTTTGTCACCATTGGGAATTTCACACCAATAATGTGTTGGATGGAAACTTCTATTTTCATTGTCTTTGGGGAACATGACGTTTTTCACTTGTTGTGGCCCATGCAGTACAAGGAAGTCCCTCGGGCTACTGCTCAAGTGGGTTCACAGTCCTGGATCATCTAGACTTAAGGAACTAAACTCAGCAACAGCTGTTTCTTGTGCCTCCACCACACTCTTCTCTGATCTACACTTTTCTTCAGGAATGTGCATGGTTACATCCATTTGAGATGGAGATATGGATGCTGCAGTAGCTGCCAGGTCACCAGCACTCTGACTAACTGCAAGATCAGGCATCTCCTCACCACTCACATCCTCACTGGGGCCAGAAGGCTCACCGTGACATTTGTGTCTATGTATCTCAGGAGAGCTCCTTCCTTCTTAGATAGAAAAGCCTCCTTTTGCTTTCTTTCTTTTTCTGAATGCTGCCCCAGAGGGGCGTTTTCTTCTTTCACTCATGACTGCTGTTCTGTGCCAGCAATAGTGGCTCTCAACACTCAGTTAAAGGGGACAAATAAGCAGGCTGGTAGCAGGGCCTGAGTGAGGGAAGATATCAGCATCTTAAGGGCCTAACTGGCTCTTACTACTTCAGTTGACTGCCTGTTCTCCTCAAGTGGGTTCAGGGAAGCAGCAGAAAACAGGAAGCTCCCTGAGAAGCTGGTGTTAATCAGTCCAGGCTCCTGGGGGTGCTAGAGAGGTACATAAAAGGCTCCTCCTCCTCTCTGTCCCTGCAGCTCCTGCTGCTTTCTGTTATACCCTTTCACCTTTTTCTCCTGCCTGTCTGTTATGTCTCTTGTGTCCTCCTTCCTCCAGCACAGCACTCCACCATTCTGTGCATCTAGAGCAGAGAGAATACATATGCACCAGCAGCAGACACAATTTTCCACACTCTGAGTCCTAGTGGCACCCTCCCCACAGTCTGGCACCTGAGGTGGCCACCTCAGTTTGCCTCATGGTAAGGCCAGCCCTGTTCAGGCATGACCACTCTCATCCCAGTTGTGTCCTTGTCATCTATGCCATACTAGCTCTCAACTGATTCCTGGCTCTTCCAATTGAATGATACTGACTTGGGTGAGAGGTATTTCCACAAAAAGCTTTGGGAAGGCCTGTAATAGATTCATAGATTATAGGACTGGAAGGGACCTCGAGAGGTCATCGAGTCCAGTCCCCTGCCCGCATGGCAGGACCAAATACTGTCTAGACCATCCCTGATAGACATTTATCTAACCTACTCTTAAATATCTCCAGAGACGGAGATTCCACAACCTCCCTAGGCAATTTGTTCCAGTGTTTAATCACCCTGACAGTTAGGAACTGTTTCCTAATGTCCAACCTAGACCTCCCTTGATGCAGTTTAAACCCATTGTTTCTGGTTCTATCCTTAGAGGCTAAGGTGAACAAGTTCTCTCCCTCCTCCTTATGGCACCCTTTTAGATACCTGAAAACTGCTATCATGTCCCCTCTCAGTCTTCTCTTTTCCAAACTAAACAAACCCAGTTCTTTCAGCCTTCCTTCATAGGTCATGTTCTCAAGACCTTTAATCATTCTTGTTGCTCTTCTTTGGACCCTTTCCAATTTCTCCACATCTTTTTTAAAATGTGGCGCCCAGAACTGGACACAATACTCCAGCTGAGGCCTAACCAGAGCAGAGTAGAGCGGAAGAATGACTTCTCGTGTCTTGCTCACAACACACCTGTTAATGCATCCCAGAATCATGTTTGCTTTTTTTGCAACAGCATCACACTGTTGACTAATATTTAGCTTGTGGTCCACTATAACCCCTAGATCCCTTTCTGCCATACTCCTTCCTAGACAGTCTTTTCCCATTCTGTATGTGTGAAATTGATTTTTCCTTCCTAAGTGGAGCACTTTGCATTTGTCTTTGTTAAACTTCATCCTGTTTAACTCAGACCATTTCTCCAATTTGTCCAGATCATTTTGAATTATGACCCTGTCCTCCAAAGCAGTTGCAATCCCTCCCAGTTTGGTATCATCCGCAAACTTAATGAGCGTATTTTCTATGCCAATATCTAAGTCGTTGATGAAGATATTGAACAGAGCCGGTCCCAAAACAGACCCCTGCGGTACCCCACTCGTTACGCCTTTCCAGCAGGATTGGGAACCATTAATACCAACTCTCTGAGTACGGTTATCCAGCCAGTTATGCACCCACCTTATAGTAGCCCCGTCTAATTTGTATTTGCCTAGTTTATCGATAAGAATATCATGCGAGACCGTATCAAATGCCTTACTAAAGTCTAGGTATACCACATCCACCGCTTCACCCTTATCCACAAGGCTCGTTATCCTATCAAAGAAAGCTATCAGATTGGTTTGACATGATTTGTTCTTCACAAATCCATGCTGGCTGTTCCCTATCACCTTACCACCTTCCAAGTGTTTGCAGATGATTTCCTTAATTACTTGCTCCATTATCTTCCCTGGCACAGAAGTTAAACTAACTGGTCTGTAGTTACCTGGGTTGTTTTTATTTCCCTTTTTATAGATGGGCACTATATTTGCCCTTTTCCAGTCTTCTGGAATCTCTCCCGTCTCCCATGACTTTCCAAAGATAATAGCTAGAGGCTCAGATACCTCCTCTATTAGCTCCTTGAGTATTCTAGGATGCATTTAATCAGGCCCGGGTGACTTGCAGGCATCTAACTTTTCTAAGTGATTTTTAACTTGTTCTTTTTTTTTATTATTTTATCCGCTAAACCTACCCCCTTCCCATTAGTATTCACTATGTTAGGCATTCCTTCAGACTTCTCGGTGAAGACCGAAACAAAGAAGTCATTAAGCATCTCTGCCATTTCCAAGTTTCCTGTTACTGTTTCTCCCTCTTCACTAAGCAGTGGGCCTACCCTGTCTTTGGTCTTCCTCTTGCTTCTAATGTATTGATAAAAGTCTTCTTGTTTCCTTTTATTCCCGTAGCTAGTTTGAGCTCATTTTGTGCCTTTGCCTTTCTAATCTTGCCCCTGCATTCCTGTGTTGTTTGCCTATATTCATCCTTTGTAATCTGTCCTAGTTTCCATTTTTTATATGACTCCTTTTTATTTTTTAGATCGTGCAAGATCTCGTGGTTAAGCCAAGGTGGTCTTTTGCCACATTATCTATCTTTCCTAACCAGCGGAATAGCTTGCTTTTGGGCCCTTAATAGTGTCCCTTTGAAAAACTGCCAGCTCTCCTCAGTTGTTTTTCCCCTCAGTCTTGATTCCCATGGGACCTTACCTATCAGCTCTCTGAGCTTCCCAAAATCTGCCTTCCTGAAATCCATTGTCTCTATTTTGCTGTTCTCCCTTCTACCCTTCCTTAGAGTTGCAAACTCTATGATTTCATGATCACTTTCACCCAGGCTGCCTTCTACTTTCACATTCTCAACGAATTCCTCCCTATTTGTTAAAATCAAGTCTAGAACAGCTTAGATTTCACCTAATTCCCAACCATGCCTTTAGAACAAGCGATAATGAAGAGATACATCCAAGGTTTTAGTCTGAGCCCAGTGCATGCTGGGACAGCACTTGGGAAGTTTTGGTTAGTGCTTCATAGATGCCCATGCACTGTAGGCATGTTCAACAAGATGACTAATTGCTTTAATGCTTAGTCATCATGCATGAATTATTCAGCCTCTACAGCAACTTCATACTCGTGCAAAGTTGTCTGCTAACATCACTGCTACTCTCATGGTTATACATGGAAAAAGGAGGGAAACATGGTGGGGGGTGGGGGGTTGGTTAGGTTTGTGTATGTTTTTGTTTGTTTTGCCTTTGCCAGGGGATGGAAGCCAGGCTGGAACTCTGCTGCTAAATGACTCTTCTCCAAAACACTGTACTGAATTACATTTTATTGCTGAGGGTGCTAAGCCAAAGAAATCTCTGGTCATAAGTCTCTAACCAGTTTTTATCCTCCACTTCCCACAAATGATGAAATTTAGTATGGCAAATCAGGATTTATACAGACATGAGATAAAATCCTGTTCCCAATGGTGCTAGCACTAGATTATTGTTTTGCTCGTAATAAAATACTAACAGTGTCGGCAGCAAGTTTGCGCATGATGTGACCTAAAAATAGAAGATTAGAACGAACACAGTTCGGAATGTGGTTGGTTTGTCTTGTGATTCACATGGCCATTTAAAAATATTTCCTGTTGTGAAGGTATAAACTCTTTTTAAAAAAATACATTTTGGTGGATGAGTTTCTAAGTGTCTTCTTTTCCCAGTTGGCCTTGGTAGAGGAGAATAATTTGCTACTGCAATATAGTGCAACTGGTAAATAAAATAAAGCATATTTTTGTGTGGTGTCATCATCCATATATTGGTATGATGGAATGCTTCAAAATCTATTGTAATCTATACTGTGTAAAAGTAAACAATGCTACACCGTAACCTATGATACGTGCATAGAGGTAACATCTGTAGAGATGGTATGGGAGTGGTGGAAGAGTTGACGTGAGTAAACCACATTCACATTTGTTTTTGATATTTTTCTAAAGAGTTTCGCAGAAGTGAAAGAGGAAGTAAGAGGGACTGGTCTGAGCAGAAAGTACTAACAAAAAAAATCCCTCATCGTGCGAGGAGCAGCTTTTTATCATTGTACCTTATCTTTAGCGTCTAAGACGTCTGAATGTTCTGTCTTTGCTCACCTGCACTGCTGGCAAAGTAGTTCTAGAAAAGATTTCAACCAACAACATGCCCTTCCTAGATTTGTTCACAAAAACAGAATTAATAACCTTACCTTTTTTAAAAAAAAGATATTTTAAGCCTGAAATTCTGCTTTTCTACTGGGGTAGGGGAGTCAGAGAAAGAGTGAAGAATATTCTAAATTTACTTTCCTGAAATTCACATTGACTGTTTATTTTCTTTGAGATTGATTTTCTTTTGAGATTTGGCTGAGATTATCAAAAGCAGTGAAGGGGATTTAGCCATACATTTTCCATTAAACATAATCCCCTTTACCATTATATCTGAATACTATGTTCTTTACTTTGGGGATGTAGGTACTATATAATTTCTAGTACTGGACAGCCTGATCAGCTCATATTTTCATTATTTCAGCAGTCCCAAATAATGACACTGGAATAGCTATGGAAATTTCCAAATGCTGCTTCATTCCTTCTTCTCCATTAGCAAAATCCATATATGCGTGATCTCTCACATCTATTTGTATCTGGTAGCATAGCTACCGCCTCCTCTTTTGGTATTCCTATTCCCTTTGAGCTATGAGGTCTGAGCTATTCCCTTTTTCAGTAGATTGCCACCAAAGAAGTGTTCTGCCAATTCTTTACCACACAAGATAGTAAATCTTGGATCTTCTTACTCCCGTTAGTGCAGCATTCCTCCTGGTTGTCAGATTAAATAACAATCTCTCATGATTCACACACGCACACACTTTAGATAGCAGATAAACTGTATGCTTCATTCTAGTAGTGAGTTATTTTACTAAAAAAAAGGCTAGTATTAAGAGTTTAAAATTTTAAAAATATGTTTTCCGAAAGAATACTCATTTCCTTATGCTTCATCTGCATGATAGAACTATCAGCTAGCTCTGCTCCCATCAAAATTCCCATTGGCTACTAAGGAAGTAAGAGTGGGCCCTAAAACAGAAACGAGAATTAAACACCAGGAAAGATAAAATCCCCAAAGAAAGAAGATAGAGACTCACTAAACAGTTGTGATCTTTCTGAATACAGTCATAGCAGGTAGACACAAGAGTAGGATTTTCAGAAGTGCTCAGCACTGGCCTAGCTCTGTTTCCATTGAAGTCAAGGACAGAATCTGGCTTTTGGAGGCTGGTTAGATGGATGCATCAGAGTTCTGGTTACAGGGCAACCATTGCCTTTGAAACAGGCCCCTGACAACAAAGAGACTTCCACAGCAAAGTCTCCTTATGATCCAGTAACTATACGGGACAATGGCGGGGAGAAAAGAGGGTGGGGGGAGAACCCAAACCATTTATGTAGAGAAGGCCTCAGGAAGAACTAGAATTCAACCTTTGGATATTCTCAGAGGTCTTTGATGTCTCATTTTACATAGACTTCCACTTACTTTGCACAAGTTTCAGGGCAGCAGTGAATCATCCTATTAGAGTATTACTTAAAGGCTCCCTCTAACCTGGATCACAACAATCATTGTAACTCCTCTTTGGAAGACAGGGGAGAGGACATTTTAAAAAGAAAAAAAAATCTACAAATGATATCACAACCTGCATTGTCATCATAATGACCCTTGCGATACTTTCTCAGCACCTGACTCAATATAAGATACATCTAACGCACTTTCCACCCCACAGAAGTCATTCTGAGATTTCTCTGGCCTTGTGTTGGCGTCTGTAATTGGAAACTTGGACACATTTTTCTAGACACATTTTGTATTTCTTTACGGTAATTGTCACTTTAAAATAAAAGTAGCCAACTGATACATCAGAATTCAGCCTGAGAAAGGAGAGTCAGGACCACAGATTGTATCTGTGAGCAGCTGGAAACACTGCAGCAAGCTAAAAATGTGGGTTTCCTCTTCATGACCTGACTGAGGCATAAGAATTCTTTTGTTTGATACCCCATTAGCTGCAAAATACAAAGGTCAGAAAACACAAACTGCCTACTATTTTTTTAAATAAAGAGAGAAATTAATTACACTCTTCAAATCATAACATATAACATTTAAAATCCCTCTTTTTAACTTTCCTGGGATTGCAAACAAACAAACAAACAAACAAACAAAAAGAAGAAAGAAAGAAGCATTACTAATCACTTAGATGCTCAAGTCCTGTTTTTAGGCACAATGTGACCCACAAAACTCCCACTCAGCTGCTGCCTAATCCTGTTGGCACCTAAACTCACTTGGCACCTAAGTTTTTGCCTCTGAGAATATAAACTGCTGCCTAGCTCTAGGCATCTGGGTGTCTATCTCCTGCTTCAGCCTCAGAGCAATCTATGTACCAGGGGAAAGATAGGTGTTCCTCTACCTAAGTCATGTGGTGCCTGATCCAGTAGGCATGGTCAAAGGCCACCTAACTCCACACAAAACAGCCAGGAAAGAGGGGAGGGGCTCTATTATAACTTTTAGCCCAGTGGCCAAGACACTCACCCAGGATGTGGGAGACCCCCAGTTCAAGTCTCCCGTCTGCCTGATGAGGAGAAGAGATTTGAACAGTGATCTACCAACTCTTAGGTAAGTGCCCTAACTGCTGGGGTATGGAATATTCTGATGCGGGGGTTCCCTCAATCACGCCTATTCAAGTTGTTCCACCTTAATTACACAATTGAATAATTAAATATTCATCGGGACAGATAAAAAATTAGAATGACTCTATAACCTACTGAGAGGTAACAGATTCCTGTTCACATCCCTTCTGTTCATCAGGCAGACGGGGGGAGTTAAACTGTTCCTCTCTTATATCTGAGGGGAGTACCCTGACCATTGGGCTAAAGGTTATAAGGGAGCTCCTCTGCCCCCCCAAGCTGTTTTGTGTGGAGTTAGGCAGCCCCTGAGCACACCTACTGAACTGGGCCCCAACCGTGACTTAAGTGGTCAAACGCCGATCCTTCTCCAGTTTGTGAATCACAAGCAGAGATAGGTGCCTCCCTGCAGCCTGAACTTGCCTCTGAGAGGGAACAGGGCTTTGCACACTTCCCTCGGGTCAGTGTCTCCCATTGGCTAGCTTTAGGCGGCTTCCTCCCTGGCATGCAGGTTTTGTGGATCCCATTCTAAGGTTCCAGTGTCTCCCCATTCATTGTTTAGGGAGCCTAGTGTGGCTAACTCAGGCATTGTGGATTGCAGTGTGTTCGTCTAGGCACCTAAAAGTTAGGTGCTGTGACACTCATCACAACACCTAAGTCACTTTTGTGGATCCAGGCTTTATAAAGCACCTGTCATCCAAGAAACTCAGGGCACATTCCAGACATCAATATTAACTCTAGTAAAATTAATGACATAACATTGGGGTAATAGTGAAGTAAGTGAGAGCACAATCATCCCTATTAATTCAACTAACCACAAAGCACTATTGTGCTCTGCCTATGACTACTGAATTTATATTATAGTTAAGAGAAATATGTAATTTTTCACTAAGAGAAGAAATAGGGAAATTTTAGACGGGTGATAGAATCACTTGTTGATCTGTAGGGGATTTATATGCATAATTTATCTGAGCATGATGGGGAATACTGAGGAACAGTTTGCACTTTAATATTAGGAAACTTTATGTCCTTTAGTTAGCTTTCAACAGAAGGGAACTTTGGCCTGTATAACTCTGCATACCATCTAAAACACATTTGCAAGGGAATGGAACAACTATTACTGAGTGGATTGTTGTGTTATTTTTATGAATCCTTGTGGTCTACTTATTGGTGCGCTAGCACCAGTAGGCATAAAAGGTCAAAAAGCAAGAAGAGCTTTTGTTAAAAGCCCTTCTCTCTCCTCCCTTTCCACATTCTCTGCCTCTCATGTGCTATTGCGTGCACCTCTAGGAGTATGGCTACAGAGTGCACAAAAGTGAGCCTCCCAGCCTGGGTTGACAGAGCTCATGCTATAAAAAATAGCTGTGCAGACAACACTTTGAAGTTGTGCCTTGGGCTAGAGCTTGGGCTCTGAAGCCTTGGGAGGGGAGGACGTATGCTCAGAGCGTTCTGCTGGCTGGGTAGACTTACCCTAGAAGGTAATGCATTAACAAACTTGAGGGAATTCAGAGAAGAGCAACAAAAATAACAAAGGGGCTGGAAGAACTCACTTGGTTTTCTCAGTTGGTGTAGATGGGCTAGCTATTGCAATTAACTGTTTTTAAGGTGCCTCTCACCTTTGTACCTTATATATGAGTAGTCATGCACACAAAAATGCCATTGGATTCAGTGGGAGTTACATAACTGTAAGAGTTGCAGCCCCTAAGATTATTGAGCCCTAGTCATCCCCATGATTACTTTAGAGTGTTCAGTGGCAATGCACGTGCCCTGAATTGCTCAGATGTAGAAAGATGGAAGCAGCACATGACTGTCCTGGAGATCTGTGTACCAAACACCACGGGGGAAAGGGGGGGCATGGCCAGAGGGCAGTCAGCCATTGGGTCCCATGACCGCAGTCTGTATCCTGTTGACTGCCCTATTAAAAAACTGCAACATTAATGGTACAACATAGCAACTTCCCCTAGATACAGGACTTTTACCAGATATAAAACCCATATGTAATTGACCAACATTCAAAGAAAATACAGTGCCAGGAACATGGCCCTAACTTAGGCTTCACACTGGGCGGGGTGACAAACAAAAGGAGAAGCTATGGCATGATGAGGGCTACAACAGTGAAAGATCCCTTGGGAAAAACAGCAATTATATAGCCTGGGAGGATCACATAAGATGAGCAGAGTGAGCACACACCACTGGTCTGTAGGAATAAGGTGGGGGAGCATTGTCCAAAATGATAGTTAGGGACATTAGCATCACAGAGCACGCACTCTTCCAAGTGCCTGAAGTGGCATCACCTCAAAATCCCTGTGTGGGTCTAGCTGTTACAGCAACACTTCTCCAATGTACACGTTTACCTGTTCCCAATAGGGCAGTGACTTCAATGGGGTTGTACACATGTCACTGAGAGATTATCACACATTCTGTGGAAATAACAAATGGGCACCAGAGTTAGGATGACCACTGTTTGGTTTGTAAAAAGCAGCAAAGAGTCCTGTGGCACCTTATAGACTTACATCTGTTAGTCTATAAGGTGCCACAGGACTCTTTGTCGCTTTTTACAGATCCAGACTAACATGGCTACCCCTCTGATACTTGACACTGTTTGGTTTATTTTTCTTTATCTCTGCTGTCTGTGTTTCTCCCTTACCTGTCCCGACTGCTTAGATCTCGGCTCCTTTATCTTCTTCTTTATCTTTCTTCTTTTTTTTTCTTTTTAAGTATCCACTCATTCTTTTAAAAAAAGAAGAACAGGAGTACTTGTGGCACCTTAGAGACTAACAAATTTATTAGAGCATAAGCTTTCGTGGACTACAGCCCACTTCTTCGGATGCAGAAGAAGGGCTGTAGTCCACGAAAGCTTATGCTCTAATAAATTTGTTAGTCTCTAAGGTGCCACAAGTACTCCTGTTCTTCTTTTTGCGGATACAGACTAACACGGCTGCTACTCTGAAACCTGTCATTCTTTTCAGTCCTCTTAATTCTGCCATTTTCCCTCTTTTTTATGTGCTCTTTTTTCTTTTTCTTCTGCTGTTGCATTTTTCATCACTTTCTCCTCCATTTTTGTGCCTCCCCCTCATCCCCCCACTTTCTCCAGGATTGGTCAGAATATTGCCTCTGAAGTGCTCCCTGTGTAAGAGACTGCAGAAGGTGAATATTCTAATAAATTTCTCTCAGAGGTCTTTTTGCCTCATCCATAGGGAGTCTGACTAGGAATAGACAGATTCCTTCTGCATGCGGCAAAGCTCTTATGGAAGGAGCCTGATCAATTTTCCTTTCCAGCAGCAAAGAGTTAGATATAGAAGAAAATTAACTAGTCCAGGTCACTTTATATCTCACCAAGCTCACAGGATCCTGCACGGGAGCTGTAGTAATTGTACTTTGTAGCCTGTTCGAGGGCAGAGGGGTTGGCATATCCTGATGATTGACCAAACAGCAGAATAATTTTTAATTCATGTGTGAGCCAGATGCATACATTGATTGAACACATTTGGCCCGTATGCCAGGAGTTTGCCTTGAGGAAAATAAAGAGGAGGCATTTTTGGATTATGTAAAGCAGTCAGTCTCACAGGTAAACTGTGAGTGAATGATAAGAAATATGTGCTGGACAATTACTAACAGCTGGACAAAAAGCATGTCTTTTACATGCTTTGTTACATTTTCTTTTGAGTTTTATGTACAGCATTTTCATTACAGAACCAAAAGATGTACTTTACAAAAATGGGTAAAACTGGTTAAAAAATATGGAGAGAGAGAGAGAGAGAGAGAGAAAGTGATCAACCCTTTTTGGGACTCCAATTTTGTGTCTACTTGTTTTCACATGCAACCATTCTACTATGCCTTGGATCCGCAAGAAACAAATCATGTTTTATTTGACTGATTTATATTCAAATAGGGTGCTCAGTGCTTCCCCCATTTCAGGAGGTGGCAAAACAGTTATGGGCTTTGAGCAAACCTGGATCAGGCCTATGCTCAGAACTCAGATAGATGCTTCTCTTTGATTGTATACACTGATTGTGGTATATAACGGCAAACTATTCTTTTCCTGATGCTTAATATTCTCTTGTTTTCATGTCAGAATAAATTCTGGGCTAAAGACAACTGTTCTATTCTCATGACCCAGCTACAGTTTTTGCAGCAACCTGTGAAATATTCTAGAGAATACACAGAAGAAGGGAAAGCCTGTGAAAGATCTAAACCCAGACTAACATAATGAAGGGCCCAGTCCTGACAAAAGTTATGTGCATGCTTATCTTTTGCACATGAGTAATCCATTGGGGCAGATCCTCAGCTGGTGTAAACTGTCCTAGACACATAGCTTCGATGGAGCTATCACCATTTACACCACCTGAGAATCTGCCCCATTAACGTCACTGGGATTACTCACATGCTTAAAGTTTAGCCCATGTGAACATCTTTGCAGGATCAGGGCCTAATTGCTAAAGTGACACATAAAACCTTAGGGTGAGAAGCTAGGTGAGATAATATCTTTTACTGGACCAAATTCTGTTTGTGAGAGAGAGAAGCTTTCCAGCTTACGCAGAGCTCTTCTTCAAGTGTGGGAAACTAATTCAGAGTGTTCCCTGTGTAACCTCAAAAGTTTGTCTCTCACCCACCTTGTCTCTGTAATATCCTGGCACCAACATGTCTACAACAACACTGCATACATAAAAACCTTGTTTCTCAGTCAAATTACAACAGCTGTGTTTTAAAAACAAAGAGCTAAACCATGTGGTTGTAGTACAAAAAATTGTCACACACAAAGCAAAACATAAACATGTTTTTTGTTGACACGTGTCAGCCTTTAGAAGGATTTATACATAGTTGTAAATCAAGTATAGTTCTATACAAATTGATACAGTGTACCAACAATTATAGCAACTCTATCACTGAATATGTAAATATAAACCTGCACTGGGATCCAGGGTTAAATACAGGTGGTTAGTATGAAACAGGTCTGCTGATGCTTATTTTTAGTTAGAAACAAGGCCTTAAAGCTTTTAATATTATTAATGAGTTGAAACCTGTCTTAAAAGCTCCCTCAAGGAACTGAAAACAATTGGTTATTTAACTGAAATAATCCTCTAATAACTACAAAATAGAATTTTACTCGTGTTTGTGGATACATTGGAGAGAACTCTTAAGATGGTAGGTTCCCTAATAACCTTGTTATTGTTATCCTTGTACCACTTAAAGGCCCCAACCCCACTGTGTTGAGCTCTGTATAAACACGATGAAAAGATGGTCCTGGCCCTGAGGAATCTAATGTATAGATTTCACTGTAATAAAAATAATAGTAAAGCAATGTGTGTCCACTCAATGGGGATCATACACAGGCCCTTCCGCTCACAGGTCTCTACCACTAGATCTAAAAAAACTCTCTTTTATAGGTGAGATAGTAGGAAGTTGTAAAGTCACTGGGACCAGCAACTTGGGGGAAGACCTAATTATATACACACTAGGTCACTGTATTACATATTCTCCCAAGATTCACAGGAGTTCAAGTCCTACCCATCAGGGCATTTTGTAATGAACTATCATTGCATACACAGCCAGCAAAGTCATCAGTGGACACTAAACCTGGAGCCTTCAGCACTAAACATGCTGACAGACTCCATCATGTCTTAAACTGAACAGCAATAGCGACATACTGCCATATCCTTAATACACAGAAAAGAGAAAAAGAAAGCAAATGTCTTTTACATGTGAGTTTTCTATTTGTGAAGATAAACTTTTAAAGTGCATGTACAGGTCTGACTAGATTCTTCAGTGGGCTGAATAGGTGAGGAAATGCTTGGCCAGAATTTCACAGAACAGTGAGAGAGAAAAAATAAGCTATGCATTTAAACTGGGAAAAGTACACATTACAATACTACTTATAATCTACAGAGTAAATATACAATTGTGGGCAGGATTTTTCCTGATTTTGAGGAGTTTGTAAAAATATCTCCTTATATTAGCAACAGGCAGCCCCGGTGTACAAACTGTCACTTATTTCCTGGCCGAGGCAGGTCAGGTCATAAGGGAAATGAGCAACTGTACATCTTCCGCTTAGTTTCACCACAACCATGTGATGCAATCACTAGTACTAGAGAACAATCACAGACCGGAAGCCATAGTCTGTTGATCTCTGGTATAGACAATACTCAAAAGATTTAATACAAATGGAAACCAGTTAGTATATTTATTAAACTTAGCACTGATACCGTGCATTGTCAAAGCACTGTCTAATCATTAACAGATTAATTCTTATAACAACTTTTGGGGATGGTTAATTCAGTATCATTCTAAATCTCTACTGGGGTTCCTTCTGGAACAGCATAGTTCTGCATTTCCCCTACCCCCTGTACAGGGCACAAATGAGCCTCTGGGGACTGGTTCCCCACTGCCATGCACTCTGTATGATCATTTGGGAGCACTAGACAGGGACTTAGGAATGCTGGCCTGTGGGCTGACCTTGGGCAAGTTACTTTCACTCTAGGTGCCTCATTTCCACTACTGTAAAATAGGGATAATGACAATTCCTTTGTAAACCAGTTTGAGATCTACAGATGAAAAACACAATATTAAAGTTAGATTTTAGTATTTAGACCAAAGTGTAAAGTGCGCCTTAACATAGAGCTGTTTGAAACACTAGGGAACTTTTAGTGCACACTAGCAGGGTCTACAGGGACCAGTTAGTGTGCAACACATTAGTGTGCTTTAGAAATCACACCCCCTTAGTGCACATTGCTGGAGTGTGTAGACAAGCCTTATGTGACAACGGTGCAGCTTCTGTGTATGTGGACAAGGCCAAAAAGCGCAATTATAAACTGATTCACTGGAGCTGTGCAAAACCTTGTCTGGACACTTGATTTGACTGAAACCAATATCAATTTAGCTTAACTTGACAAATCAGTAAGTCAAGTTAAATCCATCTGAGTCAGGTTGCAATCAAATTAAGAGTGTGCCCACAGAGTTTTGCATTAATTTAACTGAGTGTTTATACCAAAAATCAAACTGGTGAACTCTTAAATACTGTCAAGGTCTAAGGCCATTTTCTAAAAATGTCCCCCTCCCGCAGCAACATTTGGAGTCCTAGAGCCAGATCCTCAGCAACTTCACTCCATTGACATCAACATTTAAATCAGAGCTTTGCCTAATTACACCAGCTGAGGTTCTGGACGTTAATGTAGAAAAGGCTCATTTTTAAGAACAACTTGATTGGACTTGTTCTGAGCAGATTTAATTGACATGATGTATAGGATGGGGTGGCCATGGGAACTCTTTCTAGATTGGGGCTTTCAATATTGCTAACATAGAGCTACCAGCATTGCTGACTTAGTGTTAGCAAAGGTAGAAATTTTAAAAAAATGTTCCCTTAGTATTGACAAGAACTCTGTGCAATAGTGTTCTGTGAAAACAGACTCATGAAGCATGTTAAGAAATCCAGGAAAGAGACAGGAAACTAAAAGCTATCTGTTTACAGTTAATAACACTCCTTAGCTAGTCTAACAGATTAACACAGCATTGCTTGTTTTTTTCTCCTTCTACATGGGTAGATTTCACACCTCAGACTTTTTTGGTTGGCATGTGCAAATCTGGTCATTTAGAGTTTCTCACATTGGAGTAAATAAGATAAATCAGCACCCCCTGATAACTGAAATGCTCTTTATTGATGCAAATAAAGTTCTCTTGCAAATGTGGGTGGTTGTGCTTGAACTGGCATATTCTCTGAGACAAGGCACAGGTAGTTTTATCTTGACTTAGCTAGTTGAGGTCAACCCGATAGCCTCACCTGTAGCTTACCCTAACTAGCTACCTCGAGGTAAAAACTATAGTGCCTTATCCATCTCCACTAGGATTTTACACTGAGAATGTAATGAAAAATAAGAACTATGGTTTTGTTTTCATCCTTCAAAGGCCAAAACATAGTAGGTAAGAAATGATATAACTATTTAGTGTTAAATTTTCAGAAGTGCAAATCTGAATCCACAGGCATGTGCACAGAAGGCAGAATTGGCAGGTGCCCATAATTTTGGGGTTTTTTTTTTTTTTTTTTTTTTTAAAGGAAGGGAGCTGAAAATTAAGAGTTATGCCCATATGATAATACGACCACCTGGATTGTTGGAGACATTTTCAAAAATACTCCGGGCATTAGGAAACAGTGTAAGGCAGATGGCAGCAGAGGTCCCAGTATAAAGCAGCATGATTGGTTCAGAAAAGGCTTGGGCCTAGATCCACAGACTGAGGCATTGTGATGCTGAGAATAACAGTGCATAACTTTTAGGTGCCTAGAAAAATCACAGGAACACATTATATACCCTCCATGGGGGAGAGATAGGAGCTTTAGAATGTGATCCACAAAATCCAGCATACTAGGCAGGGAGCCAGCTAAGCTAGCCAATGGGAGATGACAATGACAGGGGTATGCACTAAACCCTGTGGCTCTCTCCAAGATCAATGCCTAACTCCAGAGAGGCATCCCTCTCTGGTTAGTGATCCATGAACGGGAACCCACTGCCTAGAGTCAGGCACCTAAGTAGTTTCTTGCAGAAGTGAGTTAGGTGCCTGTCTCGCTCCACATAAAACACCTGGAGGAGGAGGAGGTGGTGCCCACCTAATAACTTTTAGCCCAGTGGTCAGAGCACTCACCTGGGATATGGGACACTCAAATTCAATTACTTTTATGGCTAATGGGAAGAAAGGAGCTGAACAGGGTCTCAGGAGAGGGCTCTAACCACCGAGCAGAAAGTCAGATGTGAGGCTTCCTCAATCCCTCCTGTTGAAGCTGTTCCAGTGTGGATAAATAATGAAAGGGTCATTGGAGGAGGGGTATTGGACCTGGGTCTCCCATGTGGGTGCCTGAGCCACCAGGCTACAGCATCATTCTCACTCTCTTCCTGGCCTCATAACTATTTAAATATTTATCCACTTCCACAGTGGAACAGTCTCCCACAGCCCAGGCACCACTTTTTTGCATGGGACCCAATCCAGTAGGTGGGCTTTGAGCACAACTACTGGATCAGGCCCTGCATGCAAGTTAGGTAGGTGAACGCCTGTCTACCCCCAACACCTATGACTTTTGTGGCTCGGTGCCTCAGTGTCTATCCTGTGAAGACGGGGCCCTCAAATATCATTGCCAGATGCGGGGCAAAGAGGGAAAGAAAAGACACACAGCTCAAGAAGGGCAAAGAACTAAAAGTGGTTCTAGAAAAAGGAGAAATCCTCTGAAAGAATCACTTTTCAGGATTCAGCTTTCCAACCGAGTTGTCAGTTAAGCCCCAACATAAATAAGTCCCATCACGTGCTTCTGAGAGCTGCCTTAACTGTCAGAACATGTGGGGAAATACAGAGGACACAAATCGGAAATGAAAGCTTTAACAGATGAAAACAATAATAAATTTGTAGACCAAGAAACAATTTACAATCCTGTTTTCTTCTTGCATGTTTAAATTTAAACAGGAAAAACTCAATGGCAAATTAAAAGGATGAGAATAGAAAAGGAAACAATCGTATGTTCAGTCCTCTCTCTCATATCAAGTCCATCTTTTGAGAGCTGCCGCAGAAGACCTGGCAGACAAAAACAGAAGACGAGACTTTAGAAAAAAGCACATTGCAATAATGCAAAACCACTAAGTAAAGCCATCACCTCAGTTTGTAGCTATCCCAGATTATGGGAGAAAAATCTTTGATTCAAGGTCTCTATGGTAGTTTTCTCTGGCTATGCCTTTGCTGCAAATATAGTGTGTTGTCATATTGAGATAGCTATCTTAATGCTAGTGTAAACAAGGGCACAGGTCATTTTTATTTCTATAGCTAGACTAGGGCAATGCTAGGCCTCTCACTTAGGGGATATAGCTCTGTATAGTGATGAAAATAATCAAGGTAAAAGATACAGTGCCTTGTCTCCACTAGGATTTTACATCAAGCTAGCTATCTGCATGTGAAAACATACCTTCCCCTTCCCCCCCCTCCAGTGGAGACAGAGCCTTAGTAACTTTGCAATAACCAAACCCTGGGCTGATAAACTCTCAGGCTAGGTCTACACTACCCGCCTGAATCGGCGGGTAGAAATCGACCTCTCGGGTCGATCCCCAAATCGGCGCTCTTACTCCACCAGCGGAGGTGGGAGTAAGCGCCGCCGACAGAAAGCCGCAGAAGTCGATTTTGCCGCCATCCTCACAGCGGGGTAAGTCGGCTGCAATACGTCGAATTCAGCTACGCTATTCACGTAGCTGAATTTGCGTATCTTAAATCAACTCCCCCCTATAGTGTAGATGTACCCTCAGATGCAGAGGGTACATTGTAAATAAACATCTCAGTCTGCACCCCCAAAGTTTATATTTATCAGAATGAGGTTATTACAACCAGGGAACACACTCCAATTATTAACTTAGGCCCTGTTGCAGTAAAGCACACACTTAATTTTAAGCATACTCTTATGTCCATCCTTATTGAACAAAGCACATTCTTTAGTTCAATGGGACGTAAGCATGTATTTAAGTGCTTTACTGAATCTGGACCTAAAAGCAGGCCATACTATATTTCAGGAACAGAAACTGAGATGTGATAATGAGATTTTTCTTCTCTTTTTCTCCTTTGAAAACCCATTGCTCTACCTAGCTATCTATTGAGTATTTATAACTCTTCTTTCAGAATGGTACTTCTCCCTGCAACTTCTCCATCTTCCTCACACACAATCAGAAAAGGAAATTCATTCACTTGGAATACTGTGCCTCATTTACCAAATGCCTTGTCACCAACCTAGTGATCCAGAGGCTCCATGTAGAATTAAATCCTCAGCTGATTATTTACCAACTGTGTGGTTTTCATTATGTTTTGTCCTTGTTTGCTTATATTTAGGCAACCAGGCTTTCTTCCAGGGATGGAACAATGTCCTCAATACATATGCAACCAATAAAAAGTCTGTGTTGCTTAACGTTTAAGCTGTTCTATTTAGTTCGATGTATTTATTTTATCAGGCTGTAATAAATGTCTTATAGAATAAGAGTAAATTGAAAGGTATTTTATTATCTGATCTCAAGCTTTCACTTTCCTTTGAGGACACTGGTCTACAATTTTTGAGAAGTCGTCTGCTTCAGAGATAAAATGTGCTATTTATTATGTATTTTGATGTGCTGAATTCAAATATGACAATTAAAACAACTGATTGGCTACTGTTTCTAAGATATTCAAGTTTTTACATTTTATGTCTATGTATATTGTGTAGATAGTAGAGTTTTAATCATAAATTGTAAACCTAGGTCTTTTCATGTGTTTATGGTTGCTTTACATGATAATATTTCACCTGTCCTGTTTATGGAACACTTTAAAAATCAGCAAAAGGGTTATATAAATAAAATTTATTATGAAACAAGGCAAAAAACTATTATGTATATAGTTTAGTCCTATTCAGTGTCTACTCGGCGCTTCTTGGCTTGTCTCTTGTATTCATTAAATGGAGCATCTCTTGTCACTGTCCAGCAATAGTCTGCAAGCATTGATGGGCTCCATTTGCCCTGATAGCATTTCTCCATTATTGCAATGTCCTGGTGAAATCGCCCGCCATGCTCATCGCTCACTGCTCCGTAGTTCGGTGGAAAAAAAATAATCTTTAGTGACATGTTGCAACCAAGGCTTTTATATGCCTTGAGGAGGTTTTCCACCAACAACCTGTAGTTGTCTGCCTTGTTGTTTCCGAGAAAATGTATTACCACTAACTGGAAGGCTTTCCATGCCGACTTTTCCTTGCCACGCAGTGCATGGTCAAATGCATCATCTTGAAGAAGTTCACGAATCTGAGGACCAACAAAGACACCTTCCTTTATCTTAGCTTCACTTAACCTTGGAAATTTTCCATGGAGGTACTTGAAAGCTGCTTGTGTTTTGTCAATGGCCTTGACAAAGTTCATCAGACCCAGCTTGATGTGGAAGGGTGGTAACAAAATCTTCCTTGATTCAACAAGTGGTGGATGCTGAAAACTTTTCCTCCCAGGCTCCAATGACTGTCGGAGTGGCCAATCTTTGATGTAGTGGGAATCTCTTGCACGACTATCCCATTCGCAGAGAAAACAGCAGTACTTTGTGTATCCAGTCTGCAGACCAAGCAAGAGAGCAACAACCTTCAAATCGCCACAAAGCTGCCACTGATGTTGGTCATAGTTTATGCACCTCAAAAGTTGTTCCATGTTGTCATAGGTTTCCTTCATATGGACTGCATGACTAACTGGAATTGATGGCAAAACATTGCCATTATGCAGTAAAACAGCTTTAAGACTCGCCTTCGATGAATCAATGAACAGTCTCCACTCATCTGGATCGTGAACGATGTTGAGTGCTGCCATCACATCATTGATGTTGTTGCAGGCTACAAGATCACCTTCCATGAAGAAGAGCCTTTTGATGGTCATGGAACATGGAAACCCTAACATCACCTGCCAGGAGATTCCACTGTTGTAGTCTGGAGCCCAACAGCTCTGCCTTACTCTTGGGTAGTTCCAAATCCCTGACAAGGTCATTCAGTTCACCTTGTGTTATGAGGTGTGGTTCAGAGGAGGAGGATGGGAGAAAATGTGGGTCCTGTGACACTGATGGTTCACGACTAGAAGTTTCATCCTCTTCCTCATCTGACTCAAGTGAGAATGATTCTGGTGCATCAGGAACCGGCAGTCCTTCTCTGTGGGGTACTGGGCGTATAGCTGATGGAATGTTTGGATAATTCACAGTCCACTTTTTCTTTGACACACCTTTCCCAATTGGAGGCACCATGCAGAAGTAACAATTGCTGGTATGATCTGTTGGCTCTCTCCAACAAACATAGCAGAAGTTATCTGCACTGTTCACACAAGTACGAGGCATCTCTGCTCACTTTGGCTAAACAGAACTGTATCCCTTTGCAAAAATCAAACACTGACAAATGAGAGCACGGCCCTGTCTGATTTCTAGAGCTGATATGGGGCAATTTGTTCAGCAGAGTGATGTAAGCTTCGTTATGATTGCATCATCCATGACTTCTAGGAATAACATGATGCAATTCATATCATGTATGACGCAATGCCAGCTTCAGATTGCATCATTCATTGTTTTGCCTAAAAAGCAAGTACTGTCCAAACCCAGTCAGATTTATTCATAGATCCAGTCAAAGATGTATTTTAATCATTTCTGGTTTAAATTGAGATCCCTTCCCTTTATAACTCACTTATCCTCTGCCATTCCCAAGTCAAGGGTCATATATACTGACCCAATAGCATATCTTGAAAACTAGAGCCAATCAACAATTTTAAGCATAGTTTTCGTTCTTGGTGATCCAGAATTAGTAAAATTTGACTACATTTATGTCAGATGCATTTTGGCTGTAGAGCAGTGTGATCAGTCAGAGATATTACAGGAAAAGTAAAGAATATCTTATGCTATCTTGTTATAAGAAAGACAAGGTTTCTCTAATACTCCAGTGCTCTCGGATTATCTCCAACTCAGAGGCATATTTGGTGAGACAGACCTGTAAGGATACCTAGCAGCAAGTTGCGTGGTCTCACTCCAGAGGAAATGTAGATTCCTTGGGAGTGAGGGAGAAATTGTGTCAGAACTTGTCAGTGTGAAATCTTATTAGTTTTAGATAGACTAAGTCTGAGGCATCTAGTCTAAACCTAAACTCAAAAACTTTGTAGATTCATCCAAGACTGAATATTTATTGTGCCAGTCATAAATTTCACACATGCACTCGGTGATGTAGTAAGTAAAAAAAACAAATGTGTGAGAGGAAAACCATCTGTTTTATTTAGCACTTTCATATGAGGAAAGTAGACATTTCTTTTGGTGTTACCCTACTGTGAGAGAAAGCCCACAGTCCCATCTCCTTTCTATTTTTCCCATTTGGATAAGGGTATTGCTGTTATTGTGTGATTTACATTTGACTGCCAATTGGATGGGGGGAAATTACAGCTCCTGTCATCAGAACTGACATGCAGGTGTTCGTCTTTACTCACACATCAGAAGAAAAATCTGATTTTACTTAAGCTACAAAGAGCTATGGTATTGGGATGTGGCTGACCAGAGACAAGTATGATCAGAAGAAATCCCTTCTATGCTATAACTTCAGGGTGCTTATAAGGACTCAGGTCATCTTACCATCACAAGTTAACTGAAATAAATCAACCCATATAACCCTCCATAAAAGTCCATATTAAGACAAAAGGAAGCTTAACTGCTTAAAACCACTGTCTTTTGCTATCTGAGAACCCAGAAATTGAGAGGAGTGGCAATGAGACTTTTGCTCCCTTTTCTCTTCCACATTTGAAAACCCCTTAGTCAGTTGATCTGTCTAATTAGTGATCCTTCTAATGCACCTGTCAGCAAGGTACAAGCACAACCATGACATTTTAACATGAATATTTTTGTGGCTAAACTATGTGTAAAGTTTAAAACTTCAAATAGTTCTGGGACAAATTCTCCCCATTCAACCCATGCAATTCCACTAATTTCAATTGTGTTGGAAGGATATAACTGAAGGAAAAGTCTTCAGCGGTAAGAAAAGTATGCCATGAATAAACCCAACTCTAACCCAAATATGGTTTTAAACACAAAAATTACTACAATTACCTTTAATGTCATGTATTGAATTTAAGTTAGACAACAGGTGACAGAAAACACTCTGGTTGGTAGGAGGTCATAAAAATTGTACAGAAAAGCATGAATATTCAGACTAAACAAAAACAGACAATATAGGGTTAATTAAACTAGATCAACCCACTTCAGGCAACTCCCCTTTTTGGTAGTTAGACCCATTTAAATTTATCTATGTTAAGAAAAGTAATCAAAGAGGAAGGATCTGCTGGTTAGGGTAATTGCCAAAGACTTGAGAGACCTGGGTTTGGTTCTCAGATTTATCAAAGATTTCTGGTGTGGCCTTGTGCAAGTCATTTAGTTTCTCTGTGCCTCAATTCCCTTTCTGAAAGATGGGGACAGTAATGCTGCATGTGTTATGCAGAGGTCAGAGTAGATGATCATAATGCTACCTTCTAGATTTAAAGTCTATGAGAAAGCTGGTCAGACTTCTGCAATTTTTTTCTGATTCCAATCATTCTTGTCATCTGTTCTTCCAGTGCCTACTTATGTCATATGCCACTGTGGCCCTGATCCATCAGGACACTTAAGCACAGTGCCATTAGCTTATGCTCACATGCTTTAAGTTACACATCCATATAAAGATTTGCTGGATCAGAGCCTACAATAGATGTTTTTCTGTAAAAGCCACAGACAGACTGAGTGGGGAGAGAGACTTCTGCACGTGCTGCACTTCAACAGTTGTGTCAGGAAGTGACTTGGCAATTCACTCTTAAAAACAGAGGGCCAGTTTCACTCCTGGTGTAACTCCACTGACACGAATGAAATTCAGCTGTGATGAATTTTCTCCTAAGGGTTTTGTGCAATTGTGATCATGGGATACAGTTATTTCTTGGCATGTGTTAATTTCTTTTCATGTGAATTGCATATTAAAACTCATCTCTGGTTTCTTGTAGATTCTGCCTCTTAACTGCCTTGTTCTGTGTCTCAAATTGCTTAGCATGACTCAAAAACACTGTGGCTAGAAACCCCGAAAGGACAAATAACAATAACTGATGTTATCTGTTTGATACAGTCCCTTATTAGTATCAAATCTTTTTAGTGCATCTGAATTATTGTATGTTAAGAGTATTCCAAGGCTGCTAACTCTAAAAAAATAAAGAAATAAGGGAATTTAAGGCTATACAGAGCTCATACGCTCAGCCCCCTCCCTCCTGTCTTTGTAGCCCCTCATAATTCCTTGTCTGATTTTAGTTTGTAAAGTCTCTGGGGCAACAGTCTATTTTGGCAGACGTCTAGAAAGTTTTGGGGCACTATGAGAAATAACTAATAATTAAAACATTCATCAATAGTTGCCACCAGCTGCATGTAGCGGGTCCTACAGGCCTCTCTACACTACTATCACTCCCCACCGCTGTCAGGTGCATTAGCCTTGGCCTCATTCTGGGCCCCTGTTATGTCCACCATAAAGGCTCTTCCATTGTTGTATGCAGTGTTGTTGTAGCCGTATGAGTCCCAGGATATAAGAGAGACAAGGTTAGTGAGGTAATATCTTTTATTAGACCAATTTCTGTTGGTGAGAGAGAGAGAGAGAAGCTTTCAAACTTACACAGAGCTTTTCTTCAGGTCTGAGAAATATACGGAGTGTTTTCCAGACCTGAAGAAGAGCTCTGTGTGGCTCGAAAATTGCTCTCACCAACAGAAGTTGGTCCAATAAAAGATATTACCTTACCCACCTTGTCTCATCACAGAATTAACTTTTGATCTGTCACTTCCCTTTCTCTTTGGCTGCAGTGCATCCACACCTTTGACCCCACACTGTTGTTGGACAAACACAGGAATATAAAGTGGGAATGGTAAAGGGCAGCCAGAATTTGGGAGTGAAATCCTGGCCCCACTGAAGTTAATGGCAGTTTTGCCATGACTTCAATAGGGCTAGGATTTCACACTTAATATTTTCCAGAGGATTGGAATGACAGTTCAATTCAAAACTAATTTGAAATGTGAGTGTAAATAATACTATTGTTTCACATTTAATTAACAGAGAAAATGTATTTTAACTATTGTTTTGACATCTCTTCTTTATATTTTCCCTTTAGATTTTAACTGAACTCTTATGATACAATCCAGAAGGCTTTTAAGAATCAACAACTTCCTTTTCCATAATGCCTGGAAATGAATCCAAACTAGATGATGAAACAATGACCATGCTTCAGAACAGAGCTATTACAATCACCCTCCCAGTTGTGTACTCCTTGGTGGCCCTCATCAGCATCCCTGGGAATGTGTTCTCCCTTTGGGTGCTCTGCTGCCACATCAAACCCAAGACACCCTCAGTTATCTTCATGATTAACCTTAGCATCACAGACCTCACCCTGGCTTGCTGCTTTCCCTTCCAGATTATCTATCACATCAAGAACAACAACTGGATCTTTGGTAAGAGTCTTTGCAGCTTAGTCACAGTGATGTTCTACTCAAACATGTATTCTTCCATACTCACCATGACCTGCATCAGCATAGAGCGGTTCTTGGGAGTGGTGTATCCCATGAAGTTAATCAAGTGGAGAAGAAAGAGATATGCACTTGCTGCCTGCTTGGGCATGTGGGCCTTTTTGCTATTGGCCCTATACCCACTGGCGAGCACAGATCTGACCTATGAAGTAAAACAACTAGGGATCATAACTTGTTTCGATGTGCTCAAATGGGACATGCTGCCCAATTTTATAGCATGGGTAACCTTTCTTCTGACGCTGTTTGTTCTCCTCTTCCTGATCCCATTCATAGTGACGGTAGCCTGCTATATTGGCACTATTCGGAAGCTCATTCAGACCTCTGGCAAACACGGTAGCAAGCAGAAGACTAGGTCTATATTCCTGGCTGGAATTGTCCTCTTGGTATTCGTCACTTGCTTCGCCCCTAATAACTTTATTCTACTTGTGCACATGATCAGCCGTCTCTTTTTCCAAAAGAGCTTCTACCCTGCTTACAAGCTCACCCTATGCCTCAGTTGCCTGAGCATCTGTATAGATCCATTCATTTACTATTTTGCATCCAAAGAATTTTATCAGAAATTCATGCAAGTAATAGGTCATAAGGTACTGCTCACTGACAGTCTGGAGACCAGAAGGGAAAGCTTATTCTCTGGCAGGACAATGTCGGCCAGGTCAATGTCAAGTGGGCCTATGGAAGGGTTAGATGGAGTTAAGGTATGTTTGCAAAGGCAGGAAAGTGTTTTTTAACTACAGATTTCAAATCCGATGTGGGAAGGAAGTAGAAAGTTCTCAGTGGAGAAAGAAAGGGATTTTTTTTAAATGATATTCTGATAAACATCAATGCCCATAGCAATAATAGTCCGACCACATTGAACTGCAAGTATCTCACACATGTCAAAAATAAATAGCCACTTGCTGGGAAGAAATAGAGAAGGAGTAAGATGAACCAAAATTATCAAAGGAAGAAAGTGATCCAGTCCAAGTCCAGTGATCCAAGACAAAACTGACAAACAAGGATACAGACAGCATTAATTCTACTGAACATGTCTCAATATGATTGGAAAGCAAGGACAAACCAAAAGTACTTTCAGAATCTGAAATCTCAGTGCTTAACCAAATAGTTATGGATCTCACTTTTTATACTAAAGGAAAATAATGTTAAAGTGGGTTTGGGGGCAGGGAGTTGCCTTTGTAAATAATATGTTAATTGCTTATCGAGGTATGAATTTTTCTTGTGTTGTTGCAGAAAAAGAATGAATATATCTTGCCATTTTATCATGAATACATTATGTGTAGCCACTATGAACTCATCACAACACTTACGTATCACTCGCTTGATTTAAACACAGCCTAACCTAACCACATTAACCTTCAAAGAGGTTAGCTTGGTTAATAGTTATTTATTTCAATTTCGTCTATCGAAATCTCGTAAAATGAAGTAAAAAAGAAAGACCAATGTCAGTACCCTGAACCACATCAATGCCCCAGCTGCTGAGTGGGTTACATCACTGTTAGATGAGACACTTCTAAGGAGGGAGGCGAAGTGCAGATGGCTTACATGGCAATTTTCTCACAATGACCCACTACACTAATATTGCTGAGCTGGCATTCACTTAACTTAGTTTGTTTGTTTTACAATGGGCCAAACTCTATGGTCCTGTACTGAATACAGTTCCCATTGCAGTCAGTTTGAGTATTGCTTTATGTAGTTGATGGACAGTGTTTAGGAGCTAGTTCAGATAATGGTCCAGATTCTCATCTGGTGTAAAGGGGAGTAATCCCATTTATCTCAATTGCATTACGCCAATATAAACAAGCTGAAGATTTGTCTCCTGAATATTGGCATTATCTCATTTGCTTTTGATACTTTACATGTCTGGACTACAGGTTTTACAGACAGAAAAAGGCACTGGGCAGTTGAAATTTACCAACCTTCCTGCAGCTAGCTCATATATTAGTGCAGTGGCATGTTCAGACCCTCAGTATCCTGTCCCAAGGTATTGCATCACACCGTGCTTCTCCTCATATCTCAAATCGAATGGTTGCTTAGAAATACAATAAAACAGCATCTATGTTTTTCTTTTTAATCTCAAAAGACTTTTTTCCTATTTTTTTTATTTGAAATTGTGCATAATGTCAACAGTTATTAAAATGAGGAGCTAATGACACTTGTTAGAGCCAAGCAAGCTTCCCCCCACCACTAGGCGAAAACAACTCAACAATACTTCTAATATCCTAGAGCTTGATCTAACTCTCAGTGAGCTCAGCAGGAAACTTACCATTGACACAGATATGAGCATCGGATCAGGCCTCAAGTAATTGGCTAGCCTGGAGCAGTGATCACCAGCTATGTGAACTGTGTGATAGTTCCATAACGTGAACAAAAAATATTTAAAAGGTACTAGATTAGACCACTAAAAATTTATCTGCCTTTTCATCTAAGGTATGATTCAAACTCAGCAATCCAAATGTTAATAGTTCCATACCTTAGCCTTGTTCACCATCTACCTTCTAGCCTGTGCTTTGTTATAGTAACTGGATAACCAAAAAACTTGTTTTAGAATTTATAAAGGATTTTTCCTACCTATTATCCTCCCTGTCAAATAGTCAAGTACTGATGGAGATTACAACCAAGATGAAAAGCAATGCATATTAGTGATTTACAGTATAACCTCAGAGTTAGGAAAACCTCAGGAATGGAAGTTATTTGTAACTCTGAAATGTTTGTAACTGTAAACAAAACATTATGGTAGTTCTTTAGAAAGTTTACAACTAAACATTGACTTAATACAGCTTTGAAACTTTACTATGCAGAAGAAATATGCTGCTTTTAACCATCTCAATTTAAATGAAACAAACACAGAAACAGTTTCCTTACCTTGTCAAATCTTTTTTTTTTTTAAACTTTCCCTTTATTTGTTAGTAGTTTACGTTTAGCACAGTACTGTACTCTGATTTTGTTTTTGTTTGTTATTGTTTTTTGTCTTTGCTGGTGCCTGATTGAGTACTTCTGGTTCCAAAGGAGGTGTGTGGTTGACTGATCAGTTCGTAACTCTGGTGTTCATAACTCTGAAGTTCTACTATAGTTCTAAAGTTACTAGAAGTGTTTTATGTCACTTCTCAGTAATATTTTTAAGCAGTCCATGAAAACTATGCTTATCTTTAAAAAATACACTGCACATTAACTTTAAACACATGGGAAGTTATCTGGTATGGCACCCACAGAAAGAAAAAGTACTAATTTATACTAATAAGTACACAATGAAAGCACAATATTTTTTAAAAATTAAAACTCAAAAACGGGAGGATGCACATTATGTGAATTTGAGGCATTTGGATATGTACTCTATTTACTTACAGTGTCTGAGGAGATACTCGGAGCAGATTCTCTTGAACCCATCCCACATTCATCATCTAGAAATTCTGTGAGTTTATTTATGTCTTGCAAATGTGCTTATAGGTTTAGTAGCACATGGTTTCACTTTGCTATTTGAGCTATTCAGCCATCAGTTTTCAAGAATTCTTGCTACCAAATCGGTGTTCTACACTTATGTCAGCAATTTTGCTCTGGATTACATATTTAAATATCCAGGGTTTTTTTTAATGCAAATATTGTCCAATTAAAAATTGGTAATTTCCCCCAGTTCTAGTGCAGATTTTTTGATCTGCTTTAGTTAGGGCCCAATCCTGTCAGAGACTGAATGCTCTCAACTGTCACTCACTTCAAAAGGAGTTTGATGGTGCCGAAACTTTGCAGGATCAGACCCTCAGATTTATGGTTTCAGAAATGCTGAAATGGTCTTTCTGCAATAAAAACGGTCAGTCCCAAGTGACTGAAAATGCACTGTCCCTCATCCCCACACAGCCCTTCAGACCATTCCATTTTTCTTCTGGTGCTACCTAACAATGTCTCAGTCAGGTGCCAGGACAGTTGATTGTTCACCACATTATCTATTAAATAACCACTATGGGCTAGATCTTGGAGTGCCTACTCAGGCGAAACTCCCATCAAAGTCAGTGGGGCTGTTGTCTGACTGAAAAACGTAGCATTTGGCTCTATGTACATAGTCTTTAGGACTTGTTAGTGCATGCTGTGAAGGTAATTTGATATGAAACGTATTTCTGTTTTCATAAAGAGCAGTCTGGGGAGATGTTCTTTGAACCATTGAAAATATTCTCTTGCCACAAAGTTTTACCTTGTCACCCTTCATGTTCAACATGCATACAGGGCCATTTAGAAGGTTTATGAGGAGCCATGGGAATCATCTACGTTTTGAGCTGTAAGAGGTGTAATTTCCAGCTCAGGTAAACATACACGTGCTAGCTTTGATTGAGCTAGCACACTAAAAACAGAAACACAGCTGTGGTGGCAAGGACAGCAGGATAAGCTAGGTATGCCAAGTACCATAACACCTGAGACCCTAGGTATGTGCTTGGGGTGACTAGCCCCTCCCACCTTAGCTACAAGGATATTTTCAGCTTGCTAGCTCAATCACAGCTAGTGTGCATACATCCACATAAGCTCAACATGACACCTGTAGCTTGAAGTGCTGATACAGTTATTTCACTCTGGGGAAATGTAGACTTCTAACGAAGTTGGGCCTTTTGTTTATTAATTGTTTGGATAGTTGACTGTGACGGGTTGGATCACAGAAACCCCCTTGGGAGCTGCCACCCGATGTGCAAAGACTACCCCTGCTTCTGCTTTCCCTGCCAGCTCAGGACTCCAGCACCCTGTCTTGCTGAGCCAGACACTCCCGTTTGGCTCCAGACACAGATCCAGGGTCTGAATCTCCTGTCCCAAAGCTGCAAGTTACCTGAAAACAGCGTACAGAAGTGCGCTTGTCTTTAGCACTCAGATGCTCAACTCCCAATGGGGTCTAAACCCAAATAAATCCGTTTTACCCTGCATAAAGCTTATGCAGGGCAAACTCAAATTGTTCGCCCTCTATAACACTGATAGAGAGATATGCACAGTTGTTTGCTCCCCCAGGTATTAATACATACTCTGAGTAAATTACTAAATAAAAAGTGATTTTATTAAATACAGACAGTAGGATTTAAGTGGTTCAAAGTAGTAACAGACCGAACAAAGTAAGTCACCAAGCAAAATAAAATAAAATGCGCAAATCTATGCCTAATCAAACTGAATACAGATAATCTCACCCTCAGAGATGCTTCAGTAAGTTTTTTCTCAGACTGGACTTCTTCCAGGCCTGGGCACAATTCTTTCCCCTGGTACAGCTCTTGTTGCAGCTCAGGTGGTAGCTAGGGGATTCTTCATGATGGCTTCTTCTTTCTCTGTTCTCTTCCCCCCCTTTATATATCTTTTGCATAAGGCGGGAACTCTTTGTCTCTCTGGGTTTCCACCCCCCCCCTCACTGGAAAAGCACCAGGTTAAAGATGGATTCCAGTTCAGGTGACATGATCACATGTCACTGCAAGACTTCATTACTCACTTGCCAGCACACACATATACAGGAAGACTCACAGGTAAATACAGCCATCTGCAGACAATGGGAGTCATCAAGATTCCAAACCATCACTAATGGTCCACACTTTACACAATTACAATAGGCCCTCAGAGTTACATTTTATATTTCTAGTTTTAGATACAAGAGTGGTACATTTATACAAATCAGATGATCATACTCAGTAGATTATAAGCTTTGTAATGATACCTTACAAGAGACCTTTTTCATGAGGCATATCCCAGTTACGTTACATTCACTTATTACCGTATTTTCTCTAAAACTATCTCAGTTACATTATATTGACTTATTATCAAGTTTTTATAAAACCATATAGACTGCACAACGTCACAGTAGACTTCTAACGAAGTTGGGCCTTTTGTTTATTAATTGTTTGGATAGTTGATTACAATTTGGGATGATTTTATAGGCTTCTGATTTTTTTTGTATTTGCTGTATGATATTGCTGTGAAGATGCCTAGTATAATTAATAAAATAAATATAAAGGCACATTTTAAGAATGATTCCTCTGTGTGTGTTTTAAAAGGTTGCTCCCAAACTTGTAACAGGGCAGGGCAGCTAAATACAAAGTAACAGAAGTTTGTTTTCCATTTCTATTATGTTTTTAGATTATTTTTTCCTTTAAGGACTCCTCTGTTTTCCCAAGCACCTTGAAGGCTGAATATTTTGCATTTCTGTTCACTTTTTTCCTTCTAGAAACCAGGGCCAGCATTAACATTCACACTTTCCTCAATCAAACTTGTAAAGCAGATTTTAAAAATACAACAAAACAAAACTTGAGCCTTGCAAAGGCCTAGGCAGTCCATGCACACCCTCAGTGTGGCACTCCAGGTGTGCCCTACCTTAATTTCCCCTAATTGGCAACACTGCATTCACTATAACAAACTGGGGCAAGGAAGAGCCAATGCACATGAACAAATAGCACACCCTCCTTTTTAATAAGGCTTCAGAACAGGAGCTATTAAAACAATTCATAAGGTCCTCACCTCAAGACCTTGGTTCAGAGCGCCCAAGCTTAACATCCATAAAACAAAGTCTCTGAACCTGCTCTGCTAGAGCATGAGAGAAGCCACTTTCCCCAGCCTGCATAACTTCTACTCTCTTCTCCCTAACCTGGCTTCCTCGGCCTATTTATATAGCCCAGGCCTTCTTGATTATACCCCAGGCTGCCCCAGCTATAGGCTCCTGTGTTCCTTAAAGGGGCAGTATTCTCTTTCACAAACCTACATTCAGATTTTCCTCACTTGCATGGAAGCAACATTCTGGTATATTTTTGCTTCATTTCATTGCAGTTTGCAAATAAATATTAATGCTCAGGATCTGTGAGTTTTTGGTGTTCCTTAGTGGTAAAGAATCAAAGATACATTCAGCTATATGTTAATTTATACTGTATACATTGTTCAATGTATCAAATGCAAAAAGGCTTTATAGATGAAACTGTTACAACCGACCTAGTCCCATTCTCTGAACCAACACCAACCTTGTGAGTGAAGCCATTCAATCCCTAAGCCCCCCAGGTCCGGGCAGTGACTGGTCACTCTTCCTAGCTGAGGCTCACGTGCCCACCACAGGTGCAGATTGCATGTCTGACACCCTTTTTGGCAGCAGGATCCTGCTGATCAGCCACCTAGATCCTGGAACCAGTGCCCCTCCTCCCCAGTTACTTAGACATGTGCCCCCTGGAGTCTACCTAGCTGGGCGATCCCTAGTTTCTCAAGTTACTCTGTTCAAGGACCACGTGGCAGGTAAAGTAAGGAACCCAGGCTTAGCAAAATAACTTCTTAAACACACATTTCACTCTTAGACTGCACAAAAAGCAGTACAGATCTAGGCAAAACAACAAACACTTGAATGCAGTCCCCCACCAGACTGATCTGATCTCTGCTCTTGGTCTAAGATCTGTTCATGTTCTGGCTAGGAGAGACTCCCTTTTCTCCCCTGCAGCAGTGGTCGGCTCCTTTGCTTTAATTTTAAAAGCAATTTCTGACACCTTTTCCTGCTTCTCTTCTTATCCTGGGATTTTCCATTCTCCAACGCCACCTCTCTGGGCTGGTGTGCATAAACGTTGCGAACAGTTAATGGTTCCACTAGTAGCCCCCTATTGTTCCTCCAGAGTAGGGCTATTCAAGATAGATGGCACTGCTTCAGCTTCTCAGACATCAGCCTGGTCTACACATACATTTTGCTGGCATAGTTGTCTTGGTCAGGGATGTGATTTCCCCCCGCCTCTGACTGATGTAATACACCAGAAAAAGCCCTGTTGTAGATGCAGTCATGCCAGTAAAAAAGTCAATTTTCTAGTATTGCTTATTCTTTGGGGAACTGGCATTAAAGAATTCTTTAGCCAGTATAAGTTAAATCTCCACTAGGGAGATTTGTTGGTTTAGCTCTATTGGCAAAGTCTTTCAAGTGTAGCCAATTCTATAATCTGTGTTCTGCCCCAAAATGGAAGTTCTAATTCACAGTGACTGTCACAGCTCCAACTAGTGTTCATAAAACCAAATGACATTCATAACTGGACACAGACATATTCCCCAAACAGTCACAGACACTCTATGATAATTGATGTCAAAAAAGAGAAAGCATTTTAAGGTTCTCAGACTTACTGAACAACTTCCCTCTTTCCCCCACAAAAAAACCCCAAATAAAACTGATGGTAGCCCATGCAGTAATTTTGTGACGATACATTAAATATGAAGTCATCTTTATAACGGTCAGGAAAGCATGGCTTCTGCAACTCTCAGAAAGTTCAGATTTAATGTCACCCTGCCATAATAAATATGACCACAGAGCTCCCATTTGTTGGACTTGCCACCTCAGAAAGCAAGATTTGGGTTAATATTTTAAAAAAATCCAAGATGGAGTGGGAAAGGTTCTGAAAGCTAATTGGAACATTTTGTGCACATCCACATTGATAAACAATAGGATGTTCTAATACCACAGTTATGCTGCAGATACCAGGCCTTCAAGGGGTGACTCTGGATTTATGCCAATGTAACCAAGAACAGAACATGACCCACACTATACACTCCCATGTATTCACACAGTGACAAAGTGGATTTTGAACTTCACCTTCCCAAATGCTGCCAAATTCTGCTGCCAAATCTAATTAACAAGTCTTTACACTATACATCAGTGAATACTTGATGAGTAAATATAGTTCCACTTTATATTGTGGCTGACATCAGGTGAACAAACACTAAAGCATATTAATTATTATCAGAGTCCCCTATCTGGTATTCCCCAATGTTGCCAAATGTTGTGATTTTATTATACCACAGCTGGGATTCAAAATGGGACCTTCATGGTCCACAAACAGTTCTGATAGGTTAGCCAAAGGAAGGATTTCTTTGGATAATCTAATTAAAACTGTTCCAAGTTGTCTGGCCAGCCATTAGCATTAAGATTGGCTTTCTAAATTTGGGGGAAGAAAATTATGCTCTGGTTCAGAAGGAGCTGCTGGCAATTATGTTCAGTTGTCACATGATAGTTAGAAACAAGCCAATTGTGGTGAACCCACCAGCATGGAAGGGGTTAAGAAGTCTTTGGGCCCAGCTGGCCCCGCTCCCTTATACCTGCAGCCAGTGTCAGTCCTGGATGGGAGCTTGGGGCTGACAGGTGAAAAGGCAGGAGCCATCTGCCACCCTACCTGAGGAAAGGATCACTAGCTTGTGGACTGAGGCAGCCACCAGGGATGAAACACTGTCTTCTTGGCTGAAAGACAGAGAAAGAGGCCTAGGAGCACCCGGCCTGAGAGGAACTCGGGTGGCCGAAGCACAGATCTTGTGGGGAGTTCCGACCCCACCAAACTTATGGCTGCCCTGCCTGGAGAAACCTGGGGACCGCAGCAGGATACCACCCAGGGTCCATGTAGGGGCACTACTAAGAGACAAGCCACCACAGGAACTTGGATCATAAGGGCCATGCCCCAAACTAAAGGGAAACAGTAGGAAGTAGCCCTGGGCAGTGAATGTAGACTCCCTGCTATAGACTCAGTACTCAGAGTGAAATAAACAGGGCCTTGGGTTGGGACCATAAGCATAGTCTGACTTCTGTATTTGGAGGGGCAGCTTCAGTCAGGCCAACTGCATGGGGTGGAGGGGGAGGGCACAAATTCTGCAGCTGCCTGATATTTGCAGTTTGGGGGAGCAATGCCTCCCCTAACCCCCAAACTATGTCCATGGTTGGGACCTGGTAGAGTCCTTAAAGACTAAGGCACCTTGATGACAGAAACAGGGGCAGGAAGCCAGGTACTTCAATCACTAGACCGGTTGGCTCTCCAACCCCACATTATGCCACTGAAATGACTTGGTCTCTTAGACCCACTGAAAATCCAAAGTATGATCCAACAAAGCTGGTCCAACAATTCTGAACCCCAAGTTTTTCAAATAAAAAAGGGAATATGGTTTTCATAAAAAGAATTTATGAAAAGTTCTCGTTTTTGGAGCTGGTTAAAAATGTCAGACTTTGAAGTTTTTCAATGAAAAAAAGGGACATATTGTGGAAGCGCTGTCTCTTATTTCAACCATCCCAGTTCCTTTTATACCTACCCCGGCCCTATCTCTCTGGGACCCCAGCCACTCTGTCAGCCTCCATCCCTGATTCCCAGCCAGCCTCTGGCCAGCACATCATCCCAATTTCTGCTTAAGTGCCTCAGTCTGCTGCCACCTCCCACAAACCTGCCCAGGACTGCAGGACAAGGTCACCAGCCTGCCAGCTTTGCCAGTTTGAGAAGATTCTGGTCCAGTGATGCTAAGAATTCCACTGCCAACATAAATTTTGCCTCAGTTTTTTTCTTGGCTCCTAACTGCTGTTGCTGGGCCAGAGATGAGTGAAGAGGTAGGATTCTGGGGTTAGTGAATGTCCTAAGACCAACTGGGAGGCCTGATCAGCCTGGCATTCTCTTCCTGTGCACATTAGCAGGATTGTGGAAGGAGAAGAGCAATGCACATGAGGGAGGTATGAAGGGATCCAAGGTGAAGGGCTGGAGCCATGGAGCAGGGCTAGCTGTGGAGTGGTCAATCAGGGAGCTGTGATCAGCTGAGGGGCTGGACATGGACATTGGAGACTGCCTGGGGCAAAGGAGCTAGATGGCGTTGCTTTATCTATTGGCTTCCTTTGCATAAGCAGAAAATTAAACAATACTGATGAATAATGCAATGTGTGTATATTTTCACCTTAAATACTAGTGTGCATGAGGTTTTGTGGGGAGATAAATGTATCTAAAATTTTCAAGGTCAAAACCAAGCCATGTATATCTGAGGCCTGGTCTACACTAACCCCCCAATTCGAACTAAGGTATGCAACTTCAGCAACGTGAATAACGTAGCTAAAGTCAATGTACCTTAGTTTGAACTTACCGCAGTCCAGACATGGCAGACAGGCTCCCCCGTCGACTCCGCGTATTCCTCGCGCCGAGCAGGATTACCTGAGTCGACGGCGAGCACTTCTGGGTTCGATTTATCGCGTCCAGACAAGGCGCGATAAATTGAACCCAGAAGTTCGATTGCCTGCCGCCGAACCAGCGCGTAAGTATAGACAAGCCCTTAGAGGGATACAGAAATAAAATGTTAGACATCAGATGACTTTTTGAAAGAATGTTTTTAACTCCTTCATATCCATAAGATATGGAACAGATTTACTACTAACTTTCTAGCAGATTGTCTGTGCACTAAGAGTACGTAGTATAAGTTTTGTGAAGATACACTTTAATCTTTATATCTAACAAAGCCCTTAATATGGGACTACTTAGCTACTTAAAGTTATGAAAAATGCTTGAGTGCTTTGCTTGATCACGTCCTTAATCCTTGTTACAACTACAAATCTCAACACAGCCTAAATATGAAGCTATTACCTATGCCCTTTTATGTCCTTCATCCTGCAAACACTTACATACATGCTTAACGTCTCATATGCTTAAAGTCAAGCATGTGTATAAATGTTTGCAGGAATGGGGCCTTAAACTTTAAACAGAAATGAACAAGAAATTATAGTTATGCTATGGTTGTTACTTAAAAGCTAAGCAGCTTGGGGATATAGAGAAAACTGAAGTAATATACTGCCATCTTGTGGCTAACTGAATGAGCAGATATTTAGGGAAAAAAGAACATACCAATGGTATGCATAAGTATAGGAAACTATTGAATTAGGGCTAATAATTAATTTTACAGTAGTATTAATATTTTGCCTGAACTGACAAATGTTTCATCACCAATATCCTTTGCAGAAGACCTTTACTGGAGTTACACTATTTTTCTTCCTATGATCACCACAGTTGCAAGGTAAAAGTCTTTGAGAAACAGACTTTAAAAAGAAGAACAGGAGGACTTGTGGCACCTTAGAGACTAACAAATTTATTAGAGCATAAGCTTTCGTGGACTACAGCCCACTTCTTCGGATGCATATAGAATGGAACATATATTGAGGAGATATATATACACACAGACAGAGAGCATAAACAGGTGGGAGTTGTCTTACCACCTCTGAGAGGCCAATTAATTAAGAGAAAACAAACTTTTGAAGTGATAATCAAGCTAGCTCAGTACAGACAGTTAGATAACAAGTGTGAGACTACTTACAAGGGGAGATAGATTCAATGTTTGTAATGGCTCAGCCATTCCCAGTCTTTATTCAAACCGGAGTTGATTGTGTCTAGTTTGCATATCAATTCTAGCTCAGCAGTTTCTCGTTGGAGTCTGTTTTTGAAGTTTTTCTGTTGTAATATAGCCACCCGCAGGTCTGTCACTGAATGACCAGACAGGTTAAAGTGTTCTCTCACTGGTTTTTGAGTATTTTGATTCCTGATGTCAGATTTGTGTCCATTAATTCTTTTGCGTAGAGACTGTCCGGTTTGGCCAATGTACATGGCAGAGGGGCATTGCTGGCACATGATGGCATATATCACATTGGTAGATGTGCAGGTGAACGAGCCCCTGATGGTATGGCTGATGTGATTAGGTCCTATGATGATGTCACTGGAATAGATATGTGGACAGAGTTGGCATCGGGGTTTGTTACAAGGATAGGTTCCTGGGTTAGTGGTTTTGTTCAGTGATGTGTGGTTGCTGGTGAGTATTTGCTTTAGTATTTATTTAGTATTTCCATCCAGGACACACCACACGATCCATTGTCTACAGCCAAGCCCTAAGATATAACCGCATTTGCTCCAATCCCTCGGATAGAGACAAGCACCTACAAGATCTCTATCAAGCATTCTTAAAACTACAATACCCACCTGCTGAAGTGAAAAAACAGATTGACAGAGCCAGACGAGTACCCAGAAGTCACCTCCTACAAGACAGGCCCAACAAAGAAAATAACAGAACACCACTAGCTGTCACCTTCAGCCCCCAACTAAAACCTCTCCAGCGCATCATCAGAGATCTACAACCTATCCTGAAGGATGATCCTTTACTCTCACAGATCTTGGGAGACAGACCTGTCCTCGCTTACAGACAACCCCCGAACCTAAAGCAAATACTCACCAGCAACCACACATCACTGAACAAAACCACTAACCCAGGAACCTATCCTTGTAACAAACCCCGATGCCAACTCTGTCCACATATCTATTCCAGTGACATCATCATAGGACCTAATCACATCAGCCATACCATCAGGGGCTCGTTCACCTGCACATCTACCAATGTGATATATGCCATCATGTGCCAGCAATGCCCCTCTGCCATGTACATTGGCCAAACCGGACAGTCTCTACGCAAAAGAATTAATGGACACAAATCTGACATCAGGAATCAAAATACTCAAAAACCAGTGGGAGAACACTTTAACCTGTCTGGTCATTCAGTGACAGACCTGCGGGTGGCTATATTACAACAGAAAAACTTCAAAAACAGACTCCAACGAGAAACTGCTGAGCTAGAATTGATATGCAAACTAGACACAATCAACTCCGGTTTGAATAAAGACTGGGAATGGCTGAGCCATTACAAACATTGAATCTATCTCCCCTTGTAAGTAGTCTCACACTTGTTATCTAACTGTCTGTACTGAGCTAGCTTGATTATCACTTCAAAAGTTTGTTTTCTCTTACTTAATTGGCCTCTCAGAGGTGGTAAGACAACTCCCACCTGTTTATGCTCTCTGTCTGTGTGTATATATATCTCCTCAATATATGTTCCATTCTATATGCATCCGAAGAAGTGGGCTGTAGTCCACGAAAGCTTATGCTCTAATAAATTTGTTAGTCTCTAAGGTGCCACAAGTCCTCCTGTTCTTCTTTTTGCGGATACAGACTAACACGGCTGCTACTCTGAGACTTTAAAAAGTTAAATAACTTATTTGTTTCACAAAATACCGAATCTAAACTGTTTTATGGACTAACTGCTGTGCAAATTTTAAGTTTAAGCAATGTTTGTTTCATTCGTTGTACAGACAAACAATAGTTTGATTTTGCCAACTTATTAATTTAACTTGTTTCTGAGTAGGAGTTGTATTTTTTTCCCCTCATAGTTTTCATTCCGGAAAACAAAGTTACATTTATAACAATTAATGTGATAAGGAAAGAAAAAATCTGAGTCATTTTGTTTTAAGATTTACAATATTTTAGTGACTAATTCTGGAATTCTTTGTCCTTGAAGACTAGAAAGATGAGTCACTAAAACAAGTAATATATTTAAAAACATTGGGCTAGTTTCAGCTCTTAGTTTTACCTGTGTAAAGCTATTAACTTCAGTGTGGTTGCAGAGGTCTAACTGAGAAAACAGAATTTGGCCTATTTTTCTGATGTCTGCAGAATTAAAGGGTTGTTGATGTTTTGGTTTGGGTTTTGGTTTGAGGGTTTTTCTTTACAGAAATCAGTGTAACTCTGCAAGTACAGTTAAAGTATTACAACATTTGTGGTTACAAAATGTCAAACAAACTGCTTTGTAGTTTCATGAAAAAAAATACCTCTAGCGCTTTAAAAAAAATATTTTTTTAATATACTTTCTCCATTGTTCACAGTTTACATTCTCAGGCACATTGCAAAATGACCCTCTGAAGCCCTCCTGAGTACATTTTATAACATTAACAGGACAAACAGGAAAAAAGTATAGATTTATTAGCTTAGCTGCCACTCACAGATGCTATTTTCTCCTTACTATATTTCTGTGGCTAACCAGAATATTAACTGGACCTTCAGATAAAATGTATTTGGCCTGTCTCGCAAAAAACCCATAATGTGATTGAAACCCTGTCGGAATTAGCATGAGTGTAAAGGCTTATCTTCATTGCAGAGTTAACTGAGTTACTGTTAACTTAAGTGTTGTAGTCTAGCTTGAGTGAGAACAGTCACATCGCAAAGTATGTGAGCTACACACACAGAGTGGATTAGCAGCACAGAGTGGCTTCATCTCCACTGCAATACTAGCTGGAATATCAGCACCCTGCAAGCTTTAACCCATACAAATGCTAGAGATTTTGTGTGCCCAGCCGTCAGGTTGGGGCAACACTTGAGTTATTATATAATTCAAGCTAACAATGGAGTGAAGACAAGTCCTGAATGTGACTATCAAACAGATGTTGGGAGAAAAAAAAAAAAAAAAAAACACAGGGGAGGGGGGAATACAGATATATTTACATAAAGAAGAACTGAGGAATTTCTAAATAGGGGAGCTAAAACATTCCCACCAATAAGGATGAAAGTAGTGGAAACCAACTCTTTAAGGCCAAATGTCTGTCACAGAGAAGTGGGAGAGAGAGCTGAGATAATATTTCTCCTTCCCGCCAACCCATCAGCAGCCCATTGTGCACACAATATGCAGTTGAGCTTCCCTGTCACTTTGGGAGGAGTGGATTGGTGGTGGGAGAGGGCAGAGAAAGAGGTGGTAGAGCTGAGGTAGATTCCCTCACCGTAACCTCTCAGCCCCTGGAAATCAGGGGGAATTTTCCCTAAGTAAGTTAATGTTGACAGTATGGCCCCAAGAAAGAAAACAGAACTTGTGGAACTCATTGCCAGGGGATATTGTAAAGGCCAAAACTATAACTGGGTTAAAAAAATTAAATAAGTTCATGGAGGATAGGCCCTTCAATGGCTATTAGCCAAGATGGTCGGGGATGCAACCCACCCCATTCTCTGGATGTCCATAAGTCACAGAGTACCAGAAGCTGGGACTGGATGACAGGGGATGGATCACTAGATAATTGCTCTATTCTGTTCATCCCCTCAGAAGACAGGATACTGGGCTAGATGGACCTTTGGTCTGACCCAGTATGGCCATTCTTATGTTATGTTCTAATATCATTGAGATAATGTGCTAGCCAAGGCAAGTCAGGTTTCCTGGCAACTTCCCACTCCAAGAAAGTGCTCACAGGTCTTGAAAGCTGTAAAGCACTGTGACAGGGCAGCTGCCCCTCACTGGCTGGCAAAGGGTTAATAGCAGCCCTTGGAGTGGCTGCACAGAACCCAGCCAATTAGAGGAAGGCCTAGAAGCAGCCAATCAGGGCTAGGCTGGGCCCTATAAAGAGGGCTGCTGGGCAGAGAGGGCAGTCAGTCTCTTCCTGGAGCTTGAAGGAGAAGGACTGGCTGCCTGTAGAGAGAAGTACCTGGGACAAAGCAGTGCTGGACAGGGTCAAGGGAGCAAGCAGAGCTCTAGCCTGGCTGGCTCCCAGACTGTGGCCTTGTGTAGCAAAGCAAAGACTCACCAGTGTGGCACCTCCTACTGGTAGGCTTAGGAATTAGCTCTTCAGCATCAGAGCGCCTCCTTGTGGCTGGTGTCTTGCCTGCTTCAGGCTCCCTGTGTCCCTCCTGGATCCCAGTGCCTTTTACCTCAGGGTTCTGCTCACTGCAGTACCTCCACATGCTGGGTCTCCCCTCCCAGGGGAACCCCCAACCCTCTCACCCACCTTGCCTCAGTGGCTACTGCCAGTCAGCATCTAGCCCCCACTCACTGGGGCAGACTGCAGTCTGTAATGGCCACTCATCATTGGCAAGGGGTTAGGACCAGCTGCCTCTGCCTATTCCCAGGCTGCACCTCTGTAGCCCCAGTACCTTCATAGGCCTTCAACAAGGCCTGCGGCCTGGGGGTTTACCAGGCTGGAGCTCCCCAGCACTGCTCCAGTTCAGGTACCTTCCTCTCAGGCAGCTAGCCCTTATTCCTCCAGGGCTGGAGAGAGACTCCCTGCCTTCTCCCCAGGAGCCCTTCTTATAGTGGCCCCGCTGGGCCCTGATTGGCTGCCTCAAGCCTGCCCATGATTGGCTCCCTGAGGCAGCCCTTTCCCAGGGCTGTTTTAACCCCTTCAGGGTCGGAGGGGGATGACCACCCCACTAAACCTTGATACAGGGGCCGAGTAGGAGCTGGAGCTACGGGGAAGTGGCCCAGGGAAAGCAGGTAGCGGCAGAGGGGAAGGAGAGGCAGTGAGTGGCTGCCAGCTATAGGTCCCTGGGTTGGGGTCCAGAGTAGCGGGTGGGCGTTGCCCCCCACCCTTTGCCCCACTGGCTGCCAAGAGAAGTGGCCAGCCAAAGGACTGCAGTTTGCCCCTGAGTGAGGGGCTAGACTAGGGGCTGCAGTTCACCACTGCGGCGAGAAGCCGGGCGAAGGACTGCTAGCTTCCCTGGAAGGGGGGAGACAACGGAGTTGGGGCACAGTTGGAAGGCCGTGCCCTGAAGAGGACACCGCGGTCCGGGAGTGATGCGGTCCCCACAGACAGTGGAGACGATGGAGAAGCAGTGACGGAGAGTGAGACACCACAAGAGGAGGGCACCCTGCTGATGGTCAGAGCTAATTCCCGGAGCAACCAGCAGGAGGCACCACAGTGGTGAGCACAACCCTTTACAAGGACACTGAACAATTGTCACACACATAGAGCACTCCCCCTGGACATTCACCAGGCGGTTGTGTTTGGAGCCCGTATCACCAGGCTCCTGTGCACTCTTGAAGCTCAACAGAGTCCAGGCACTGCCCCTGGCTAGGGTCTCTAGGCATCTCTCAGGGTGCAGATCCTCTGACTAGCACCTTCTGAGAACTGAGATCCAGCAGTCCAACTGCCCAGGCCCTGTGATTAGTGCTGACTCCTCCAAACTCCCCAGAAGTTTAAGCACACCCTTTAGCAAATCTTCACCCTTGTTGGCACTCTGGGTTTACACTTTACCTCTTCAGGGGAATGTGACAGTGCAAGCCAGAAGATGCATAGTCAGACTTTGCACAGGATTCTAAAACAATTACTCTTTACATTAGCTAGCACAAGAAATACAGAGATCTAGATCTGCGGTTCTCAACTGGGGGTCCACCAAAATAAACCAGAGAGCAGGGCTGGTGTTAGACTTGTTGGGGCCCAGGGCAGAAAGCTGAAGCCCGAGTCCCGCCGCTTGGGGCTGAAGCTGAGCCAGGATGAACATTGACCATGACATACAGGTATGCTTGTTGAAGATGCCCTCCATGTCTTGACAGAATTGCCGATCAGCACCAGCAAGAAGTTTCACACTAAGTAAAACAAAAATAATATTCAGTTTTTTATTTTTCTGCCTATATTATCTCTTTTTTTTTATATTATATGTGTGTGTTTAACTTTATAACTATCCATTTAATACAGCTTTTAATCTACTGGATATAAGGAAAAACAGTTGTTGTGGAAAACATTGGTCGTGGAGTTTTTATTATATGTTGGAGGAGGCTTCAGAAAGAAAAAGGTTGACAATCCCTGATCTAGACCAAATAATAAACACACCTGTACATATTTTTCTGCCTCAGTTTCCTCATAGCTCTTAAGCATTCTTTGGGCTTAGGGTAGAAAACTTTGAGGAGTCTGGGCGCCCCTTCTGTATGTGGCTCTCCTCTGAATCATGCACTCTCTCACTCTGTCCTCTGCAATCAGTGTCCTTCCACTCGCCTGCCCAAGCTTCCTCTAACTCAGGGGTCGGCAACCTTTCAGAAGTGGCATGCCGAGTCTTCATTTATTCACTCTGATTTAAGGTTTCGCGTGCCAGTAATACATTTTAACGTTTTTAGAAGGTCTCTTTCTATAAGTCTATAATATATAACTAAACTATTGTTGTACGTAAAGTAAATAAGGCTTTTAAAATGTTTAAGAAGCTTCATTTAAAATTAAATTAAAATGCAGAGCCCCCCGGGCTGGTGGCCAGGACCCGGGCAGTGTGAGTGCCTCTGAAAATCAGCTCGCATGCCGCCTTCAGCACGTGTGCCATAGGTTGCCTACCCCTGCTCTAACTCTTCACAGGCTGAGTGTGCAAGGGGGAGGAGAAGAAGGACCATCCCCATTGCTCACAGCAGGGTAGGTGAGAGGCAGGAACAGAGCCACCCTGAGCTGCTGGACTCTTTAGCTCCTTCCTCTCCTATCCCCTCCTGTGAGAATGGCTTCAGGTTGCTGAGGGGAGAGAGAGAGCTTTCTGTAGAAGCTCTAATTGGTTACTCTACCCCAGGAGGTGGGCAAGTGGGACAGGTAGCCAACAAGAGGGGATTTCCCCCTAGTAGCACTCAAATTCACTAGTAGGCCGGCCCTTATTGTGTCACAGTGAGGCTGGCTCCAGCCACAGCCAAAATCCTGTCACTTGCAAAAAAATCATGAGAGTTGGCAACATTGGCCCCATCAAGATTTAATGACCCTCTGTTGTTAGCCCTGTGCCACCATTCCTTGGAGGTAAAAGAATAACAGAGAAGGCAACAAACCCCTCATTCAAAATGGAGTCTGCAGTCTGACACAGATACACGTAAAGAGCCCCCCAATGTCAAACAGAATTCAGAAGTTGTACATAGATTCCCCAAATTATTGCTGTATAGGAGATTGAACAGCCAATGCCCACGGCCCTGTCAAAATAAAATTTGTCTTCAAAGGCAAACCCAATGCTTAAAAGATCCTTAAAAGAGGTTGACTATATTACCTTTTGCGAACAGATCTATTCTGATGCAGAACCTCAACAGTTCAGCTGCATGGTTAAATGACTTGAGAGAAGACTGTATCAGATCATTCACAGAGAGTCACCTTTGGGATAAGAAAGGTAATAGATTAATCACTATTCACCCAGAGCCTTTGGGGAGTACTATTCTGAGCAGGGAAATCCAAGAAGAAAGGGCCTACAACTCTTCAGGCTGTAAGCTCATACGCAATGATTTCCTTGACTGTTTGGGAAATAGATTGTAGGCTATTAAAGGAATGATGGGCCCATCCATTGTAGTATGGGATTCTCAACCCTGTTTTTGAAACTTACCTTAGGTCAAAATATTCCAAATGTGGGTGCTTAAAGTTAGGTTCTCACATCCATACCCTCAAAGCTATTTAAGCACTTTACTCTCATTGGTCTCAATGGGAATTAGGCACCTAAATGCCTTTGAGGAGCTAGGCCCTAAATCCATATTTAGGTACCTATCTATGGCCCCCATTACCAAAGTATCTAAGCATTTCACAGTATCTACTGAAGGGAAGTGGTATTGTGCTCATTGTCCTCATTGTACAGATGGGGAATTCACACACAGAGAGAGACTTGGGGTATGTCTACACTACGGGATTAATCCGAATTTATATAATTCGAATTTTGGAAACAGATTGTATACAGTCGAATGTATGCGGCCACACTAAGCACATTAATTCGGCGGTGTGCGTGCATGTACCGGGGCTAGCGTCGATTTCCGGAGCGTTGCACTGTGGGTAGCTATCCCATAGCTATCCCATAGTTCCTGCAGTCTCCTCCGCCCATTGGAATTCTGGGTTGAGATCCCAATGCCTGATGGGGCCAAAAACATTGTAGTGGGTGGTTCTGGGTACATCCTCCCCCCTCTCCAGGGAAGCAATGGCAGACAACCGTTTCGCGCCTTTTTCCTGGGTGTACAGTGCAGACACCATACCACGGCAAGCATGGAGCCCGCTCAGTTCAAGACAGCAGTCATGAACATTGTAAACACCTCGCGCATTATCGTGCAGTTTATGCTGAACCAGAACCTGCAAAACCAGGCGGTGAGGAGTAAGCTACGGCAGCATGGCGGCGAGAGTGATGAGGACATGGACATGGAATTCTATCAAACCGCGGGCCCTGGTGCTTTGGAGATCATGCTGTTAATGGGGCAGGTTATAGCTGTGGAACGCCGATTCTGGGCCCAGGAAACAAGCACAGACTGGTGGGACCGCATAGTATTGCAGGTGTGGGACGATTCCCAGTGGCTGCAAAACTTTCGCATGCGTAAGGGCACTTTCTTGGAACTTTGTGACTTGCTTTCCCCTGCCCTGAAGCACCAGAATACCAGGATGAGAGCAGCCCTCACAGTTGAGAAGCGAGTGGCGATAGCCCTGTGGAAGCTTGCAACGCCAGACAGCTACCGGTCAGTCGGGAATCAATTTGGAGTGGGCAAATTTACTGTGGGGGCTGCTGTGATGCAAGTAGCCAGAGCAATCACTGAGCTGCTGCTACGAAAGGTAGTGACTCTGGGAAGTGTGCAGGTCATAGTGGATGGCTTTGCTGCAATGGGATTTCCTAACTGTGGTGGGGCGATAGATGGAACCCATATCCCTATCTTGGCACCGGAGCACCAGGGTACCCAGTACATAAACCGCAAGGGGTACTTTTCAATGATGCTGCAAGCACTTGTGGATCACAAGGGACGTTTCACCAACATCAATGTGGGCTGGCCGGGAAGGGTTCATGACGCTTGCGTCTTCAGGAACACTAATCTGTTTAAACAGCTGCAGCAAGGGACTTACTTCCCGGACCAGAAAATAACCGTTGGGGATGTTGAAATGCCTATAGTTATCCTTGGGGACCCAGCCTACCCCTTAATGCCATGGCTTATGAAGCCATACACAGGCAGCCTGGACAGGAGACAGGAGCTGTTCAACTACAGGCTGAGCAAGTGCAGAATGGTGGTAGAATGTGCATTTGGCTGTTTAAAAGGTTGCTGGCGCTCGTTCCTGACTCGGTCAGACCTCAGCCAAATCAATATCCCCATTGTTATTGCTGCTTGCTGTGTGCTCCACAGTCTCTGTGAGAGTAAGGGGGAAACCTTTATGGTGGGGTGGGAGGCTGAGGCAAATCGCCTGGCTGCTGATTATGCGCAGCCGGACACCAGGGCGATTAGAAGAGCACACCAGGAAGCGCTGTGCATCAGAGAAGCTTTGAAAACCAGTTTCATGACTGGCCAGGCTACGGTGTGAAAGTTCTGTTTGTTGAAAACCCGCCCCCTTGATTGACTCATTCCCTGTAAGCAAACCACCCTCCCCCCTTAAATCGCAGCTTGCTTTTAAAGGAAATAAAGTCACTATCGTTTAAAAATCATGTATTCTTTATTAATTGATTATAAACATAGGGGGAGAACCGACAAGGTAACCTGGATGAGGTTTGGGAGGAGGATAGGAGGGAACTAAAAGGCCACTGAAAAAATTCAATATAATGACAGCCTTTTGGTTGGGCTGTCCACTGGGGTGGAGTGGGAGGGTGCACGGAGCCTCTTCCCCCCCCCCCCCATGTTCTTACACGTCTGGGTGAGGAGGATATGGAACATGGTGAGGGGGGAGGGAGGTTATACAGCGGCTGCAGCAGCAGTCTGTTATCCTGCTGCCGTTCCTGAAGCTCCACCAGACGCCGGAGCATGTCTGTTTGATCACGCAGCAGCCCCAGTGTTGCAGCCTGCCACCTCTCATCTCGAGCGTCCCTCATGACCTCACGTTCACTGGCATCTTTCCTGTATTTAGATACCGTGTCCTTCCACTCATTCAAATGAGCTCTTTCATTGCAGGTGCATTCCATTATTTCCGAGAACATCTTGTCTCGCGTCCTCTTTCTCCGCCGCCTTATCTCAGATAGCCTTCGGGATGGAGGAGGGAGGCTTGAAAAATTTGCAGCTGCTGGAGGGAGGGATGAAAAAAAGGAGAGAAGTTTTTAAAATGATACATTTTACAGAACAATGCTTATACTTTTTCATGGTGAACAACACTATTCACGTTACATAGCACATGTGATTTCAGTACAAGGTCGCATTTTCCATCTTAATATTGAGTGCCTGTGGCTTTGGTGTTAGAGATCACAGACGCAGGTCTAGGCAACAGAATTCAGCTTGCATGCGGCCATGGTAAGCCATTGTCTTTCGGATCCTGTGCCCTCCTTTCCCATATACCAAGCAAAGCCCGTTGACTGCTGCGGTTTTCCTGTTAACCTTCAGCAGCAGAAAACAAACTACCCCCCCATTCCAATTCTATGGGATGATCGCTGTACCCCTCCCCACACCGCGTGGCTGGTAACAGGGAAGATCCCTGCTAGCCAAACGCGAAAAGCTGAGGGCCAATTCCGTGCACTCCCCCCCCACCCCCCCGCGCTTGGCTAACTGCAGGGAAGGATTTATTTTCAGCCACAGGCAAACAGCCCAGTAGGAACGGCCACCTCTGTCCCCTTAATTAAATTCCCATATTTCAACCAGTTTACCATGAGCGATATCACTCTCCTGAGGATTACACAGCAAGATAAAGAACGGATGTTGCTTGAATGCCAGCAAACACCGGGACCATACGCTGCCAGGCTTTGTCATGCAATGATACCAGATTACTTGCTACTAGCATGGCGTGGTCAAGTGTCCTACCATGGAAGACGGAATAAGGCTGCACTGCCCAGAAACCTTGTGGCAAAGCTTTTGGAGTACCTCCAGGAGAGCTTCCTGGAGATGTCCCTGGATGATTTCCGCTCCATCCCCAGACACGTTAACAGACTTTTCCAGTAGCTGTACTGGCCGCAAATGCATCCCAAGTCCTCAGGGCAAAGTAATCATTAAAAAACGCTTGCTTTTAAAACAAGTTTTATATTTTAAAAGGTAAACTCACCTGAGGTCCTTTCCATTGGGTCATGGTCTTGGATACTGGCTTGGGAGGGTTGGGAGGGTACTTTAGTCAGGATGAGAAAAAGATCCTGGCTGTTGGGGAGAACGGAGTGCTGTGTGCTCTCCGCAAGCTCATCCTCCTCCTCCTCTTCCCCGTCCACAGAATCCTCAGGTGTAGCTGATGAGATTACCTCCGCCTCGGAATCCACGGTCAGAGGTGGGGTAGTGGTGGCGGCCCCCCCTAGAACTGCATGCAGCTCGGCGTAGAAGCGGCATGTCCGCGGCTCTGACCCGGAGCGACCGTTTGCCTCCTTTGTTTTTTGATAGGCTTGTCTGAGCTCCTTGATTTTCACACGGCACTGATCTGAGTCCCTATTGTGGCCTCTCTCCATCATGCCCTCGGAGATTTTTTCAAAAGTTTTGGCATTTTGTCTTTTCGAATGAAGTTCTGCTAGCACTGAATCCTCTCCCCATATAGCGATCAGATCCAGTACCTCCCGTACGGTCCATGCTGGTGCTCTTTTTCGATTATCGGCCTGCATGGTTACCTGTGCTGATAAGCTATCTGTGGTCCCCTGTGCTCTCCATGCTGGGCAAACAGGAAATAAAATTCAAATGTTTGCGGGGCTTTTCTTGTCTACCTGGCCAGTGCATCCGAGTTCAGATTGCTGTCCAGAGCGGTCACAATGGTGCACTGTGGGATAACTCCCGGAGGCCAATACCATCGAATTGCGGCCACACTAAACCTAATTCGAAATGACAATATTGATTTTGGCGCTACTCCGCTCGTTGGGGTGGTGTACAGAAATCGATTTTATGAGCCCTTTATTTCGAAATAAATGGCTTTGTTGTGTGGACGGGTGCAGGGTTAATTCGATTTAACGCTGCTAAATCCGAATTAAAGTCATAGTGTAGACCAGGCCTAAGTCCACAGAGAGAGACTAAGTCCAAGATCACACAGGAAGTCTGTAGCAGAGTCTAAGGTTAACACCCTAAATACTGGACCATCCTTCCTCTCAGGGGCTTCTCCCCTAAATGTGGCATGACTTTCAAATGTACTAATTTTAGGCACCAATCTATTACTGCATTTCTATATATACACATGATACTGCCATACATGTGATCAACTGCAGCAACTAGGCAGGAGACAGTGCAGAGGGGCCTCCTGAGAGACACACATACCAAGTGAGCCTGGCTTGGAAACCTGCAAGCTTCTATTTGCTAGAATAGAGACCAGACTGGAGAGGGAACCCTAGGCACTAGACATGAAGAGCCCTGATTCTTGACTGGACTCCCCCATGGACTCAAACAACAACCACTATTTTTCACCTTGAACTGTCACTGTTTAAATCTTTGTACCACGGTATTTGCAATCAGGGCCAGCTCCAGGCACCAGCCGAGCAAGCTGGTGCTTGGGGCGGCAGCTTGTAGGAGGCGGCATTCCGCCCAATCCTAGGGCGGCACAGACACTTTTTTTTTTTTGGTGGTGTTCCGCTCCGGCTGCCCTGTAGGGGGCAGCGGCGCAGAGAACAGGAGCGCCCTGCAGCAAGCCCGGCAGGGCAGCCCGCGTCCTTCCCTCCCAGCCGACCGGAGCAGAGCAGAGCCCTCCCGGCAGGCGGCGTGACTGCGTGGCCGCCCCCCTTCTCTCTCTCTCCCCCCCGCTCCCTCCCCCTCCCCCCGATAGCCGGGGCACATCTGCAGCACAGGGAATCCCCCTGCACCCTGGCTCCGGCTGCACCGCAGGTTTTTTTTTTTTTTTGCTTCGCCATTCTGGCCGCCCCGTTTTTTCTTTTGCTTGGGGCGGCCAAAAAGCCAGAGCCGGCCCTGTTTGCAATCTTTCCCTTTCCGGCCAGCCCTAGTAAAATACCCTTTCCCTTAGCCCTGTATCTGAGTGGTTATGGGATCCACCAGGACTGGATCCTACAACAAGGCTTAAATGCCAAAGCACCTACAGTGCTTGCCTGCGGGTGATGGTACACCTGGCACACTACCGGTATCTTAGGGGTTTGGTGTACTCTAGCACAAAGCAGTATAATAATTCCAAGAGAAATGGGAGCTGCCTCTTTGAGAATGCAGTAAGGTGAGCTCTTAAAAGAAGATCTTATCAAGCAAACATTTGGATTTCCAGAATAAACAAAGTTCTCATTGCAAAGCTGAGTTTTGTGGTTAAGAGTGTAACACATACAGTAAAACCTCAGAGTTACAAGTACCTCAGGAATGGAAGTTGTTCAGAACTCTGAAATGTTCGTAACTCTGAACAAAATGTTGTGGTTGTTCTTTCAAAGGTTTACAGCTGAACATTGACTTAATACAGCTTTGAAACTTTACTATGCAGAAGAAAAATGTGTTTTTTAACCATTTTAATTTAAATGAAACAAGCGCAGAAACAGTTTCCTTACCTTGTCAAATTTTTTTTTAAACTTTCCCTTTATTTTTTTTACATTTTACAGCTTACATTTAACACAGTACTGGTACTGTAGTGGATTTTTTTTTTTTGTCTCTGCTGCTGCCTGATTGCGTACTTCTGGATCCAAATGAGGCATGTGGTTGATCATCAATTCATAACTCTGGTGTTCATAACTCTGGTGTTCATACTGTACCTGTCCCTCCACCCTGTAGCAGCTCCCCTGGCATCCTGCCATCTCAGTGTAGTGGAACTGCATAGTTCTTTTGATAAGGAAGTTTCAGCATTTGCAGAGACACTGTATCCAAGTAAAGTAAATCCAGTAAACCCAAATTTAAATCACTGAGGTTACTCTGAATTTACACAGGTGTAAATGAGAGTAGAATTTGGCCCTTAAAACATTCTCTGATATTTCACAGTTACCACGATGATGAGCATCGTGTAAGGACATAGGCAAAAAGAAGAGATCTAAAACTGGAATACCAATCTTAGGATGCAGTAAAAGAATTTACAATACAGAGCTTTACATTCATCTCTAATTCTTACCTTGCTTTTTTCAAAATGTAGTAGGTATTTGAAAAAGTTGACAGTTTCACAACTAACCTTGGATGAGCTAATCTTTGACCAGCATATCCAGAGGAGGCAGCCACATTTCCAATAACTACTGCTGTCAATGTTCTTCATCTCAGTCAACTCACTGGAATCTCACACTTATACTTTTAATTTCTGAAAATCTGCAACTGAGTGGTTTATAATGGTTACCTGTCACTAGTAATTTTTCAGAAATTGAAAGTATATGTGTGAGACTCGTCTACTTCTCCTCTCTGCATTAGCTTATTTGACATTGTTTAGCTTGTTCTCATAGGGATATTTGAACTTTGCCACATATGCACCATCATAAGTAACTATGGAGTCAGGTTGATTAGCAGGAGGGAGGAAAAAAGTCTTTCAAACTTTTGATTAATACAAGCACTATTTAAACAACTTGATCATTTCTTCTTACTTTACTTGAATAAACAGGTACAACTCTGCTCTCTAGAGCAGCACATCACCAAAATACAGTATCATATCCTGAAATCATATGGGGTATTGTGTGAAATAATTACTTTGGATCTGTAATTCTTATGGTCCAAATCCCAAGAAGAACTGATTATTGAATTCCATTAACTTCAATGGGGAGTTGCAGCAGTTCAGCAGATGCTATGCACTTATTAGGATTTGGTCTGATATTAATACTCATGGTGAGAAACTGGTCAGACCAGATGATCATAATAATCCTTTCTGACTTCAAAAATCTGTGAAAGTACTCACCTGGACAATTCCATTCACTTTGGTGAGACTAAATGTATGAGGAATTGTTCATCAACAGGAGTGAAAAGCTCACAATCTGGCCCATAAAAAGATAGATGAGGGACTGGGATATCTGGACTCCATCATTTACAGATGTTTCCGTCTCATTTCTGGAAAACAATTGCTGCACATTTTATGGTTGCAGAAATTTTATCTTTTGTCTGAATTTCCTATAATTGTTGCCAAATGAAAATTCTACCACTTTTGTACTGATGCTTATTTTGAAAGGTATTTTCTCACTTACTTATGCATACCTACAAGTGGTCTTCATTTGTGATTTTGATTGGTTTCCACCTACATAAACCCTTTAATGATTTCCCACAATTATTTGTAATTGAGTTGGCATACGGCCAGATAATAAAAATATTAATCAGTTCCATGTCTAGAAATTTCTTGCAAATGTTTGTTTAGGGTTTTTATTTAAAAAAAAAATATATAGGTAGGGTGACCAGATGTCCTGATAAAATCAGGACTGTCCCGATATTTAACCCTTTGTCCCACATCCCAATCAATGTACGATCGGGACGCCACTTGTCCCGATATTCAGGTAAGGAGGCGAGCGGGAGGGAGGTGCTGACCCCGTGGGTGCTCCAGGGCTGAGCACCCACGGGAAAAAACTGCAGCCAAGCTCCCCGCTCCTCGCCTCCTTCTCCCCCCAGCGCGCCACGTCCCCGCTCCTTCCCCCCTCCAATGCTTCCCACCGCCTAACAGCTGTTTGGCAGCGCTTAGCACTTTCCAGGAGGGAGGGGGGAGGAGCGGGTACGCGGCACGCTCAGGGGAGGAGGCGGGAAAGAAGCAGGGCAAGGGTGGGGATTTGGGTGAAGGGGGTGGAATGGGGGCGGGATGAGGGCGGTACAGGGGCGGGAAGAGGCAGGGGGTGGATGAACACCCACCCGGGGGGGTGAAGCGGTGAGCGGCAGGCGAGTGAGCGGGTGGGGAGGCGAGCAGTGGGTGGGGGATTGAAGAGGGACGCAGCAAGCCAGTGGCAGGCCGGGGGATGAGGAAAGGCGTGGTGGGGGGCCAAGTGGGGAGGGGGCAGGACCTGGGTGGACTGTGGGTGGGGCTGATGGCACCCCAATGTGTCCCGATATTTTACTGTGGTGATCTGGTCACCCTATATATAGGGTGTGCAAACCCTCACATTCAGCATCATGTGACATGAGAGTCAAGGATGAAGATATTATCTAAAGATGTTACAAAATTCTACACCTTCTAAAGTACTCAAACATTGGAAATAAGTCAGGAAATGAACAGTTAAAGGATCAAGCTAGCCCCTTACTGCCATGTATCTTGATTACCCTATGGGACTCAGGGCAGGTCACCACTTAAAAAGTTGCTATAACACTTTAGTGAAGATGCTCCTACGCGAACAGGATAGGAGAGCTTCTCCCATCAGTGTAGTTAAGCCACTTCCGTTTTCAGGCCGCTGAGCAACATAGTTTTACTGAAGTGTGTAGTGTAGACCAGCCCTCAGTGTTATTCAAAGGAAAGCATCCTGCAGAACAGATTGCAGTCTTGCCAACCCACCGTTTCATCAAAAGTCTCATGTGATTTTCTGAAAGCCTCAGCAGCTGGAATCAAGAGTTTGCAGGTGAAGCTCAGCACTAGTTAATAAATAATAATAATAAAATTTAGCCACTGTGGTGGCAGAGAAAAGGTTGAAAATGCAAGGTGAGTGTACCCTAAGGATTCAGAAACCAGAAAGCAACCGTGCATATATTTCTCCTTTTAATTCCACAATTTTTAAACCAGGCTCTTGATTTTGGGGCCTGCATAAGGATTTTTAAGCACTTGAGGTTCCCAATACTGCAGGTGGAAGTTGAAAACTGCAGGACTGACTCTCCTAGACTAAATCCGCCCCTGTATCCAACTTTCCAGCCGTATGTCTTGCATTCTCCGCATTAGTATTTTGTACCTCCCCCCAGTGGAGTGGATGTCTGTCCGTCTGTCCCATTTCGAACGTGCCCAGCTCGCCAGGCCAGCCTCCCCCAGGGCCCTGACCAGGAGCGTCAGCAGAACTCGCGGCTCCCCCTGCAGAGCGCCGGGCCCGCCTTCCCGGGCCGGAGGCGGGTCCCACGGCCCCGCTCCTCCCCGCTCGCTGCGCCGTATAAACGCGCCGCTCGTCACCCCCTGGCCCGGGCCCGACGCTGCGGGTTTCGTGGCACTGCTGAGCCTCAGGGCCGTGCGGGGGAGATCCCGGGCCTCCCCGCAGCCGCCGCGGCCATGGTGCTGAACCCGGTGATCGGGAAGCTGGTCAGCAAGAGGGTGGTGCTGGCCAGCGCCTCCCCCCGCCGGCAGGAGATCCTCACCAACGTGGTGAGTCCGGGGCAGCGCCGCCTGGGCCCCCTGCACTTAGTGGGCAATAGAGGGGTCAGGTCACTCGGAGTATGTCTACATTGCAAAGTCTGCACTGCCACCAGTGCTGGCGCTGGGCAGGGGCTGTTTCATTGCCTGGGGCTGCACCCTGTGAGGTGGGAGAGTGCTAGAGCTGCAGCCTGGAAGTCTCCACAGCAATTGACCAGCCCCTGTCAGCTGGCAGCACCGCCCAGTCCCTGTTGTCTAATTGCGGTGGAGACATACACTTTCCAATGCTCTTACAAGGATGCCCAGCCCTGCTTTGCCTTAGCTCCCACATCGCTCCCTGGAAATGCTCCTGCAGCAGCTGGGCTCCTTCGTGCGCAAACAGGAGAGTAGTTTAACAGTCTGCCAAGTGGCCATTATTCCCCTCTTCCCTGTTGTTGCCGTCTTGACATTTTTAAAGCTGAAAGACCTGTGTTTCTGGGTTGATATGTGACCAGAAGAACAATATTTTTAAAATAAATTGCACTTGAGCAGAGTCTTGGGGCAGGAGGCAGGTTATGCAACTGGAAAGTAGCCTGCTGGTGTGGCTGTGGCAAGAAAGCTGAACAAAATGAAGTTCTTAGGAACATACATACCATTGGGTGATGCCAATTCCCACAGATAGGAGGTGAAACTTGTTGGGTCAGGCTATGGGGTGGTCTCAATACATGCAACAAAGGGCAGAGGATGAGGGCTGTTTGGGGTAGGGAATGCAGCTAAAATAGTAACATGTTTTCTCTTGTTACTGTTGTCAGCTGTCTGTGAAAGGGGTGCATAAGAATAGAATACACTGTCCCAATGTCTTAGGTGGTGAATTTACAGTTTATTTCAGTAGAAGATGTGGCCCTGTTTATTGGTTTTGCATTGCTGCCCTCCAGGACTTTTGGAAAACCCCCATCAAGTGTTAATGTCAGTCATACAGTATTATAGTATCAATGGGACTTATATCTTTTTATTTTTACACTTCATCTAAAGAATTGTGTTGCACACATTTTGATCAATACTTCACATTAACGGTGATGGGTAGAAGTAAAAACAGACAAACAATGCTAGAGTTTTATTTGCGGGAGGTTGTTTGCAGTAGATCACATCACATAATCCCAAAAAAACATTTTCACTTATGCTTTTTTTCAGCCACACTTTCTTCTCCCCTATCCAAACATACCATAGATTGTGTCTCAGGGTGAAATCCTGTTTTCATTGAAGTCAATGGTGAAACAAGATTGAACCTGTAGTTTGGAGGCAGGAATTAGGGGGAAAAATCCAGAAAGCTAAACAGGTTGCAGTGACAAAACTAATATGTGTATTTCTGGCTACATGTGAATGTTTACATTTAAGCATACATTTGATAGTTGTATTTCAGTTAAATGTTGTATAGCAAAACTCATTCTTACACAGATTTATCCACAGTGCAGCACAAGTAAATGCCAAGATTATATCTACTGAAGACTTCACTGCACAGATCTAATTTACATGGGATGCACACAGATACTACAATGATGGGTGTTATAGAAAACCCTAAGGAAGAGAGAGGTCATGCATTTGTGATTAGGTTGTTACATGCATAGCTGACAAGAGTAAAATGATTATAAGTACTATAAGTGTAAAACTTTTGTTTGTCATAGATAGATTTTTCTTGCCTTTTATCTTGAGATGTTTGTATATTAAGAGTAAATTCAAAACAATTCAATACAACAGGGTTTTTGCTTCTCAGATGAAACGCACACAATGGGAATTTAGTTATTTGTTTTTGTTTTAATTTTGATTGCATACTGCTGATGGAATGAGTGAAGTTTGCAATGTTTGCACTAGATTGTTATGTTTGCAATAGATTTGTAGCTCTACAGTTTGTTTATATGTTGTTACCAATATCTATCTTTTTCTTCCTCTCTTGAAGACACTTGGCATTTTATAGTAGGTTAATTTTTAAAAATAAATAACTAGATAGTTTTCACAGATATTTCTCAGATTAGCTTCCACTCTATTCTAATTTACTATTTGCATGATTAAATATAATTTGTACTATAGAGGAAATGCGACATAAGAATAATAAAAAAGAGCAAAATTCACTTAATCTGTTGCTTTTACAGGTTCCTTCCAAAACACTTGATGATGCTCACTACATTGCCTTTCCTTTCTATATTGTAGGGTCTCCGATTTGAGGTAGTTCCATCCTGGTTTAAAGAGACACTTGAGAAGTCATCTTTTGCAGCCCCTCATGAGTATGCCATAGAAACAGCAAAGCAGAAGGCACTTGAAGTGGCAAATAGAATGCATCTAGTGAGTCTGTCAGCTATTTCAATAGTCAAATTTTGTGTTTGTGTGGTATGTGTTATTCTCACTATTTATTACTGTTATGTGCACTTGTAAAGGTAGTAAGTATACAGGTGCATTTACATCCTTTAAGCAAACAGACACATTTCCCCCTGTGTTACTATTGTGGCAACTACCTGTTGAAATGGGCTAGACTTGCTAAAAGGAACTCCAGTGCCTTCAGTTTGTGAAAGGCCAAAACAGTGATTACAGACAGCTCTGACAGCAGGCAGAAGCTCTAAATTGAGGTATAATCGCCAAGTCCTGCCAACAGCCAACTATTCAAATTGAGTCTGAGATAGTTAGACTTTGTCCAGGATTTTCAGGCACGTGGTGAGCAGAGATGCAATTCTATTTAGGTCCTATGAGGAGATACAGTACTGACCGTCATCGGCATGCCGATGATACTGTAACTAGGGTTACCATATTTCAATAGTGCAAAAAGAGGACACTCCACGGGACCCCGCCCCAACTCCGCCCCTTTCCCACCCCCAACTCTGCCCCTGAGCACCCCACATTCCCCCTCCTCCCTCCCACCCCCCGGCTGCTGCTGTGCTGGGGAAGTTGCTTTGGCCCCCGCTGCAGTGGAGAGCGGCGGGAACCTGGAAAGTTGGAGTCCGGGGAGGAGGCGGGGCCCTTACCATGCCTCCCTATTTTCCTGGACATGTTCGGCTTTTTGAAAATTCCTCCCGGACGGGGATTTGAGGACCAAAAAGCTGGACATGTCTGGGAAAATCCGAACATATGGTGACCCTACCTCTGACACGCACCTCTCCATACCTGTCCCAGGGCCTTCCTTTAAAGGGGCATCCCCATATCAGCAAGGTCTACTTAGAAAAGATAATATTTACTCCCTTGCGTGGCTGAGCTGGGCTGTGACAATCCAACCCATCATGAGTACTATGAGAAATGGGGCACAACAGTAACCAAGGCAGTGTCATTTCAGGGACTGTATGGGCCTCGGAGTTCAAACAAACAAGCTATATAAAGTCCTTTTCTTTACTGGGAAACCAAATGGAAGTTTTTCTAGAGGGTATTTTTAGAAATCTCAGTATAATGACAAATTTCAAGCTCCATTAAATAACTTTTTTGTGAAATGATGCAGAGCACAATTAGTACAGAGACATGAATAGTGAGAGATCCAAGCTGGTTTGCCTGATATGGTGTAGAAATGTGTGTAAGTTTGATATAGAAGGCCTTGCCAAACTAATTATCGATGCATATGCAACCATCATTGTAGACAGTGACTTGTTTATACTGCTCTATATACTATACCAGTGTTTCTCAATCTGGGAGTCGTGATTTATTTGATAATTTATATGGTAAAAATGAGAAAATAAGCAATTTTTCAGTAATACTGTGCTGTGATACTTGTATTTTTATGTCTGATTTTGTAAGCAAGCGTTTTTTAAGTGAGGGGTACTCAAGACAAATCAGCCTCCTGAAGGAGGTACAGTAGTCTGGAAACATTGACAACCACTGCTCTAATTGACGTGGATCAAGAATGTCTTTGTTTTACTTTCTATTTCTATAGTAAGGCTATTGGGATATCAGCATTAAAATACAGTCTCAGAAGGATTTTTTGAATCCTATTTTTAAGAAATTTCATAAATGGACCACTGCACTTCCCCCAAGTTAATGAGTCTGATGTTTCATTTTTTAAGACCAAAGGTCCCTGCATCTTCCAAGTATTAGAGTGAGTTGTTCTCCAGAAACCCAAAGGTGGAAGTTCATTAGCAATCTATTTGTGTGTAATACATTTTATAGTAACAAATAAAAAGGAAGTCACAACTGGTCTAGTCCAATTTGCTTCCTGCCCTCTAGTCAGGGACATATCTCCCTGCTGTCAACAGTTCTCTCTGGAAACAGCAAAAGAAAGATCCCAGATTAATCTATAAAACTGAAAAGGGTATTCCCAGAAACACTGAGAAAATGAATGCCAAGGGCTTTTGTTATACTTTACCAGGGAGATCAGGAGTGAATGCACCAAACCGAAAACTCACTGCTGCGGAAATAAACACTCAGGGCTAGACTCTGCTTGGAGACAGCAGAATCTGCTACCATTTGCTGCTCTGAGGTGTACAGTGCCTCACAGAGCTGGGGAAAGGAGGCAAGACCGTGGCTGGCAGTGCAGGAGAGAGTAAGGTGCATCGCTGGCCTCCCCTCTGCGCTGCTATGGGGCCGAGCACTCCCCTCGCCGGGCCCCCCAGGCGGGAGGTGAGGTGACATCCCCCACGTGCTCCAGGCCAAGCCGCGGTGGGGTCCCTGTCCCTTTAAGAGCAGGGCTGGGCTGAGCCAAGCCAGCGGGGGTTGGCTCTGCTCCTGGCTGCAGGCTGATGCCTGGGCTGAGAGCCAGGCTCGTCTCCCGCACCAGCTCCAGGCAAGGCTTTGCTGCGGCTCCCCCAGTTCCCCCTGGGCCAGGCCGCCGCACAGTAGGGGTGGGTTGCATGAGGCAGGGCAGGACCTGGTGGGGCCGAGGGCTGAACAGGCCCGGGCAGGGCGGTGCGGGGGCTGCTGGAGGGGGAAGCTGGGCAAGGGGTGGCACGGCCTCAACCCCCTGGGGCTGCCTGCCCCACAGAGGAGGCAGAGGGGCGCAAACCGCAGCAGGACCCCAGCCCCTCGGGGGAGGGGATCTGGGGCCAGCCCAGGGAGGCAGGAGCAGCCCCAGGGGTGCTGGGAGCGTGCAGGGCAGAGCCCCAGGAGAGCCCCAGCCCCGCGGCAGGCAGTGCTGCAGAGGAGGAGCCCGCGCCCCCCGGCGGGCGAGGGGAGCCCCAGGCAGAGGGAGCCGGGCCGCCCGCACCCACCTCTCGCGGCCGCTCCATGCTGCTCCCAGTACCGCTTTCAGCCGGCACGGCTGCCCTGTCAGCCGCTTTTGGGTCTTTAAATAGCCGTCCGGGGGAAATCCCAGACATTTTTCGCTTTTTACAAATTCCCCCCGACGGCTATTTAAAGACCCAAAAGTCAGACATGTCCGGGGAAACCCGGACGTATGGTAACCCTACTGTAACCCATCATGCCTTGCAGTCTCTGAGTGGCTTCGGAGTGAGCAGTGTGAGCCTTCATAAATGAAGCAAAACAGCTGCCCAGCACACAGCCCTCTGACCTCTTTCTGAAAACAGTGAATTAAGGCAACTTGGTCAGCCTCTCCACTAGTCCCATAGTCAAGCCAATAGAGCCTTGTGATCAATGTTGTCAAAATCCAGTAATAGATTTATTGGCATCAGCATAGATATTAGACTTCTGCCTACTGCCCTAATGTGCTCCACCACAGTGATTAAGGCTGGTTCTGTGCCACAACCAAGCCTGAAGCCCAACTGATTAAGTTAAAAAAAAATCCTTATAGGCTGTCATTTGCTACTGGTGTGGATCTGCAAATATTTCCTTAATGACCTTCCTCTGGAAGGGAGGAATAGAGACTAATCCTTTTCTGAGATCGATTCACATATACTGAATGCGCCCTACCAACACTGTTGCCAAATGACACTGTCTGCCAGCGCAAATATTGAATTATCTCCTATGTAAATGATTACACAGATTCATATCTGTTTCTGTCACTTTCTTTTTCTGACTATGGTGTGATATTAGGGGAGTGGATTTCAAACCTTAACAAGAATATAGTGGACTTTAATTGTGGAATAGTATTAAAATTTTCCTGCTACTTCATATTTTTCTTAAGTCCATCCAGACGGATTTTGAGCGCTTCCTATGTACAGGATCTAGTTAAGTAGGCTATGGATGTAGGTGTACCATTTAAAACTAATTAGAATGTTAGTGCTGTCACTTTCTATTATGATATCAAATCTTACACTATTTCCCAGTAGAGTTCCTATTCTCATTTGCTCTATTAACGCTTACCTAATATTTTAAGACTAGAGCCTTCTCTATTTATGAAAACAAGCTGCCATAAGAAGCAGTAAGTTTATATCAACAGTTGCTTCCATCATGAACAATAAATAAATGTAAGTCTTAGCCATGTTACATCGTAAAATGATAAACTGTAGGGTTAGTGTCTGAAATCTTCCAAATGAAATGTAGGCAAGCAAAAAATCCTGGACAACAAGAACACTTTGCAATTTGAGAGCAGGGAGAGGGAAGAAGGAAAGGGCTGAGAGAATTCTATAAAACCAAACCTTAGAACTCCTTTTAATGGCTGGATACATTTAAATTCAGGTGGTTGAGGGGTATGCAAGTACACTTAAGGACATCTGAGTAATAACTCTATAAAAATGGCATTGTGGCACTCATGTTTAATGTGTTTCAATGATTTCCATATCCAATACACTTGGCTTATTACAAAAAAGGTTGTTTTGTAACTGGCAGCCTTGATACTCAACCGGTGCTTGGAGAGTTGAGTTGGGTTCTAATCTTTCCTGGGTGCATTTCATCATCAATACAAGTTCTGCAGGCAAAATCATACCCTCAGTTATTTCTGCCCACAGTCCTTGCTTTCCCTGGTTTTTCACAGATGTAACTGATTACAATTCTGTTAAGGATGCATAGACTTCAGCTCCCTCCTTGATGTATTTAGATCAATACCTTTCAAGTGGTAAATCTACAGCATCTTGAGTTGGATATTCTGGGTTTTTTTGTTTGATTGTTTGTTTTTTCCTTTTTTTTTTTTTTTGTCTCCTCATCTTTCCAGAAACACCTTAGAACTCCAGATATTGTTATAGGAGCAGACACTATTGTGGTAAGAGTTTTCATGTATTTTAGCAGTAGTTTGAATCATGTCTGACCAGTGCCTGAAATTCTCTTGTTGGGGGTTTAACTTCTTAGAAATGTAAAGATGGAAAAGGTCTGACTACTCATCTAGTCCATCCTCCTATCAATGCAGAATTGTCCCTATGGTATATTTTCTAGTACTTAGACTGGTTTGAAATGTCTCAAATGACAGAGTTTCCACCACTACCTTTATTCTATTTTTTTTTTTAGACATACTCCCATGTTCCATAATCAGTATCGAGCTTTCTACTATGTTGGAAGAGGCACTCAGTTATTTGACAGCTGTGAGCATCAGGAAACGTGCATCGTCTAAGCAATGCCATTTAAGACCTTTTTAACAGCCAACACAAATGGCACTCTTACTGGTAGTCTCAGCAAAGAGGGTAAAGAATGAATTATGATAGACACTGAATTAGCCACTCACCTCTGCAGATCCTTCTGGCAGTCACAAGGTGGAGGGGAAGCTTGCACTGATAGTGTGTGCTCTCTTAATAAATAGGCTCATGTCTCCAAAATTCTTATTTAGTGCTTTTTATCCATAGGTCTCAAAAAGCTTTACAGAGGAGGTCAGTATCATTATATGATACTTAACATGATACTTTTCAGTAGACTGATGTTGCTGGCAGGGCTGGGTGAAATCATGGTTTGAAAAGTCTGTGTGACTGATCTCAATTTCAGCATATTAGAGATACACAGCGGAGTATTTTTCTTTCTATTTCAGACTGTCGGAAAACAGATTCTGGAGAAACCGGTTGATAAACAAGATGCATATAAGATGCTGTCAAGGTTTGTAGTTTTAAATAAGGTTAAATGAGTTAATCAGGCAACTCTACAATCAGGCAATTCTACAATCAGGCAATGTTTTCTGCAGCAACTGGAACTGCAAAATTCTATAACATTCACGCACAAAGATGCATAAAAGATAACAATATATATGCTCCATGGGGCAAGGACCATCTTTTTGTTCTGTGTTTGTACAGTGTGTAGCATAGTGAGAACTTGATCCATAACTGGGACTCCTAGGCAGTACAATAATACAAGATTATAAATAAAATATTATTACAAATTACTACTCTGTACAAGGGATGTGAAATATGGTGTGCTTAGGATCCATCGCTTTGAATTTCCTGATTTGTGTCTTTCCAGAGCCTCAATAACAATGTTGCATTAGTATCATTAGGATAAGTTATTTAGCATTTGCATTGCAATTGTTTTATTATTGATTTCCTTAATAATAAAGTTCTTTAACAGTACAAGCATTTGGTATTGGTCCTTTGCCTCTCCTCAGGTGTGATTTGCATGATGTGTGTACTAGAAGAAAACTAATCAGGAATTCCTTTATTTGGAGCCACATTGTGCTCTCCTTGACAGTAGCATTTTTTTTTAATAGAAGTTCACTGAATTTACATTGGTGTAATCAAGAGCAAAATGTTTGCCTTTTTTTACTGTCCTGTCTTATTCTCCTGTCATATATTGGGGTCCTTAAGTCATCTCAGGCCTTGGCTACACTGGCAATTCACAGCGCTGCACTTGCTGCGCTCAGGGGTGTGAACCCCCACCCCCGAGCGCAGCGAGTGCAGCGCTGTAAAGCGCCAGTGTAATCAGCGCCTGCAGCGCTGCACGCTCGCTCGCAGCGCTGCAAGCTATTCCCCTCGGAGAGGTGGAGTACTTGCAGCGCTGTGAGAGAGCTCTCGCAGCGCTGGCGGCGCGACTACACTCGCGCTTCACAGCGGTGCCGTGGCAGTGCTGTGAATCTGTGAGTGTAGCTAAGGCCTCAGGCTTCTATTTCTCTCCTTTGAATGTAGTTCAATCACTTGAGCTTAATGATGCCCTCTTCCCAATGTTTCAGACTCATTCTGTTGCTTACCATATGTGAGCTATTTCATTAATGCAATTATTTCTTTCTGCAACTCATCACTTTTAATAAGCACCAATTACACAATACTGTAGCCTGTTACCAGGCTAGAACACTTGAATTGATTGTCACTCCATCTCTTAAAGCTCTAATGCTGTTAGGCTGTTATCCTGTCCTCAGGCCTGAAGGTGAAATCAGATTGTATCTCAATCTGAAGAAACCATGTTTGCCTTCCAGGGGCAACTCAGTTACCTACCTTTTTTCCCCTTAAAGGTTTGCAGTTCTGAGATCATGGCAATAAACATTTAAGTAACAGTAAAAAAATGTCATCAAAGTGAATGTGTTTGTGCCAGTTTTGTGAGATGTAAGTTTTTGGTGTAAGACAAATATCAAGATTAGAAGTACATAGTAATAATTCATAAACTAAGAAATACTTGCCTACAGTAGTTATGTGTGGGAGGAGTGCAACTCTGGGTTATTCAGGTGGTACCAGTAAGTAGGAGGTTACACGGTCACATTTTCTCAAGGCTGCCATTCTACCATTTTTAGAATAAAATGGTGTCTTTGTTAAAGAATATGTGAAAAGTCTGCTGATCATTCTTTTGTGTGGCAAACTGCCAGTGACATATGACTTATTGAATATGAGCTGATGAAAGAGACAAACTAATTTAGGAAAAATTCACTGGACGGAACACATGGCCTATGGCTTTCTGGACTCTTTGCTTTGTGGCTCTAATTTAGATTTTGGGCTGATGAATTAGGTTTCTCCATTTGGTGGAGGCATAAAAAGTAATGGTTGTTCAGAGTGAATGAGTAAGGGCAGAATGTGATATTATCAGGAGACCAAACATATCCCACCAAACTCATGAAGGAGTCTGACTGGAAAGGGTCTTCTGATTCAGTACATAATTTTGCTTGAAATTATACCATGTTTGGTGACTTCCAGAAAATAGTCACTTTTCCACTAAACTTACAAAGATGTTTGTGGATCAGAATTAATATAAACTGTCTTGAGTTACATTACTCAAAAAAAAAAAAAAAAAAAAAAAAAGTCCTCCCAAAACTTCTAAAACAAGCATGGATGTGCAATATATTTGAAATCTTTTTTTTTTTTTCTTCAGGATAATCCCTGTTGGGGTCATTTTGCATCCAGTGCTAGCAGTGTAAACTCGTGTCTCCTATCTGTGTGCTAATTATCATAATCAGCTACATAAACTTTCAAGGGGCCAGAATGGACAATTTATATTGAGTAGTTTCATGCTCTACCAGTAGTTTACTTCAATGGGACTACCTAGGGTCGGAGGTACTATCTGATATGAGTAAGGGTATCACAATTCAGTGTTAGGATACTATTTTGTAATCAGACTTTCTAAGAAGTTAAGCTGCCTTGCCTCAGTTTACATTGGTTCTGCTTACACATCTATGAACTGTACAGTTTTTGCTCTTTTTTTTTTTTAGTATGTTCAATGTTCCATGCAAAGAGGGTAGTTAACTACTCAGAAAAGTAAAGTCCTTTTCATGACAAAATAAACAATATCAATTCAAGCTTCCTGCACTTTCCTGCCGATATTTCTGAGCCATTCTGTGAAAGCATCATCCCTAGGCAGGTGCAAGGACAGTTCATTCTCTTTGCTCCTTTGGAGCCTGATTCTGCCACTCTCAGTTGAGTTTGAGTGGTACTTTGTTCCATCAATAGCCCAGTTGAAATGAATGGGAATACTGGTGTAGCAAGGTACTAGTATTCCCATTCAGCGCGAGGAAAGGTTGTATAACCTAGCCCTTCATGGATTATCTTTTTGCTGAAGCTGCCTATCACGATGCCATTTATGATGGTGATGATCCTGTTTTGCTCATGAGATTGACACTTCTCCTCTGGTATAGTAAAATAATAAAACAAAACAAAAATCCTAATTTTACCTCAATATAAATAAACATATTTTAGGCCACTGAACAGCCAGCAGGTGTTAAATGTTTTGGGGACACTAAGCATTGAAAGATTCCAATTACTGTACCAATCCTTCTGCACCATTTTGTGTTTTAGCTCTTCACCTTTGTGAAAGAAAAATCAAAACCCTATGTCCTGTGTGTAAGGATACGAACCAGAGCTGGTATTTTTCTGTGGTGTCCATTGGCTTATTTGTGGAACACTCTGTAAACCTGTGAAATAGTAATGCAATAATGCATTAATGAAGAAGAAAGCGACTTTATAAAACTTACATAGTGACTCTTCATTTTTCCCTCATAGGTTGAGTGGGAAGGAGCACAGTGTCTTTACGGGAGTAGCCATTGTTCACTGCAGCAGTAAAGGTAATTGCAGAGAAGTGTACAGATACCTATGTGGTAAAGTTGTATGTTCTTATAGACATATGTTATCTAATTCTACTCTAATTGTGAAGATGGAACCCTTTCATACAACATTTGATTCTGCCACCCTTTCCCATACTGAGGAGTGGATTACCTGTAATTAAATAAAACGAGCAAACAGTCCTACAAACAAAACACTATGCTGCACATTAAGGTTGATGAGAGAATGACCCATGTGTGACAGATGTTAGTTGGATCACATAATGCATTACTGAAGGGCGCTCAGATATTACGGTGTTAAGAGTGGTATAAGAGCCTATTAAGAATAGAATAGGCACTTTATTGAAATCAGTAGGGCTACTGAAAGAGCCTGATCCAGTACCCACTGAAATCAGTGGGAGTATCTCCCTGCTCACTTCAGCAGACGTTGGATCAGGTCCAGAGTGAACATGAGAAAGGTGGCAGAATCTGATCCATAGTCATTTTCTTGCTGGGCTTTATTCTGGTGAGAATGAAGGGGCTATGTTGTTCAAGTACGGTGAAGATTATCACATGTATGGCTCCTACTTAGTTTCTTAATATCTAGGTTGTAAAGAGACTGGATTTCTAGAAAATTACTTTTCATTATTAGCAGCAGTTCTAAAAAATCCTGTTGGGTGGTAGGTGAAATAATGGTTTGTACATTACCTTTTAACTGTGCAGTCCTGGGTTTGAGATTGACCTGGACCATATTTTGTTTAATAAATAATTCATTAAAATGAGTGGATTTCTGATCAGTAAGATTTTTCTATCAAATTATGCTGGACTAATATGGTCTCACTGTTTCCTTCTACTCTCCCATTGGTCTTTCTCTATCCATCTGTTGTCTCGTATCTTATACTTAGATTGTAAGGTTGCAGGAACTGTCTTTGTTTTGTGTCTGTACAGCACCTAGCACAATAGCATCCTGGTTCATGACTAGGGCTTCTAGGCAGTATAATACCAATAAGAAATATTATATTAAATATTATAGTATTACCATCATTCCAGACATGGGGTAAAATCCCGGCACCCTTGAACTTGATGGCAAAGCTCCCATTGAGTTCAGTCAAGTCAGGATTTCACTCAGGAAACTCCCAGAAGGATCAGTTTTCTGAAATTTGTCCAAACCTCTTGCTCCTCTCTCTCTCTGTTTGCAGATGCCATACAACTCCCTGAAAAGCTTTTTTCAGAATAAATGCTTTTACCTTTAAAAACTAAACCAGTTGTATCGGCAGCCCAGTGCCCATATAAAAAATATGCAGTGGTGGAAGAAACTACTGTAAAAAAGTTGTCAAGCGGTTTTCAAAGGGTTCAGATAAACAGTAATTAAAATATATATATATATATATATATATATATATATATATATATATATATATATATATATATATACTCTTCTTTTGACTTTTACAAGCAAGTAAAGATGAGCGATCTAGTACTATTGACAGTATGACAGCAGATTCCATTTTGTTTGAGTATATGCACTTAAGCCAAAGCAGAGTTTGATGAATAAAAATATTCCCCAGAATATTGCAATTAAGAGAGAAGCTTCTGGAGCACACCATTTTTCAGTTAGCCGATCATTAAAATGCCTGTTACCAAGCATCGTGTTACTGAATGACTATACTATCATCTTGAAAGGACATTGTCAATGTATGTTTAATAACTTATGCATAATTGTTTTTACTCACTGTTTGTAACCATCTATGAAATCAGTAAGTTGCTTTATGAGAAATGTTAATGTTTTCCATCACTCACACTGTAGTATTTGGGTAAAACTCTTATCTCTGATCCATACTGCAGTTCTCTGGCATATTCTGCCAAGAAACTTCCACTGCTGTCAGAATATTAACTAGTGATCTGCAGTGCAGATAAGAGGAGAATATTGCTCTTGGTTTGGTAGGGAAGAAGGATGGAAACTTAATGCTCTATCATTAATTAGGGCCTAGTTTGTTACCAGTATATGTATGTAGGGCAGTATGCTTCAGATCCCTTGGAGCAACCCAGATGGGCTCTAATTCCAGCACTCAAAGGCATTTTTCCATGCAGCAAAATCTGCACCTAGTTCTGCACAACTCTGCATTGCAGGTTGCTCACAACCAGCTTCCAGCTACAAAAACCAAAAGTGCTTGTGTCGACTTAACGGGGGTATTGCAACTCTGCACTACTCTTCACTGCTGCAGAGGAAATGATAGGATAAAAGGGATTGCTGGATGACAGAGACTGCTGCTTGCAGCTATTGTATGTGCTTATATGCACTGCTGCAGTTTTATGCTGCACATTATACCACATTGCGAGGTATAATGGCATTCAGAATGTTAGCGGGGTGACTACTGCATTTATTTTACTCTGTTTTTGATTGCATGTCCACTGAATCTGATTTTGAGCTAGGCAGACTTCTTGCCAGTGCAGGCAATCAACCAGTAGTCATGCAATGACAGAATTAATTCTGGGAGCATTCCATAAAGGGGGAATAAGCTCCTCCGATCCAAATTTTGTCCTACTATGATCTCTCTCTCTCTCTCTCTCTCTCTCCCTCTCCACTTGGGTAGATAGTTACATGCTGTGAGTCTGCAGAATTAGACAATGTGGGGTTTTACTCACTTTGGCTTTCTTGAATAGATATTCCACTGAACTAGGGAGTAAGCCCTTTTCTTGCTTACTCCTGGGGGAATTCTGCACCAAAAAATAAAAAATTCTGCGCACAATATTTTAAAATTCTGCATATTTTGTCAAAATAACACAATATAATCAAGCTGGTTTCAATTATTTTGGTAATTTATTTAAACTACAATACAATGGATGGAGAATGGGAATGAGGAGCATTGGAGGAAATCACCAAACCCCTTTGTCTAATAGTAATGTAGCTAGTATTGACCCTTTAGTTCTAGTTATTAGTCAACAAATATATGCAGCCATATGTTCAGTGTTACATCATAGGTGTCATAGAAATTTCTGTCCATTCCAGCTGAGGAATAAGGAGAGACGGACACAGCTAATCAAGCAAGGAGCCCCGGGAGGGGCGATCCGTTTATTTCAATTGCAATTGGGTTCGAGCTCATAAGTCAGCAAGAACAAAGAAAACACTTACTCCAAAGCATTATATGCAGTTGCTTATGATAATCTATCGCTCTATGATTGGCCAAAATTTGCCATCATTACCATACATAATTAGCAAGCTACATGTATCTGCCCCTCTTATGACCCCTTATTGTTCATCTATTTGTTCCCTCCTCCTTGCTTATTTTGCAAACTAAGTGGTTAGCTATCTACAGGACGCAGGCACAGAAAGGTCCATTGTCTCTAGGTTTGGAGTTTGGCTACATTTCCTCTTGAAGGAACTTCCTGACTACCTATAGCTTACCCTGCATTTTGTCCTTCTTCTTTCTCCCATGTGTATGTGACAAATTTGCCCCCTGGCAGTTAAGTAGAATAATTTTATATCATAGGCAACTGAAGGGGAAGTGAGGACTGGAGACTCAAACTCACAATTTTTACTGGCTACTGACCATCTCCAAAAAGGTCAGTAGCAAACAGTTCATGGAGCACATTTTGATAGGAAACTTTTTCAGTCCAAACATTTAGACCAGTTCTAATCACTAAAGCACCACACTGTCCTTTACAATACGGCTCTGGCAATGTAAAGGAGCCTTAAAATTTTTACACCTGTTTTATGCTCCTGGGGGAATGCCCTAAGAACAATAGGAACAATTCACTAAGCAGACAGGCTGCTGCATTCTGCTCTGCCTGAGGGAACAGAGCCTGCCCCATGTCTTCCTCTTCAGAAACACCCCAAAGCCCTGCCCCTCCATGCCGAGCATGCTGCAATAGCGAGCGAGAGGGATAGAGTGTCTCTCTCTCACGCACGAGTGCCCAGCCCCCTCCACATGGTGATGTATGTGTCTACCAGTTGCTCTGGGTGCCCAAACCAACCTGCCTGCATTGCTGGGGATAGGGCGCATGACCTCTCTTGCGGCTTCCCTTTGCTTCCCCGTCAGAAGTCCTTTTTCTGCAGGGAAGCAAAGAAATCTGTGGGGTCCATGAATTCTGCACAAACACAGTGACGCAGAATCCCCCCAGGAGTAGCATATCTATACAGGAATCTGGACCTTTCACTGACAAAGTCCATGAATGAAGGAGGCAAGGAAGTAGGTCAGATTTTTGAGACCACTAACCTTAAAAGCATTGCTTTTAAATACAGGCAATCTCTTTTAAATCCTAAAATAGAATGAAAAGTCTGTCTGTATAAGTTTTCTTGGGTGAACAATGTCAGTTGCAGAGTATTCAAAAGGTAAACCATTTATCCAGATTTATTTTATCCTTTAGTCTCATTACTTTCATGTTACAATTTTTTGTTTACAATTGGATTTTTTTGTTGTAGATAATCATCTGGAGACTGAAGTCACTGATTTCTATGAAGAGACAAAAGTTAAATTTGCTGAACTATCTGAGGAGCTTTTATGGGAATATATTCACAGTGGAGAACCAATGTAAGTAGCCTGCATCCGAAGAAGTGGGCTGTAGTCCACGAAAGCTTATGCTCTAATAAATTTGTTAGTCTCTAAGGTGCCACAAGTCCTCCTGTTCTTCTTTTTGCTGAAGGCAGCACATCTTACTTGAGTATAGGCCTTAAGACATTGTTGACCTCAAATACGAAGGAAGCAGTATGCCATGTCTTTGGGGGAAATTGGCCATGTGTATATGCAGTCGTTGATGTGCTGTGTGAAACAAAAAGGAAGTTAATGTTGGATTCACAACATTGACTAGGATTTGAATTCCCAGGGTGGAAACTCTGAACCCAACCTTTTAAAAACTGCAAGTAGTCTTTTTTTTTTCAATAGCCCCTTAATCTGAAATCTCAGGCAATGGATGACACAATGGAATTGTGAAGTATTCTGTTTTAGGCCCAATTTTGGTTTAATTATTGCCTGATCCCAATGAAGATAATTGGAACCCATCTACTGACTTCAGTGAGCAATGAAACAGATGGTTAGTGAGAAAAGAATTAGGCCCTATATGAATATAGTATGGAAAGTTGGAAGAGCCTTAGCTTATCCTTACACTTACATTGAACTCTGTCCTGCATTCTGTGAGGCACTTTCAACTCCTACTGAAGTCAGTTGGTGTTTAGGACATGCAGCAGCTCACAGTAGTGAGGATATAGAACCAGTTATCATTGCATGTTCCAGTTATGAGTGCACTACCTACAGCAGAACTCTTACAAAGCAGAGAAAACACTTTGTCTTGCATTTGTTGTGTATTAATCAGCACTAATAAATGTCCATGTTGAACTAACAGCTTAATCAAGATATACAGAGAGCTGGAAGGAGTCTTTGCTTAGATTTATCTATGAGATGAGTCTTTAACAGCTACAGCTTCTACCAAACAAATAATGGGGCAGGGGCTGCTGAAGGGACTGTAATGTTAGAGCTTCTCATCTCTATGGAAAACTATGCAAACACATACAGAATCAATACAGAAGTGGCTGCACTGCCTTCAGTGGAAGGCAGGCCTGGAATTAACAGGGTTACTGTAGGTAAGGGTTATGGTGTGCAAATTACATGGGGAAATTGACAAACTGTATTCCCATATTAGTTTGACTCTAGCCAATGCTACTGGGGAGGGGTAGGGCATAAAAAACCCCACTAGACTGTAAACCTAATTTAAAAAAAAATACAATAGAAGGTTTATATTGCTACAGAGAAAGATGAAAGTTTTTCTGTTGTATGGATTTGTACTCGTCATGATTCATAGATTCCAAGGCCAGAGTGGACCACTGTGATTATCCAGTCTGACCTCCTGTGTAATATAGGCCATAGAACTTCCCCAAAATAATTCCTAGAGCAGATCTTCTAGAAAAACACCCAATCTTGATTTTAAAATTGCCAGTGATGGAGAATCTACCCACAACCCTTAGTAAGTCATTCCAATGGTTGATTACCCTTACTATTAAAACATGCATCTTATTTCCAGTCTGAATTTGTTTAGCTTCAACTTACAAACCATGGTTCATGTTTTACTGTTTTGTGTTGGACTGAAGAGTCTATTATCAAATATTTATTCCCCATCTAGGTACTTAAAGACTGTAATCAAGTCACCTCTTAACCTTCTCTTTGTTAAGCTGAATAAATTGAGCTCCTTGAGTCTATCACTATAAGGCATGTTTTCCACTCCTTTAATAATTCTCATGCCTCTTCTCTGAACCCTCTCTAAATTATCAACATCCTTCTTGAATTGGGGACACCAAATCTGAAAACAGTATTCCAGTAATGGTTACACCAATGCCAAATAGTATAACCCCTACTCGAGATTCCCGTTCATCTATCTCAGGATTGTATTAGTCCTTTTGGCAGCTGATTATTCACCACAATCTCCAAATCTTTTCCAGTGTCATGGCTTCCCAGGATAGAGTCCCCCACCCTGTTAGCATGGCCTGCATTCTTTGTTCCTAGATGTATACATTTACATTTAACCATATTTAAAATGAATATTATTTGCTTGTGCTCAGCTTACCAAACAATCCAGATCACTCTGTATCGGTGAACTGTCCTCTTTGTTATTTACCACTCCCCCAATTTTTGTGTCATCTTCAAACTTTGAGTGATGGTTTTATGTTTTCTTCTAGGACATTGATATAAATGTTAGAGTGTAGGGCCAAGAACTGATTTCTGTGGAACCCTACTACAAACACACCTACTTGATAACGATTCCCCATTTACAGTTACATTTTGACATCTGTCAGTTAGCCAGCTTTTAATCTGTTTTAATGTGCTCCATGTTCATTTTATATTATTCTAAATATTTAATCAAAATGTCACGCAGTACTAAGTCAAACACCTTGCATCAACACTATTGTGTTCATCGACCAAAATTGTAATTAATTAACTTTGACATGGATTGAGTAAAATCCTAAACAATTGCACTTTAACTAGAGGTAGTTTTTTGTCTCAAAAGTGTGATCTGTTTGTTTTTTATTCTTCTGGGGAAAGTCATACCATTCAGGTAGTGCTTTCTTGGTGTTCTCATTAAAAATCATGCAGTGGATCAGAGTTTGAGACTAATGGAGTCTTTCATCTCCAAGTCAGTATGGGCTGAACCCTCTGGTGGTGTGGGGTTGAAAAGTCTTTCTGGTGCTGAGAACCTTCTAAATAATGTAATAGGCTTATTGACAGCTCTGAAAAGAGCAGCATTGCTGTGCTGTGGAGAAAGCTTTTTCCAGCCATCTTTGGATACATGGAATATCGCACAACGAGGCATCTTGTAGAATGTCAAAAGTGGGAGGGAAATAAGAGATGAACCTTCTTGATTTGGAGAATAACCCTTCATATTTCTAAATCAACTAGGCCATTTTGTTTTATTCAGCTGACATTTGTAATTTCATTTTAATCTGTGAATGCCATTAACATTCCCTCGAGAGACAAGATGTTCAATAAAATTGAACCTAGCACAGATCCTTAGTCTTTACAGTCCATCAACCAGTATCAGGCCTTGTGTGTCCTCCCTTTTATCCAAGCCTACTTGAATAAGGTTTTCAGGAAGATTTCTGGAGACACTTAAATGCTTTATTAAAATTCAGTTGTATTAGGTTTGCCATGTTCCCTCTTCTTCTCCCTCCACTTCCCCTACCCCCCACACCCTCCACTAATTAGCCAGCATTCTTAGAATGTCATGAGTGTTCATGGAGACGGGTGGATTTGTATAAAATTTAACTAGCACTAATCAGTCCAAGGCTTGGGAAGTGAGAAATCTAAAGAAGCTATGGCGCTTACACATTATGTATCTATAAAAGAATTGCCAGATCTGTCACATCGCCCAGTACTGCATGATTTTGTAATCCATTATATTACATATAATCTACACCCAGCTATGGACCAGCTCATTGGTCCCTGCTCCACCCCCCTTCAGCTACCTCTGCAATACCATGCCCAGGAAACTGTGTAGAACCAGCTCTATACAACTAGGTCTACACAATCTATTCCAGCCCTCTGCTAGCATAGGAGCTGTGTTGAAGGTAAAAGGGTAAGTCTCCAGAGTGCCCTCTGGGGTTGTTACTTTTAGCCTAAGTAAGTTAGTGCAGTCTCAGAGCTTGTGTTAGGAGCTGAGCTGGCCTCCAGCTGACTCTGAGATTGGGAGAATGCAAAGGTGATTTTGAGCTATATTTGTCCCAGTCCTCTAGGGTGCTGCAATAAGCGTAGCTCAGCTGGATCTGAAGATTTGGCTCCATAACGCTTAATTTCCGGTCTTATGTTTAAAACCTCAACCCTCATGTTACATTGGCCTTGCTTTTAATTAATAATATAATCACATTTAGTAGGATAAGAGGAACCAATGTAAATTTGACCCAAACAGGAATAATTAAATCTAGGGCAGGAGCAATTTGTTACAAAAAATAAGGTGATCACTTGGGCTGTGTGGGGGGAAAAAAAATATTTTATTTTTAGAGTACAGATTAGCAGAGAAATTCCCAGTATGCTTTTGGGAACTCTGATTTAGTGAACTAATCTCCCTTGAGCATGTGCTGATGAGAAAGATGAGATTTGAGGGGCAAACTACAGTAACTCCTCACTTAAAGTCGTCCCGGTTAACATTGTTTCGTTGTTACATTGCTGATCAATTAGGGAACATGCTCGTTTAAAGTTGTGTAATGCTCCCTTCTAACATCCTTTGGTAGCCGCCTGCTTTGTCTACTGCTTGCAGGAAGAGCAGCCCGTTGCAGCTAGCTGGTGGGGGCTTGGAACCAGGGTGGACCGGCAGCCCCCATATCAGCTCGCCCTATCCGCTCCCGCTCCCCTAAGTTCACTGTGCAGCAGCTGCCTGCAGTTCAGCTGTGTCCCTCCTCCCACTGCCATGTGCTGCTCCTGCCCTCTGCCTTGGAGCTGCTCCCCGGGACTCATGCTGTGTGGTGGGGAGGGAAGGAAGAGGGGGGCTAATGTCAGGGTGTCCCCCTCTCCCCTGCTCCTGCACCCTGCTTACCCCATCTTCCATAGACCAGCGGGGACACACCAGGGCTCAGGACGGAGGGAGCTTGCAGCAGCTGCGGTCGCAGCAAGCTGATATAATTAACAAGGCAGTGTACTTAAAGGGGAATGCACATATCTCCCTCCCTTCCTGCTGCCTTGTAAAGTGAGAGAGTTAACCCTCAAGGGCTCAGCCAATTGCTAGTTCATCATTTAGCAGTAAAGGAAATATCCCACCCTCTGACTCCTCCACCTCAACCAAGCTTGGTGAAAAAAAATTCCCTGGAACCTAACCCCCTCATTTACATTAATTCTTATGGGGAAATTGGATTCGCTTAACATCATTTTGCTTAAAGTCGCATTTTTCAGAAACGTAACTACAATGTTAAATGAGGAGTTACTGTATTGGATTTTTAGATAGAATTTAAGGCTTAGAATGAAAAATCCAGGTGTTGTGATTATGGCTTCTGGAAGAGTGAGAGAGCATTGCTGAAGCACACCTGCAGCAGAACTGCTGCTGGGAGGAATTGGACAGCACATGTTAGCTGTTCTTTCTGCTACCAGACTCTTGTTAATTCACAGCGAGAGATCCAGGTGGGCTTCTGGGGGTCAAAAGTTCACATAAACTATTCTGCTCCTGTCTGAGACAGATCAGACTGAAAACTGTATACCTGAGAGGAGGGGAAGCATCTACTCTGGGTTGGTGTGGGAGTAATTGACGATACCAACCTACAAATTACATGCAAACCAACGGGTGCCCTGGGAGGAGGAAGTCTTTCATTCATCCATCTTTTCCTGTGTCTATTTATATAGGCTAAAGCAGTCCTTTACTGAAGAACTTGTTCGGACATTACTTATGCTCCAACTAAGAAGCTTTTTCTTATGAGGGTCCAGCTTCATGATGTTGTGGCCAACTTAGTCATTACACAGAATACTAAAAAGCAAAGTGACATCTGTATTATTGACGATTGCATCAAGTTGCTGGTGACATGATGGACAAAAAACCCCAACAACCCTGTAATACAAAGATTGGCTTAATCAGTGCTTCTGATATTTACTAGACCTCTCTGAGCCAGGGTCTAAATCTACAAGCATGAAGCAGATATAAAAAAATGACGTGGAAAGCACTGTCCTGGGGAAGCATATTGGTGATGAGCCCAGCTTCCCTCCCAAACTTCTGGAAAGGGTGCTGAAATGGCTCCTGGAGCTGTCCCTGGATTCTGCACAGGGACTTTTTCATATCACTCTCTAAGTAGTGGACAAATAGGAAGCCTCCCAATCTTTTGGCTGCTGGTGGGGAGAAAATAAAACGCTGTTCTCTCCCTCTTTGGTTTCCCCCCTGCTCTTCTTCCCACCCTGGAGCTTCCTAGCTGCTGTGAGTGTCTTTACTATCTCCTTCCCCCAGCTGTCTGAATGGTTTTTGGGGGGAAGGGCTGGGCCTTAGCTATTCTGTACCTTCTGGCTTCTGTGACATTACATAGGGGGTCCTATCTGCTACACCCTTGCTCCAGCTTCTATTTTGAAATCTCTTCTCTAGTGGTAGTGAATAGTTCTAGTGCAATGGTTCCCAAACTGGGGTTCATGAACCCCTGGGGGTTCGTTAAATGTTACAGGGGGTTCTCAGGGGGAAAAAAAACCCTAATGGAGGACAGAGCTGTCCCTAGGGACCCCAGGCAGCACGGGGACAGCAGCTTGGAGCCCCTGGACTTCCAGGAGGTAAGCTGATCAAAGCAAGCAGATCTATCACACTGAGGAGATTTAAACTTCAAGACTCCTTATAAGAAATGGAAAGGGAGGTGGATATTTTTTGCTGTTTTTAAAATCAAATAGGCAGCTAGAATTCTTTTTAAAATTATTATCAAGAAAAAGTTTAAGCTTTGTTGTAACGTGCGTTGTTTGCCTGGACTGCTCAAGACCTGAATGCTTGTGTAGGAGGATCTCTTTGAGTTGGCTTCTTAAATACCTTCGTGCTGTTTCACATCTGATACTCCATGATGAAACATAGGAGTCTTGTCTTATAACAGCCTTATTCAGAGTGATACAAGCTACGAAAGTGAGATCTTGGAAGAGTGTTGCCGTTTTAATAATGTAATAAAAATTCTGTAATGGTAAATAATAATTAATAATAAATAGTGTGTAATAAACATATCGTCATAAAAACAAATTTTATATTTCCAAGATCACTGCTTCTATAATTTATACTCAGGTAAAGGAGAAAATCCCTGGAAATATTCATTTTTAGGAGGGGGTTCGCGAGACTTGACATTTTAGTGAAAGGGGTTCACAGGTTGTTAAAGTTTGGGAACCACTGCTCTAGTGCCATTCTCTGCTTCTGCTCTTAATTCCCAAGCAGCAGCAAATTAATATGAATATGATTTCTGTCAATTTCATTGCCCTCCAGGGCTTTCAATAGCAGCAATTAAACCAACAAGAGTACTACAACTTGGGAAGGCTCTAAGTAGCAGTGACACAGGCACAAGAATCATAGAAATGTAGGCCTGGAAGGGACCTGGATAGGTCACTTAGTCCAGTTCTCTGCACTGAGGCAGGGCTATGTATTATCTAGACCATCCATGACAGGTGTTTGTCTAACCTGCTCTTAAAAACCTCCAATGACAGATTCCACAACTTGCCTAGGTAATTTGTTCCAGTGCTTATCATCCTTACAGTTAGGAAGTTTTTCTTGATGTCTAACCTAAATCTCTCTTGCTGCAATTTAAGCCCATTTCTTCTTGTCCTGTCCTCACTGGTTAAAGAGATTAATTTATCACCCTCCTCTTTATAATCACCTTTTATGTACTTGAAGACTGTTATCATGTGTCTCTTCCCCTCACCTCCAGTCTTCTCTTCTCCAGACTAAACAAACCCAATTTCTTTAATCTTTCTTCATAGATCATATGTTCTAGACCTTTCATCATTTTTCTTGCTCTCCTCTGGAATTGCTCCAATTTGTTCACATCTTTCCTGAAGTGTGGTGCCCAGAACTGGATACAGTACTCCAGCTGAGGCCTTATCAGTGCTGAGTAGAAGAATTCTTCTCATGTCTGGCTTACAACACTTCTGATACTACATCCCAGAATGAAGTTCGCTTTTTTTTGCAAAAGTGGTACATGTTGACTTATATTTAGTTTGTGATCCACCATACCCCCCAGAACCTTTCCGCAGTACTCCTTCCTAGGCAGTCATTTCCCATTTTGTATGTGTTTAACTGATTGATTGTTCCTTCCTAATTGTAATACTTTGCATTTTGTCCTTATTGAATTTCATCCTATTTATTTCAGACCATTTCTCCAGTTTGTCAAGATCATTTTGAATTGTAATCTTGTCCTCCAATGCACTTCCAGCCCCTCCCAGCTTGGTATCATGAGCAAACTTTATAAGAAATAGTTCAATGCTAAAGCCAGAAAAAGCCATTGCAAACTGCCAGTCTCTCCACCTGCCTATCTAGGAGGACAGCACTGCTTAGTTCATATTTGTAAAGTTATCATTGTAACCACCAGGGCTAGATATTTAACTCCTTAAATGAAAGCTTAGTTTGCACCTATGGCACTTTCTCGTCCTAGCATCACACTTGCCAAGAAAAGCTTCCTACCTACCACCGGAGCGTAGGAGAGCGGATTTTTCAAACCCTGTGCTTAATTGTAATCCATAGCAAAGATAGGCACATGGACAGCCTGTGGGTTTCAGCCCCAGACTCTCAAAGAATAAAGGCCAAAGTTACAGCTTGCATAAGCAGGCACAGTTTTATTGAAGTCAACCTTGCACCCAGACTTCATTTGGAACCTGGTTTAACCCATCAAGTTTCTGAAGTTGTATCTGGTCTCTATGAAAAGACAGTTGACCTGCTGCCTCTCTGTACCTGTCAAAGCTGTGATAGCCATTTGGCTCCAGTCCAATACTGCATCCCTTTTCATTGCTTGTAGAACGTATTGGATGTGCACATGGCTCCCCTTGACCTCCGGAGGAATCACATCCAAGGGGAGTCAGTGAAGCATGTTTTGGTACAACACTGACATTAATGAGTTGCATTTTTTTTTTAAAGAGGATGTTTAACAGTGGTTAAAAAGTCAAGGTCCTCAAGATTATTCTTCTTAGTTGCAAGATCCAATGTAGGTGAATTGATGTAGTCTGCTGCTCTTGCATAATTGATAACCCTAAAAGACTGCTTTAGAAAAAGGTCTGTGATCACCACATATCAGTAAATTCATCTAGTCTGAAATGTCAACAAGGTAGTTCACTGCTAGAGCTAAAAAAGCCATTGTGAACGTGTGTGTAAAGTGTAAATATTTACCAATTCCTTGAAGCTTAGCACTGGAGGAATTATTAGGAAACCAGTGGGAGGGAATTTTAACTCATGTCAGTGCATATAACCTTTCACTCTACAAATAGAAACAGTGGATAAGTAATAATATGTGGCATTGTGTGCAGTTACGTACAGGCAGATGGTGAGGCACTAGGCTAAGAGCATTGCTGCATATGTTGTTGATCAGTGAATTTATGCCAAGGGTAAACCTTGGTAGTTGAAAGTCTGACAGCACCTCTTGCAGTGGGAGAGGACTGAAGTAAAATGCTAGAAAGGGGTTCTCTCCTGACTTCCAGTGCTGACTTTTTATCAGATCTTCCCTAGCAAAATAACAGGTTTCAGAGTAGCAGCCCTGTTAGTCTGTATCCGCAAAAAGAAGAACAGGAGTACTTGTGGCACCTTAGAGACTAACAAATTTATTAGAGCATAAGCTTTCGTGGACTACAGCCCACTTCTTCGGATATATATTGGATATATATGTTCCATTCTATATGCATCCGAAGAAGTGGGCTGTAGTCCACGAAAGCTTATGCTCTAATAAATTTGTTAGTCTCTAAGGTGCCACAAGTACTCCTGTTCTTCTCCTAGCAAAATAATGTGCTTGCTGTGGGTGGCCACAACATAGCTCATGCATGTCACCTTAGTGAAAGTCAGAATGGCATTACTCTACTGGAGGGTTAGTCTGCTTACTAAAAAGTCTTAGACCAGAATCTCATTGATTTCTACAGAGTTCAGGGCCGGTGCAACCACTAGGCGAACGCCAAGTGGTTGGGGACGCCCACTGGGTCTTAGTGTCCACCCTTCTGGTTTTCCTATCCCTGTTCTGACCCTTCCTGCAGGCTGAGTCTTCCTGGGAAGGGGATCTAGTAGTTAAAAGAGAAAAAGCCTCCAGCCTGCCAGACCTATTAGCACAACACTGAAACTGTTAAAGAGCCATTCAAGGGGTAATGAAGCCACTTAACAGGCATTTGCCAACCCCCAGGTATATACTGTCAGTTTCTGAATGTACTGACAAAAACAGTTGTGCATGACTGTCATATTTACTCAGGACATGTCCGTCTACAGGATCTTAGTTTAAAATTTGCTTTAAAAATATTTCATTAGTGAGTTGGTGAAGATTATAAAATCACATCTCTAAAAAAATCCTTGCATAGATTTTTAGATGCACAATCATCTTTAGCCTTAAATGCTTGGATCTTCAGACATATGGTTTTTTAAATAAATCCTTCAAAAGACCTCCCTTATCTAAAATACACATTTTAAATTACTATAGTAAAAAAATTTACTTCCAAAGTCTTCCAGTCCTTTCTGTTCATCCATTTCTCCCTTCACCCCCGCTCCCCCTACCCCCATTGAAGAGAGCCCTTAAACGGACAACAGCCCTTTGCTCCCAGATAGCTGGACAAAGTCAGAAGTAAAGAAAGGGAAACTCTATCTGATGAACTAGTTTTAAGCAAAATCAGTACCTTAGTAAGATATAAAATCCTTTGTTATGCCTAAAATCTTTGGAAACATATTTTTTAAAGTTGGTGAAATTTCATAAACATGTGTATTGTTATGGAGATCACACACAGTAAATTAATGTTCCTTTTTCTAAAAGAAATGAACATTGTTATGAACACACTAAACCTCTGTAACTGATTAATTTAAAATAATGTCTGTTTCAGTGAGTTAAATATGTAGTAATCTGGAATGATTACTTTATGAAGGTTTAGGAGTACATTTAAAATATAAAATCAGCTTAGAAATACTGATTAAGAAAATGTAAAACAGAGAAGAGTTGCATCATGTATTCCATAATATTTAAGGTTGTATTCAGCAAGACAGCTGACTCACCCTTACTACAAAGTTTTTGCAAATAAATGTCTGACAAATTTCAGGGCATATCAAAAAACCTGTGACTGACATTTTTTATTCCCAAATTTAGTGCTTTTAATTAGGTACCTTCTGCATGTCCATTCTGCGTGAGGGAGAGGGTACAGGGATCTCTGCGGGGAACTGTGCCTCTCCGCCACCGTGAGGTGGGCCGGGCGTCTTGTTATTCTTTCTGCTTTGTCCCTCCGCCTCCACCAGGCTGCAAGCTCGGGCTGCCGTCGGGCATGGGGCACCAGTTTAATAATACTGCATAGGGCCCCATAAATCCTAAGGACGGCCCTGGGGGTGCCAAAAAGCAGTGCCCTGGCTCGGCAGGGAGGAGCTGCCTACCGGAGAGCCAGAGCGTCGGCTTGTGGGGGCAGCGAGCCCCAGCCATGGAGGAGCCAGCGTGGCACAGGGGGGCAGGAGCCCTGCAAAGGCGGCGGCGCTGCTAGCGGGGAGCAGCCACGCCCCTTGCCCCTCCTGCCCAAGCTGCAGCCTGGCGCCCTCCCCAGGGGCTCCTGCAGGCTGCAGCAGGTGCATGCAGGCAGAGGCCCCCGTGCGCCCCTCAGCTCCCCCTTCGCTGTGCTCGGGGTCTGCGGCTCCTGGGCATGTGAGCCACTACCGGGGTGCAGGGCCCTGAGTCTGCTCTGGGAGGGGCAGCAACGGCAGCAGCTCACACTCCCGGGAGCCGCAGAGCCTGAGCGCGGCGAGGGAGGAGCCGGGGGACACATGGGGTCCTCTTCCCGCATGCATCCACTGCAGGAGCCCCCGGGGGGGGGGGGGGGGCACTGGCCGCAGCCTGAGCAGGAGGGATCAGGGGTGCGGCTGCTCCCCGCTAGTGGCGCTTTGCAGGACTGCTGCCCCCCTGTGCCACGCGGCCTCCTCCATGGCTGGGGCTCTCCGGTGCCTCCAGAAGGTGGCTTCTCCCTGCCGAGCTGCTGCAGTGGCCCAAGCCCAGCAAAGCCAATGAGTGGACTCGGGGCGGGAGCCACCGGGGTGGGGAGGGGAGGGCTCACGGGAGGGTTATGCACCCTCCAGGGGAGTTCAGGGGGCAGGGAGGGGGGAACCTGGTCTGGGGAGCAGCCCCTGGGCATGGTTGGCTCCTGGGCAGGCTGGCCCCTGGGGTCTATAAAGGCTTGTTGGGATTTGCCCCTCAATGAACCGATGTGCGGGGCGGGGCGCAAGGTGGAAGTTTCGCCTAGGGCGCAAAATATCCTTGCACCGGCCCTGACAGAGTTACACCAGGGTTGAATATGGACTGGGGGTAACGATGGCTTTCTCATTTGAACTCAATTATCTAGTGTTATGTAATGAAAGAGCAAGCATTACTGTTGTGATTCCAAAGCTGCAGTGTTGAACCAGGACCGTCAAAAGTTAGTTTAATCCATCTCTAGCTTTAACACACTAGTTCAATCAAGGCAAAGTTCTGCCATTTCCATTCTTATAAAACATGTTCATATGCCTGGATTTACAATCAGTACTAAGTGGTTACCCCTTTCCTCCATCCCCACATTCACTCTTAACTAAATGTCTGTATTTTTCCCCCCGCAGGGACAAAGCTGGTGGTTATGGAATCCAGGCCCTTGGTGGAATGTTAGTGGAATATGTTCATGGAGACTTCTTGAACGTGGTGGGCTTTCCTCTGAATCACTTCTGCAAAAAGTTAGCGGAGTTGTATTATCCACCCCTCAAACATACCATACAGCATGTCAAGCATGACTCTATCCCCTCTGTCGAGACTTTTGAGAACCTCAGTGATGGAGAGAGTGACTCTTCAAATCCCATGCAGCATAAAAGTGCTAACAAATTAGAGAGGAATGGGGTGCCCCTCCCAGGAGCCATTCATACGCCAGTAAACAGTGGTAGCATCAAGCCTGTTTGTACAGTGGCTGTGGAAAATCAGAGTGAAGTGATGGAATACCCAGCTAAATTCCCATCAAAAATTGTAGAACTTATGGATGGCTTCAGAGCTTCAAAGGTAAAAAAACAAAAATACCGCTCCTTGATTTAATCTTCTCTGCACTGGTGAGCTAATACAAATCAAATTTGTATTTTTAAACATTTCTGTGTAGTTTGGAGGTTCTAAAAATAAAGCAGTACTACAACACTGTGCATGTGTATGGGGAACAGCCCCATTCAAACAAATGATCAAATGTATTTATTTTACTTTAATATTCATTCTGATTCTGTGTGTTTATGCAAGAGAATGGCATCTTTCAGCAGCTGCACCAGTGACCCAGGCTGTCGTACCAGAGCACATTCCAGTAAGAGGCTCCAAAACAACAGTAGCGTCAGGGATTGACTGCCCTGGGCTAGCAAGGGCAGCAGAATGCCTAGGGGCATTTTGAAAAGTACCTGTTAGTGATGCAAATACGGTCTGTGCATGTTTTGTTATGACATTCCAAAGCAGCAGCCAATGTTCCCTCTAATTTTTCCCATGCATATGCAGAATGAATTTTGTTATGTGCACCCAATATGGAGGTGATGTGTGACTCCCCACAGCTCTCTCTCCCCGCAGCAGCACCTCGGCTGGGGGGAAGAGGCGCCTCTTCCCGTGGTAGCTCCGGGCCAGGGCTGGGTTGGGCCCAGGGGAGGGGCGCCTCTCCCCCTGGCCGAAGCAGGTCTAGGGCTGGGCTGGGGCCGGGGGACGGCCGCCTCTCCCCTGGGCCGGGGGAGGGGCGGTTCTGCCCCTGGCCATGGCAGGTCCTGGATTGGGCTGGGGAGGGGCGCCTCTCCTCCGGGCCATGGCAGGTCCAGGGCTGGCCCTGAGAGCCTGCGTGGCACTGAATAGGTTGCTTAGAGGGAACTTAGGCAGCAGCATGGAGGGACATCTTAAGAAGTGCCCTTACTAATGAGCACCCTTAGATTTAAAGCAAGTGGCAATGCCCCACTGAAACATAGACCTAGAATGCCACTGAATAAATTCGCTAGTGCATTTTACTTCAGATCTGATCCTAATACATGATGAGCACCTGTATCTCCTATTGATTTCAGAAAGTGGGGGAACAAAGGTGGGAGAGAGGAGGGGCAAGGATCCCGATGGGACAGGGACATGTATATAAGAGGAAAGAGCTGATTACATAACTGTTAAAATATTATATGTACTTGTAACATTTATTGAGAAAGGATGTAAGACCATTCACAAAGTAACATTTATTTCATAGTAATCAGAAATATTATCTAAAACAACATAAATGGTGAGAGAAATATATGTCCATAGTGACTCTTCTCCTAAGGCTGTGTTGAGATTTGCACTTGAAATAATATTAAGATCCTTTTTCATTGTATTTGAATTTAACCTCCATGTTTGGCACAATAACACTTCAGAGGGCAATTGAACTTTCTACGTAACTTTTTTTTAGTGAATGCTCCCTGTTAACTTCTGCAGAGGAAACACTTCAAAATGCCCCCATTTAAAATATATATTTTTATATATATGTATATGTAATGTTTATTGTGCTCTACCTCAATCCTTTATCCTTTCATGTATTTGTATTGTAGGTTCCTGTAAGAACCGCCTTCTCTTGATTGCTCAGTTTTTGTGTTTTATCTCTACTTTTCACTGAAATACTTCTCTAAGGATCTCTTGTATGTGAACCAGGGCTGTAGCTGATGATCACAATGCAGTAGCTTGTGTTGGACCTTCATGAAGACATGTGCATAGAAGCTAATATTCATCTGCACTCTAGCAGTCAACTGTGCCTGGAAACCAAGTAATGGATAATTTTGAATCACTGCCAGGTTTCCTACTCAGAGCCAGACTAGTGCAGCAAAAGAAAAGGTGACAGCAGTGAAGAAAGAGAAGATGAAATAAAGGCCAAGTATTCTAATTAGAAACCGAGAGATATGTGATCTCTTCACAAAACTCTGAACCAGAAACTCCTAGGGTGAAATCCTGGCCCCACTGAAGATAATGGGAGGTTGCTGTTGACTTCAGTGGGCACAGGATTGGATTGTTAAAGTCTAATCCCAATTTTGACACTTACTCTGTGACCTTGGGCAAATCTCATCCTATGTCTGCCTGCACTGCCCCTTCTGTAAAATGGAGACCATGTTGTGAAGCTAGTTAGTTTGTAAAATGCTTTGAAGACTGAAAGTACAATGAAAACTAACAGCTAAACTGTAATTAAATTCAATTTAATTTGACCTTTATGTGGGTTCAGAGCCCTCACAATGCAGGCTAAAATCAACTACAAGCAAGAAAAACCTAATAATCATCTTTATTAAAATGATGCCCAGGAACTTTTTGCTTGGTCCTGCACTCAGTGAGGTCAATGAAAGTTCAGGCTTAAATTTGGTTTGGTTTGGTTCCTCTGTAGCTATACAGGACCCAACACATCTTGAATGGGACCTTTGGGTGCTATTATGATATAAATACTGTCTCTATTTGCTAACCTTATGCCAATGACCTAATTTTCAGTGCTGACTTACAACTCAGAGGCCTTGAGCTGGCCATTAATCATCTTCCACTACTACAAAGAAACTGTTTAAACACCTGCTGTGCTCACTAGAACATTCCCCTCTCTCTGGTTAAACCTAATAACATTTTTTACAAAACAGTGTACATTTCTGAATGCAGTAATGATTTGGAACATGCATTAACAACAAGAATCATATTGTTAAATTTAGGCAGGCATGTTAATTTTTGTGGCATCTTGGAGACCATCTCAATTGTATATCCCACCTTCACCCCCAAAATAGCAAACATTTTAAATATAAAAATCACAAATATGAAACCCCTAAATTTCAGCTGCAATTTTTCCATCTGATTTTTAACAGTTTCAACTCTTTTCTTCCCTCTCCACTCTATGTTGATTTTTTTTTTCTTTTATAGTTCCTCAGAAACACTATTAATTGAAGGAACAGTATTGCAACCTAATCTCAGCTATGAAGGTGCATATTGTTGCATAATATGAAAATTCCTCTCCAATACAAGCATGTACTGTATAAGTTTAGTTAAGGTGTTCAAGGCACACAGCTATATGTGCTTGTGGTTTTTTGTTGTTTTTGTTTTGTTTTTAGAAAATTAGTATGGAATGAATTATAGCTATTAAAATAAAAAAGAAGAAATTTGAAGAAGAAATTTCAAATTATTTTCTTAGGAAAATCAACTCAAATTAGATTTGATGTGTTTTCTCTATGGCTCCAATTCCAAAGCATACTTAAACACATGCTGACCTTATGAAGCATGCTTAAATCTAGTCATGTGCTTAAGTATCCTGATGAATAAGAGTCTAAGGCACAAAACCAGGTTCTTTCAAGCTTTAACCAGTAATTTTTTTTTCACCTAACATTGTTACCATGGCAAAGATGCTGACATCTCTCGTTTGATGCCAGGAACAAACTGTCCTAGAAGTAACAGGGCTGAACTGAAATTTTTTGCAGAAAAAAATTCAACAGACTCAAGTAGTTCTTAAGTTCTTTATGGCATGGTTTTGCCTTCACACAACTACTATACTCTGAACTTAATTCATTCTTAATTCAAAGCTTTCCAGAATGTTTATACTTTTGTTTTAAAACAAGCGTGTGTTATTTTTTTAGTTGTAGTAATTTTTAATTTAACTCACTAATGCATATTTCATATATACAGGCTTTGTTTGTGGCCTCTAAACTGAAAGTGTTTGATCTTCTGAAAGATAAATGTATACTGAAGGCTGTGGATGTTGCCAATAAGATAGAAGCCTCTGTGTGTGGAACAGAAAGACTGCTCGATGCTTGTGCTTCTCTTGGATTGCTGGAGAAAACCCATCAAGGTGACTTTTACTGTAAAACAATTCACGTGTAGGGGGACCGGGAGAGATGGAAGAAGGAACTTCTAATATATTATTGTCCACTGTTCACTGGGGCTGTACAGGAAACTTCCATTACTAGTCCTTGTCAAATTAAACTATTATTAATTATTAAGTATTATTATTAATCATTTTTATTATGGTACTGCTTATGAACCATTGAAGATCAGGGCCTCATTGTGCTGTGCAAACACAGAGAAGTAACCTCAAAGCACTTGAAATCTAAACAAATAAGACAGACACAGTATGGGGGTCTAACAACAAGCTATGTGAAGGCAGCAAATGGCATGTTAGTTCCATGACTTTTTTTGAGGGGTGTGTAGGTTTAGTTGGAAGGGGATCAAAGTCAAATCAAAGTTCCCCCAAGCCAATGGGTCGTTGAGCTGAGGGGATCAGCTCAGTGGAAAAGGGAAGGGGAGCTTAGGGGATGGAGCAGAGGAGAAGAGAGGCAAGTGTGGAGTGAAGTTGAGGTGAATAGACTGTTAGGGAGGGGGAGGAGGAGAGGCCATGTTAGAGTAAACACCCAGTCAGCACAGGGCAGAGACAGTCAAGTCAAAATGTAGAACCATCCTCTGGATGTCCAGAGATCCCTTTTTGCTGTGGCTGCTTCTGCCCCTGCCAGCTGGGGTGTCTGGCTGGCTTCACTCTGCAGTTTTCCTCCAAAGCCATTTGCTCCCAGAAGAGGGAGGAGAGGTTTCCTCTGCACAGTTCTGGATCCAGGAGGATATTGGGAGGAGGGATGGCCCTGGCTGTGTTGCATTTTACCACCCTCCCTCCCTTTGCCCCGGTGCAGCAGTTCCTGCTTTGGCTGCCTCTGCTCCTTCCTGCTGCTGTCTCAGTGTGGGCCAAACAACAAGGGACAAATTTTGCCCTGAGTTTACATTAGTGCAGAACCACTGATTGCAGTAGTGTAGCCATGGATGTGACGGAGAGAAGACTTTCAGAATGTGGCACTGAAACTGGACAACAGTCAACTATTGCAACTTTTAATTGCCAATATTTTAAGATACAAACAGGTGATGGAACAATTAAGAAGCTCGGCCTTCCCTTTTCAATCTGCACTACATAATTTTAAGCTCCCAGATACACATCACTTAGTAATAAACCTTTTAAAGATGATGAAAAGGTGCCCAGCAAAGGAAACCCTGGAGCAACTTACCAACTGTTTTTTTTTGTTAAGAACAAAGCCCTAAAGGAAGAATGCAGATCGAGAGAGGCTTAAATGCATATGAATTAAGAACATTGGGGAAAGGAGAGGAATAAGATTCAAAGGCAAGTGTATCACAGGGAATGGGGAGAATCCCTGGGTGGCTTCTCCCGCTTCCGGGAGCCTGTGTGGCAGCACACCGCTGACCCAAGGACGGTAGTGTGGACATGCACCACCACAGTAATTACTGCAGTGGCTGTAAATTGATCTAATATAGGTCAACTTAGGTTTGTAGGATAGACATACCCTATACTTGTACAGCACCTCGTACAGTAACACTCCAATCCTGATTGGGGCCTTTGAGTCTTGTCATAAAATAAATATTCACCACCACTACTACTAATACACGTTACTTATTGGCTTTTAAAATCCAATTAAAATAAGAGAGCACTTTTAATTTCACAATCACTGAGACACATTATGAGTAGGGAGGTGGGCTTTTCTCAGTAATAACTTCTGGTTTGTGTCACATCTGTAACATGAAAAGAAAGAACATCTAAATCTATTCTTTGGTATCTTAACTGCAAAATGCTCTTTTGTGTTGAACTTGCTGTGATGTAGATAACGTATGGCTATGCAAATCAACTGGACAGTGTCTACAGACTGAACAAAGCAAATGTAATTTGATTTTTTTTTTAATTAAACATGTTGCAGATCAAGAGGCAGGTATTCAGCTGGTGTAAATCTGCTGGAATCAGTGGAGCTGTCCATACTACACCAGAGGAGAATCTTACCGCAAACATTTAACTGAAAATTATACTCATTTGTATAGCAAAACTAGTCACTAGTTACATGGCTGCTGCTACAACACTGCAACAAACTAGTTAACATGTTTTTTTTCACCCCTTAAGGTTACAGTAATACAGATTCAGCGAACACATATCTCGTGTCAGACAGAGAATATTCACTTCATGGCTACATTATCCACTGTAATGACCGCCTTTGGCATCTCTTTACACACCTGGAGGCTGCTGTCAAAGAGGGGACCATGCAGACCCATCAGGCTTTTGGAAAGGAAACAGAGGACTTGTTTCAGGTAATGCAGACTCTGGTCCTTATTTTGTCTTTATGCTACTTGTGCACTGAAGAACAGGAAATCATTATCAAGTTGGAAAAACCATAGGGCCCAGAAAAATTGACTAATGAGAATTGTAGATTGAGCATGTCATCACACAGATTACACTGCTCTACAGCCAAAATGCTTCTGAAATAAATGTAGTCAAACTTTACTAATTCTGGGTCACTGAGAACGAAAATGATGCTTAAAATTGTTGATTGGCTCTAGTTTTCAAGATATGCTATTGGGTCAGAATATACGACCCTTGACTTGGGAATGGCAGAGGATAAATGAGTTATAAAGGGAAGGGATCTCAATTTAAACCAGAAATGACTAAAATGCATCTTTGACTGGATCTATGAATAAATCTATGACTGGGTTTGGACAGTACTTGCTTTTTAGGCAAAACAATGAATGATGCAATCTGAAGCTGGTATTGCGTCATACATGATATGAATCGCATCATGTTATTCCTAGAAGTCATGGATGATGCAATCATAACAAAGCTTCCATCACTCTGCTGAACAAATGGCCTTATATCAGGTCTAGAAATCATACAGTGTCGTGCTCCCTTATTTGTCAGTGTTTGATTTTGCAAAGGGAAACATTTCTGTTTAGCCAAAGTGAGCAGAGATGCCTCGTACTTGTGTGAACAGTGCAGATAACTTCTGCTATATTTGTTGTGAAGTGACTTTTGCATCACAAAAGCGCAGTATAACCACTATGGTTAAGAAAGCCTATCACCTTTATTTTGGCTGCAAAATTGGAGATCAGGACAAGAGATGGGCCCCATACATATGCTGCAACACTTGTGCAACAAATTTTCGCCAGTGGTTGAACAGGAAAAGGAAATCTATGCCTTTTGCAGTGCCAATGATTTGGAGAGAGCCAACAGATCATACCAGCAATGGTTACTTCTGCATGGTGCCTCCAGTTGGGAAAGGTGTGTCAAAGAAGAAAAAGTGGACTGTGCATTATCCAAACATTCCATCAGCTATACGCCCAGTACCCCACGGAGAAGGACTGCCGGTTCCTGATGCACCAGAATCATTCTCACTTGAGTCAGAAGAGGAAGAGAATGAAACTTCTGGTCCTGAACCATCAATGTCACAGGACCCACATTTTCTCCCATCCTCCTCTTCTGAACCACACCTCATAACACAAGGTGAACTGAATGACCTTGTCAGGGATTTGGAACTACCCAAGAGTAAGGCAGAGCTGTTGGGCTCCAGACTACAGTAGTGGAATCTCCTGGCAGGTGATGTTAGGGTTTCCATGTTCCGTGACCGTCAAAATCTCACCTGCATGAGATTTCCATTACTTGCATCTGAAGAAGTGAGGTTCTTACCCACGAAAGCTTATGCTCCCAATACTTTTGTTAGGGTCCTGTGGCACCTTTAAGACTCCCTTGCTTTTTACAGATTCAGACTAACACGGCTACCCCTCTGATACTTGAGTCTGTTTACTTTCACATCAGTCAGTTACTCTTGTTCTGTGTGTAACATTTATGTAGTTGTGCTTAGAGGGATTGTGAGAGGCTTTGGCACATTTTTAAAAATCATGGACTAGCTCCTCTCACCCAAGAAACTTTTTTATAAGCATTAGCTAATCAATGCTGTCAGCATCATTTAGGTAAGTATTCCCATTTTACAGTTGCACAAACTGTGGCATACATAGGGTAAGTGACTCAGTTACGGTCTCACAGTGAGTCTCTATCTACTAGGCATTTATTTATCTTTATTATAGTCTTCCCAAATTCCTCTTTTTTCCAAACTTCAGGGAATCAGGAATGCTATAGCCAAACTTCTCTCTGCCTCAGGAAGGGAGATTGTATTCCTGCTTAGATGGCCCAGAATTCCATTGCAAACTACCTTCTAGGTTTTCCAAACTCTTTGGGCTTTCTCCACACACTTTAGCTGCCTTTTTCTAGCACAGTGTTTCTCAAACTGGGGTCGCCGCTTGTGTAGGGAAAGCCCCTGGCAGGCTGGGCCAGTTTGTTTACCTGCCCCTTCCGCAGGTCCGGCCGATCACGGCTCCCACTGGCCACGGTTTGCCGCTGCAGGCCAATGGGAGCTGCTAGAAGTGGCGGCCAGTAAGTCGCTCAGCCCGCGCCGCTTCCAGCAGTTCCCATTGGCCTGCAGCGGTGAACTGCGGCCAGTGGGAGCTGCGATCGGATGGGGCAGGTAAACAAACCGGTCCGGCCTGCCAGGGGCTTTCCCTACGCAAGCGGCGACCCCAGTTCGAGAAACACTGCTCTAGCATGATCAGTAGTCTACTTCCATCTACACTACCATCTTTTCTCTGTGTCTCTTCTCAGTTGAGAGGGTGGAACACACTCGCTTCTTCAAATGGGTCCATTTTTTTCCTCCCTCCTTTCGCTCAGCCAGTTAGCCTCTCTGAAATTACAGATTAATACAAAAATATACTCTGCTCTGCACTGAAAATCACTGCTGGAGCCCAGGAAAGCAATCTGTTAAGAAGCCATTTCTTTTCTTTATATAACTTCCAGTTACATAATGCCTGCTAAGAAGTTCCTGCTGACAAAGAATTATAGATATAAATAAATGTCAGCATTCAATGAAAACAATTAGGAAACATAGCAGGAAAAAACACAACCCAAAAACAATTTAGAAGCAAAGATTCACTCCTTTCTCTCAGAATAAGTTTACAGTATAAACGGACCCCTAGCTCTCTTGAATGGAGCTTAATTATTATATAAATGCATATGCCACAGGTATAACTGGTTAAAGAAAGCATTTTGTTATCCCCTGATGGATTGCCACTTTCTCTGTGCCATACTGCCCTGGCTCCAGCCAGCAGGGGTGCTCAAGCTGGATTCCCATCGTTATAAAAGAGGGGGCAGTTGGCAGGTCGTTTTTTGGAAGGTCTCCAGAACTCTGGAGCTTGGTCCAAAATAATCGGCATTTGGTAACCTTCCTAGCATGCTGGAAAAAAATTTGTTTGATCAGGTTTTTAGAGTGGGCTGAGGGTATGCTTCCCACAATGATGAAGGGGAGGAAAGGATTTGTAGGTGGCTGGCTGGCTAGTTCCTATTGAATTGATCATTTAAAATCTGCTTAGATTGAGTTAATAGAGAGACAGGCTGGGTGAGGTAATATCTTTTATTGGACAACTTCAGTTAGTGAAAGAGAGAAGCTTTCGAGCTACACTGAGCTCTTCTTCAGGTCTGGGAAAGGTACTCAGTGTGTCACAGCTAAATACAACATGTAACAGATGTTAACTACTTAAGCTAAACAATCTATTATAAGAGACCATTCAAAGTGAAGTGAGCAGTTAACACCTCTGCAGTCATATGACAAAAAAGGGGGGTTACAAATTGTTGTAATAAGCCAATGACGATGATTAAGACAATGATTTTTTAGGTATAGCAAAGTTATGAATTTAAGCTCCCAGGCTCATGTTTTTCAAGGTGTTATGCAGGTCCCTTTTGAGGATAAGGACTGAGAAGTCAGATATGGAGTGATTTGTTCTGTGAAAAGTGTTCACCCACTGGTGTTAAGGTGTTTTTGGCTTTTTTCTGTGTGAGTTCATTTGAGAGTTGGTGATTGTCTGGTTGTTGTTGGGGCATTTAGTGCACTGGTTGAGGTAAACCACATGTTGTGATAGGCATGTGTAGGACCCATGGATGTTGAAAGGTGTGTTGTGGGGGTATTGATCATGGTAGCAATGGAGGTATGGCTGCAGGTTTTACACCTGTTGTTCTGGAAGAGTCTGTTGCCACTTTGAGTTGGTGGGTACTGGTGTATGGGGAGCTTGTTTCTGATGTTTAGTGTGGGCTATAATTGATACCCCCTATGAGTTCCAGTGTGTGGTGATAGGTGAGAACTAGGGGTGTGAGGCTAGAGGCTTTTTTTACTTCTGTATTGAAGCAGGTTCTTTTAGGGTATTTGGGTGGCCTCTTCTATGATGCAATCTACTTCCCTGGTGGAATGTCATTATTTGGTGAAGGCATCCTTAAGTGTGTTAAGGTGTGTATCCCGGACTTTCTCCTCGGAGCACATTCTGTGGTATCTGAGTACCTGGCTGTAGATAACCAATTTCTTGGTGTGTTTGAGGTGATTACTGGATCTGTGAAGGTAAGTGCAGTGATCGTGGGTTTCTTGTGGGTTTCTGTCTGTAGGGTTCCATTGTTGAAGCTGATCGTGGTGTCCAAGTTGATGCAGGTGCAGGAATGTTCTAGAGAGTTTGATGGATGGGTGGTGGTTGCTGAAGTTGTGATGGAAATCTATGACCAGAAATGTGTTAACTACTTTTGCTAAACAATCTGTTCCAATCTAAATACAATCTTGTATTTAGCTGTGACACTCTGCATACATTTCCCTGACCTGAAGAAGAGCTCTGTGTAACTTGAAGGCTTGTCCCTTTCACCTACAAAACTTAGTCCGATAAAAGATATTACCTCACCCACCTTGTCACTCTCATATTCTGGGACCAATGCAGCTACAACAACAATGGCAAATACCATAGATTGAGTTATGGTATTAATGGTGTGGTAGAGCACCGAGACCCTTGGATAGGCATCTTTTCAGTTGTTTAAATCACAATAAATTAAGTGCATAAATAAAATCTTTGTATTCTGTTTTTAAGGATTCCTGTTATCACAGTGTGGAGGCAAAGCAGCGTTTCATGACTGCCATGCATAACCTTGCCAAATTGACAGCAAGAGACGTGGCAACAGCTTTTGATCTTTCACCGTTTAGATCTGTCTGTGATTTGGGAGGTATTGCTACTAGACTGACTTGTATACAAATTAATGAAATATACTTACATAATAGTTTTAAGAAAAACTAATAAAAAATTACAATTGTTGCTCTCTAACTGGTAAATTTTCTGCTGTTATTAGCTTTGATAGAAAGCTAAAATGAAGTTAAATGGAAGTACACTAGCTTAAAATACTGTTAATTTACTTTGAGTATGGCTGTTAAGTGGGGGAGGGGTTTTCCCCCCAGGAGAAGCAATGTGGTTCAGTAGTTGGGACTGGGAATTCCATTTCTAGTTCTGCCATTGTCTTACTTTGTGATCTTCACATGTTAATTATGTCAAGATTTTCAGAAATGATTGATGTTTGGATGCCTCTATTTTTGGTGCGAAACTTGAGTTATTTTAAAGGGGCCTGTTTTACAGAGGGTTTACAGAGCATTTTCTGAAATCCAGGGCCCTTTCAGGTGTCTTATATTGGACACCCAAAATCACTAATCACTATTGAAAATCTTGACCTTGGTCACTTGTAAAATGCTTATCCACCTGTGTAAAGAACTTGGAAAAGCACTATGGAAGTGCTAAATATTAAACTGATTAAAGCAGGGATCGGCAACCTTTGGCACACAGCACGCCAGGGTAAGCTGCCTGGCGGGCCGGGCCAGTTTGCTTACCTGCCGCATCTGCAGGTTTGGCCGATTGCGGCTCCCACTGGCCGCAGTTCACCGCTCCAGGCCAATGGGAGTTGTGGGAAGCGGCGCGGGCCAAGGGATGTGCTGGCCGCCACTTCCCACAGCCCCCATTGGCCTGGAGTGGCGAACCGCGGCCAGTGAGAGCCGCGATCGGCCGAACCTGCAGACACGGCAGGTAAACAAACCGGCCTGGCCTGGTGGGCCGCGTGCCAAAGGTTGCCGATCCCTGGATTAGAGTTAAAATTGTAATTGAATTTAGAAAATTTAAAAACTTTCAGACACAAAATCTCTAATTGGATAAAAATCCAAGATGCCCCCCACAAGTATTTGGTATTGTTTTGTAGTTTAGCACTGCAATGTTCCAATTCCAGTCCTCAAAGGGATCCAATTGGAGAACCGCCATTCTCCAGGGCACACTGTCTGTAGGAATCAGCATGGAGTTAATGCTATTGCTAGCTCTGCCTGCACCTCCACAGAGAGGGTGTATTATGCAGGCAAAAGACTGCGTAAAAGAGAGCTCCTGAGAGAATTGTGCTGCCCCTGGGGTGGGAGGATGGACAGCACATAGGGACCAGCACACTCCACAGTTGGAACTGCTTTTACCAGTGAACCTCCACAGAGCTTGGAGCTCCTACTCCTTTCCTTGCATCCTGTGCCCCCCAACAGGAGCACTATTCAAACTATACAAGAATTACCTTGCAGTAATAATAATGCCTAGCTCTGCATCCATAGATTACATAGGAGGTCAATGTCATTAATCTCGGGGAAACTGAGGCACGGAGTCAGTAAGTGACTTGCCCACATAGATCCAGCAGGCTAGTGGTAAAGCCAAGAATAGAACCTAGTCCTCCTTAGTCAGACTCCAGACCTGTGCCCACGAGGCAACACTAGCTCCCATGTCCCCTGTAGAGTCTCTTGGCCACCCCATCCTTAACTTAGTGCTGTTGTAGTCGGGTAAGGTACAATATGAACTTTTAAAATGTCTGCAGATACAAAGGAAAAGGTTCATTTAGTTATTTTTTACTTACTACAGGTTGCACTGGAGTTCTGGCCCATGAACTAGTACAAAAATACCCAATCCTAAAGGTAACTGTATTTGACCTTCCAGACGTCATTGCAAATGTCTCTTGCTTTCAGCCTTCAGGACAGCACATAACTCCAGTGATGTTCACAGCAGGTAACTAACTATTAGGCTGCCAGTCCTGGTTCACTGTGCAGCATGGACAGAACACACTGGTCTGCTCCAGCGAAAGTGTAAGCAGAAGCTATGTCTGGGGGCAAACCAGGTTAAGCACAAGGCAGAATCCTCCATGTTGAGTGAAAGTCTTGGGTCCTTGCATGTTCCTTCATTTCCTCATAAGACAGCAGGGTAAAAAGAGACTGGGTGAGAGTGGAAAATAGTGGTGGACTGAGGAGACATGGCTTAAGTGACACCAGTGAGGGGCCTGACTGGACACTCCTCCTGTGTATGCCGTATTAACTTGCTTGAGGATACTTCCATTACCATCACAATTCCATTTCACTTCTTGACTCAGGCTTCTACACGGTTCATAAACTTTACAGTATTCTTCACATTAGGGTTACCATTCGTCCGGATTTACCCGGACATGTCCTCCTTTTGTGTGCTAAAAATAGCGTCCGGGGGGAATTTGTAAAGCACTCACAATGTCCAGGATTTCCCCCTCCCCTGGCAGAGCAGAGCGAGCGGCTGGGAGGGCTGCAGGAAAGTCCCGGGCTGGACTCCGGAGCAGCTTCCTCCTCCCACCCCCCCCCCCCTGCATTCTGAGCCGGCCGGCAGCTCCTCCTCCTGCAGCCCGCTCCGGCAGCCCTGTGCAGGGCCAGGGACCGGGTTTTGTGTTGTGCAGGGGAGCTCAGCCATGTGTCCGGCTGGCACAGAGCCCAACACCCTGTTCTGAGCAGCAGGGTAAGGGGGGGCAGGAGAAGGGACAGGGAGGTTCTGGAGGGGGCAGTCAAGAAACGGGGGGGGGGCTTTTGGAGGGGAGTGGAGAAAGTTTTGGGCAGTCAGGGTACAGGTAGGGGGTAGGGTCCTGGGGGGCAGTTGGGGGGGGGTGTCTTAGGAGGGGGCAGTTAGGGGACAAGGAACAGGGAGTCTTAGGTAGGGGGTGGGGTTCTGGAGGGCAGTTAGGAGCAGGGGTCCCAGGAGGGGGCAGTCAGGGGACAAGGAGCGGGGGGTAGGGGGCTGGGAGTTCTGGGGGGGAGCTGTCAGGGGGCAGGAGTGGGGAGAGGGATCGGAGCAGTCAGGGGACAGGGAGCAGAGGGGTTTAGATGGGTTGGGAGTTCTGGGGGGGCTGTCAGGGGGCAGGAGTGTGGAGAGGGATCGGAGCAGTCAGGGGACAGGGAGCAGAGGGGTTTAGATGGGTTGGGAGTTCTGGGGGGGGCTGTCAGGGGGTGGGGAGTGGTTGGATGGGGCGTGGGAGTCCCAGGGGTCTGTCTGGGGGTGGGGGTGTGGATAAGGGTTGGGGCAGTCAGGGGACAAGAGGCAAGGAGGCTTAGATAGGGAGTGGAGTCCCGGGGGGCAGTTAGGGGCAGGGGTCCCAGGAGGGGGCAGTCAGGGGACAAGGAACGGGGGGAGGGTTGGGGGTTCTGGGGGGGCGGGAAGTGGGAGGGGCAGAGGCGGGGCTAGGGCGGGGCTCCTCCCGTCCTCTTTTTTGCTTGCAGAAATATGGTAACCCTACTTGACATGAATTGTCCTTCTCTCACCATGTCTTCTGTAACTGCAAATCAAAATATTAGATGTGTAGCACAGTGCATAACCAGTGCTGAAGTCTTTATTCATGACTTCATGTCTTCTTAACTATTGAAACTTCCTTTACTTTGGCTCACCAGTTCTGAGTTCTGAATTCCAGCAAATGTAGGAAGTTGCATACAGAAAAACCTGTCCCCATCACCTCTACTGGCTCCCTGGTTTTTTTAGGATGCAAGCTCTGGTTCCCCTCCTTGTTTCTAAAACTTTTCATGGACTTGCTAATTGGAGCAAAAGAAAGTTCAAAATCAAATGTACATTAAAACTAAACTGACACTGAAATTATCTTACCTTGCATGTTCTGCATCACTAAACTACATCCAACTATAAATAAACATACATATTCCCCTAAATATCTTTCACTTTGCTTTATAGAATTGTATCATACCAAATATACATTTTCTAACAGGTGACTTCTTCAAAGATAATCTTCCAGAAGCAGATCTTTACATCCTTTCACTAATTCTACATGACTTGAATGATGAAAAGATTAACATATTGTTAAGCAAAATATCAGGTATTTGCAAACCAGGTAAGGGTTTTTCATCTTGTGGGGTGTTTTTTTAGGGTATGTCTGCACTGGCAAGTTTCTGCGCAACAAGTTATACCACTTTTATTAAACCGCTGGAATTAAAACGCTGTTGCATGTCCACACTGTGCTTCTTGTGACGCTGGAGCGCATCCACATTAGCAGCTCTTGCAACGGCAAAGAGAGCAGTGCATTGTGGTAGCTATCCCACTGGCCGCAAGGTGCTTTGGGAAGGGTTTGCAATGCCTCATGGGGCAGGCACAGCATCACATGATGCAGGTTTCCCAATTCCATTTTCCATGTGCATCCTACTACATTTCCAGCTGCTTTTCAACTGAAGTGGGGAGGGGGGAGCAGTGTGTGTGACAGAGGTGTGTGTGTGTGTGTGTGGAGGGGTGGGAGAGACAGTGTGTTTTGGGGGACAGAGAGTGTCTCAGCATGCTGTCTTGTAAGTTCAGACAGTGGCAGGAAGCAACCAGTCCTGAGGCAGGGGGAGAGGGAACCCCCAACATCAGCCCCTGCCTCCCTCCCCAGCTCTCTGCAGAGCAGCCACTTGAGGGATTATGGAGGCCAGTTGAGTGCTTTCCGCACTGTAATGTGTTTACACAGCCAATACAGCGCTGGAGTCTCTGTGCTTTAAGAATTCCAACTCTTGTTGAGGTGGGTTTTTTTGCAATGCTGCAACTGAGGAGTTTCTGCGCACTAAGTGGCTTGGCAGTGTGTACACCTCGGGAGTTACACCGCAGAAAGCTGCTTTACTGCGCAGTAACTTGCCAGTGTAGACAAGGCCTTAGTGTTTACAGTATAGTGCTTAATAGCAGAAGGATTTTATGGGTAGCCGTTTGCAATCAAAGATGAACATGTCTGTCATCAATTTTTTCTTCCCCATCTTAAAATAGAAGCCTTTACAAATTGTGTTAGGCACAATATACTAAGAAGCAAAAAGTTATCAAGGCGGTCATTGTACTAAGGAACCATCAATTCACTTATTTATATTTAACTTCTAAAACTATCATTTATATAAAAAGTTTTGATTGTCTCTCTCTCTCCCTCCCCCTTAGTGTGTTGCTTTCCATCATGGACCCTGAACCTGTAAACACTTACGCATATGCTTACATTAACTCCTGAGAGTAGTGCCATTGAACTCAATGGGATTACTCATGTGCATAAAGTTAAATGTGCATAAATGTTTTCAGGATCAGGGCCTTTGATGGTAAACTCTTCAGGAGATGGGCTGTTTTTTTTCCCCGTGTGTGTGTGTGTGTGTGTGTGTGTGTGTGTGTGTGTATAGTGCTTAGCATATTCTGGATGTTATTGGAATAAAAATAATGAAGTGTTCCTGAAATAGGAACCTCACATATGCCCAGAGCCATCCCTAGGGTACAGCCATCCCTAGGCGACCACCCCCGGGCCCTGAGCATTTGGGGGGCACGCGCTTGGTTAGGAGGTGGGTGGGGAGGTGAGGTGGGGGAAAGGCGGGGGGCGAGGAGGAGCTCCCCCCCAACCTTCCTCTCCTCCCAGTGCTTCCTGTCCCACAGGCCCTGCCGATCAGTGCCTCCCCCTCCCTCCCTCCCATTTCGCCACGACTGGAGGTGCTGCGGGGGAGGGGAGAGGAGCGAGGGCGCAGCGCACTTGGGGGAAGAGGGTGGAACGGTGCGGAAGAAGTGGGGCGGGGGTGGGAAGAGGCGAGGTGGGGGTGGGGCCTTGGGGAAGGGGTGGAGTGGGGGTGGGGCTGGGGGATGCTCCCCCCGGCAGATAGAAATTCGACGCCTATGTCCCGGGCCCTGCACCCCCCTAGGGATGGCCCTGCATATGCTGTACCATACTCTACGTACAATATAAAAATACCAAAGGGAGGAGGGAACTACTTGTAGGACTGAGGAGGGCAAAGGTGATAACCAAATGATAACTGCATTTGCCAGTAACTTTTCATGTAGGATGGAGAACAGGGGACATGACAAAAAGACCTTGCAAGCAGTGGAGGTAGAGAGCAGTAAGAGAAAACCCAGGCCGCTTGCTTCAAGGGACAGTTTGGAATACCTTGTGGCTAAATGTTGCCGCAAAGGAATCTCTGTGATTGGCTGATGACATTTATAATGGGAGGCCTTAATGATATCATTAGCTGATAACTTTTACTTCAAGTAGTAACCATGCTGTTTGCTGAATCACCCCTGAAAACCAAAGGGAGGAATGCCTGCCTTCTCGTATGCCTTACTAACTTCCTAATCTAGCAGGAAATGGTCACTATAGAGGCCTTGAACCCTTTTCTATGAAACAGAATTACATCTGGGCTGTATGAAATACTTTAAGACTATTCTCCAACACCTTCATGTTTTATACCTTTAGAATAGTCTCTTGTTAGCTTGAGACAATGTGCTTTGACGGGATAAAATAATAGGTTGTTTCACAAATCAGAAAACTTAAGAAAACTCTGAAAGTTCCCTTATCCTCCTAGCATGAAATAACTACCTCTCCACTTCAGGGTGAGAAATGAAATGGAAATGTTCTCCACAGGCTCACAGAGCAAACTCACTAACACATCAATCTTAGGTACACATCTTCCCCATTTATAATAGCATTTGAACCAACAGCATTGCAGTTTGGAAGCTAAGAATATTTTATTGAACCATTTTTGGTTGTTGTTTTGGAAACACAGGAAGTGCCTTGCTACTGGCAGAAATTGTGCTTGATGAAGAGAAGACACACCCTCCTAGAGCAGTATTACAGTCCCTCAGTATGACTGAAGGCAAGCAGAGAAGTGGCTTGGAGTATAAGCAACTACTGGAGAAATATGGATTCACCAATGTGCAAATTAAGATTACAGGAAACATTTTAGATGCGATTTTGGGCTTTAAGAAAACTTCTGCACATTAGTTTGCACTGCAAGTAAGTGTGGCACTGAGCTTTTGTAACTTAACTTTCATACAACCATCAACCAGCCATAATATGGATTGTTTTGTCAATTGCTTAGGTACAGTATGAACTGTGTATAAAGTTCTCTGGAAAATGGTCGAATGCTGCAGGAATTTTCTTGCTCCTTAAGCAACTTATTCAGTAGTTACCAATCATTGCATTTGTCTTTACAAAAGTGCATTTTGTACAACTTTGGCAATTTTGGGGTGCTCTTTCCTTTTGCTCGTTGCTTTGCTCAGAAGCAGAAGAGGGAAACAACCTTGAAATGCATGTTTTTGCAAACAGGAATAAAAAATGAAAAAGTTGGGATTTTCAGATGTGTTTTAGGACCATAGGCAACTGCATCTTTATCACTTAGGTGTCTGTGAAACTCCCACCCATAGCTGTCATGTCACAAGGATCTTTACTACTGTAGACTCAGGTCCTACAGTGACCATAATTTCACTGCAGCCTCTGTAGAGGCTGTCTTACAAGTGAATTGGCCACCCACATGCTCTCAAACTGAGAGCCTGAATCATACCACTCAAATACAGCTGTTCTCGAGAGAAGAGTCCATGTGGTAAAGGGATAGATGGTGACATCCTCTTTCTGTCTTACAGTAACGCCTCACTTAAAGTCATCCAGTTAACGTTTCGTTGTTACTTGCTGATCAATTTGAGAACATGCTCGTTTAAAGTTACGCAATGCTCCCTTATAACGTCGTTTGGCAGCCGCCTGCTTTGTCCACTGCTTGCAGAAAGAGCAGCCCATTGGAGCTAGCTGGTGGGGGCTTGGAACCAGGGTGGACCGGCAGCCCCCCATCAGCTCCCCGCTATGGCAGCCACCCAGCATGCTATCAATTGCCGGGCAGTTCAGCTGTCCCTCCCCCACCGCCCTGTGCTGCTCCTGCCCTCTGCCTTGGAGCTGCTCCCGGGAGCCTCCTGCTTGCTGTGCAGGGGGAGGGAGGTGTTTGGGGGGGGGAAAGAGGGGTGCTAATGTCAGGGTGTTCCCTTTCCCCCACTTCTGCCCCCCATCTCCATAGAGCAGGGTGGGGACAAGACAGGGCTCAGGACAGAGGGAGCTTGCTGGCAGCAGCTGCTGTCTCAACTTGCTGATCTACTTAAAAAGGCAATGTACTTAGATTGGGGTCAGCGTACTTAAAGGGGCAATGCGTGTCTCTCTCACACACACGGTGTGTGTCTCTGTCTCTCTCTACCATGCTGTCTCCCCTCCCTCCATTCCTGCTGCCTTGTAGAGTGTGAGGCTACATTAACAACATGTTAACCCTTGAGGGCTCAGCTAAGTGCTAGTTAGTCATTTAGCAGTAAGGCATTCCCTGGGAAATATCCCACCCTCTGACTTCACCAAAATTTCCCTGGAACCTAACCCCGCCATTTACATTAATTCTTATAGGGAAATTTGATTCACTTAACATCTTTTCGCTTAAAGTAGCATTTTTCAGGAACATAATTACAACGTTAAGCAAGAAGTTACTGTATCTACTGCTCTTCCCTTCTTTCCAACTCCATGCTGATAGAAGAGGAATATAGAAATGCCAGTTTTTCATGCTGTGATTTTTAATTGGAAGGATAAGTATATATTGTATGTTCAGATTATCAATTAATTTGTCACTCTGGTTTTCTCACTATTTCATGTGCTGTTTTGTCTAATAACTCTTCAATAGTGACTTTTTTCATATAAAATATATTTTGCTAAACCTATAGTGGAACCCCACCTGCCTGTAAATAAAGCTACTGTTTTTCATCTCTGTGCATTTACTGACTGCAGCAGATTTCTATAGCCATATCCCCACTCAGTCAGGACAAAAGAGGAGAGGCTGTACTTACTCTCAGCTGCTGACATCAGCAACTTTCAGAGATTCGTTTAACAAGGGCAAGAATTATATAGTTTTGTCTGGCAGAGTTTGTCTTCTCAAGTGCACCATAAATGTCTGTCATTAACATAATTACTTTTCTCTTTGAGCACTGAGCAGGGTAAAGGGGCCCTGATGTGTTAAATTATCAGTGAGGGACATATTTATTACAATATGTTTCAACTATGCAAATTCATCATGAAAATTTGTCAACCTCTACTTATCCATGTTTTCCTATAATAATAATGATGACAATTTTTATTTACCTGTAGCAGTTTCTTGCCTGGATGAGTAGAGTTTGGTAAGGTTGTATATCCACCTACTGAAAACTAAATAAACTAAAAACAAATTTCTCTCTGTTTTGGTACAAAAAAGGTCTTTTTCTACTTTTAATTGGTCTGCATTAAAAAAGATAGCATTATTATTTCAACAGATGGAAGTTTTACTGTTTGATTCTGTCTCACCAAGCATGTGACTGATTTACATAAGCTGTAGAACTATCATATTCTACCATTCCGTCAAATTAATGTTATGCCCTCTGATTATTGTGTACTCACTTATTGTTTTTCAAACTTTTATAGAACATAATTGACTAAAACATAAACTCAGTGTCTTAAACTAGAAAAGCACAACATTATATATTTACTCCACATTAATTCCTTGAGGCTGGGTGTCTGCATTAACTTTAACTTTGCAAAATTAGTTGTGTGTGTGGGGGGGAAGCTTACCTTTTGAAAAGTCCATATAAGACATGCATCTGAAGCAGCTGTTGAAACAAATAACATTCTTTGTGCACCGAGACAGCTAAAATCATTTTCGCTAACTGGTTTTGAATGTCTCACAAAGGGTGGCTAATGAGCTGCAGGAGAATGTGCTTTGCTCAACAGCGGGTGTCTGTGTGCTGTTAGCTTGTCTCCAAACTATTTCAGAGAGATTTGCTGACAGGCGGGAAAGATCAATGCTGTATGTCTTTCAGAGAGCAGAGGGGAAAGACATTTGCAAGTTTTCACTTGCTGTTGACAGGCCTATTCCTTCCACTGCCAACACTCCCACTGAGTTCAGTGGAAGTGTAGCGTGTGCAAGGAATTCAGGGCTGGGCAGGGCAGGGAAGGGAGAGGAGTTTATGATCATTTTAAATACTACAGAATTACTGGGAGAGTGATAGACATTCCGAATATTAGACAGACCAATAATCTGATTTTATAAAGGTACAGACATTAATATGCCGCTTCCCTGGACAAAATTAGTTTCTATTCACTATTGTTGTAATGACTGGGTCTTAAAGTTTCCTTATTGAAAAAACTGTCTGAATAATGTTTTAAGTCAAGGATAATTTTGAGCCATTAAAATTAATTATCCAAATCTGCATAATCCCTAATGAGAGATTATTTTGTATCATCCAGATGTCTGAACTGTTGCCAGTACTAAAGTCCAGTTGTTCACTACTTGCTGTTCGGTGGTAAGCTGCTTCACAGTAGTAGGAATGCCCATGTTGATATCAGGACCTCCCAGGGCCGGCTCTAGGCACCAGCCCTCCAAGCATGTGCTTGGGGCGGCACTTTCAAAGAGGCGGCAGTCCAGCCCTCTTTTTTTTTTTTTTTTTTTTTTTTTTGCGGTGAGGCGGGGCAGGGGAGGGCTGCAGGAAGTAACGGGGGGGGGCGGCAGAGGAAACCGCTCCCCCCCAGCTCACCTCTGCTCCACTGCTGCCTGCTCCCCCGGGTGCGCTGCCGCTCCACTTCTCCCCCCTCGCTCCCAGGCTTGCTGCACGAATCAGCTGTTTTGCGGCAAGCCTGGGGAGGAGCGGAGCGGCGGCGCGCGGCGGTGAGCTGGGGGAGGAGCGGTTCCTCTGCCCGCCCCCCAGGGTTACTTCCTCGCCCTCCCCGCGCCCCCCTGAGCGCGCCGCTGCCGCTCCGCTTCTTCCCCCTCCCTCCCAGGCTTGCCGCTAAACAGCTGATTCGCGTGGCAAGCCTGGGAGGGAGGGGGAAGAAGCGGAGCGGCCGTGGCAGGCTCAGGGGAGCAGGCGGAGCGGAGGTGAGCTGCGGCGGTGGGGGGTGCGGCAAGGGCCGCAGGAAGTAACGGGGGGTAGAGGAACCGCTCCCCACCCCAGCTTACCTCCACCTTCTCCCCCGAGCACACCCCCGTTCCGCTTCAGCCCTTGCCTGGGAGGGAGGGGTAGGAGGGGAAATGCAGCGCGCCCTGGGGAGGAGGCAGGGCTGGGGATTTGGGGAAGGGGTTGGAATGGGGCGGAGAAGGGACGGAGCCGGGGGGCGCCGGAAATGTTTTTTTGCTTGGGGCAGCAAAAAACTTGGAGCCGGCCCTGGGACCTCCACGAACTGAAATGAATGTAACTGTGTTTGTGTCTGTGTGTCTGATTTCGTATGCATGAGATAGGGTGACCAGATGTCCCGATTTTATCGGGACTGTCCCGATATTGGCTTGTTTGTCCCGCGTCCCGACCGATGTGCGGTCGGGACACTAGACAAACAAGCAATTTTGTCGTTGTGGAGGGAATCTTGCCCCCCGCGCCCCGGCTCCGTCCCCTCCTTCCCGCATTGGCTCCCTCCCCAAATCCCCGCCCTGGCCCCACCTCTTCCCCAACCACGGGGAATTCCTCCTCCCTCCCAGGCTTGCAGCATGGCGGCGCAAGCCTGGGAGGGAGGGTGGCGCTTCCTGGAGCTGGTGAGTCAGCTCCGGCACCGGGCGGGCAAGGGGGCTGCTCCCCCAGGAGGGAAACGAGGGGGCTCCTGCCCAGGCCGCTGCACAGTCGAGGAGAGCGGCTGGTGCTGGGGGAACATGGAGCAGAGACCAAGCAGCGGTTACAGGATGGTTTGGCTGCTGCCGCCATCCAGGGGATTGAACGAGCTCTGGAAAAGTGCTGGGGCTGGGCAGGAAAGTGCCTCTGCCGACCCAGGGCCCTCAGATCTCGCAGCCCCGGGAACCCGCTCCCCTGGTGTAGTGATGCTGCAGGAGGGAACCGCATTAACATGGTGATTAGCCCTGTGCTCTCTGCTCCAGCCTGGACCTGCTCCGGGGGCAGAGCTCGGAGTCAGGTAGCAAATGGGAGGGAAACTGCTCAGACCGGCTTCACCGGGACCATGAAGCAGCCCTTTTCCGCACCCACACGTTCGTGCTCTGGACCAGTCCCTGGGAGGACCCCTTCGGTGTGCCAGGCTCACTTAGGGTCACCAGGGCAAGCCCCTTGGCTTCACCGCCGCCTTCAGGGCCCGGGGCCGGGAGCGCAATGCGGAGGCTGCTCCAGCCCTGCAGCCCGCGGGGCAGTGTGGTGGGTCGGAGGCGGACACGCTCCTGCCGGGAGGGGCCGGGCCCGGCTACCTGGTTCGCCCCCTGCCCGGGTCCCCGAGCTCCCCGCGGCTGGAGAGGGGCTGTCCGGGGCTGCGGGGGCGAGTGTCCCAGCCCTGGCGGGGTGGAGCGGAGCAGCCCCTGCTGCGGGGCCAGGGCGATGGAGCCCGGGAACGGCTGGGCAGGGAGCTGCAGGAGGGGCCCGGAGCGCGGCTCGGCTGGGGGGGTGCTCCGGGCGTTTTTGTTTTTTTTTCCCTCTCCGCCGCCGGCTTTTTTCTTCTCTGCCCCCCTCCCCTGCGGCCTTTTCCCCCCTCCCCCCCCCCGCGTCCCGATATTTAATCTGTGGCATCTGGTCACCCTAGCATGAGAGGATGTTCATATGAATTCAATTCACTTATCAGAAGTTCATCCAACACTTTTATTTGAATGTGGGATCATTTACGGATGTCTGTATAAACGGCATAGAGGAAGTCCAGACAAATCAGGTAATGGAACTGTTATGTCTGAGAGACCAAGTACATCACCAAATGAATGTAAAAAGGTGTAAAATATTGGGGATTAAAAGGTCAGTAGACACAGGGAGGGAAATAAGAGAAAAGAGAGCTCAGATGCTCACTCACTGAATGATAAGCTGAGAAGAATCCTTGAGGGCTGCTCGGGATGTAAGACAAAGAGTTTTGTTCGGATTTTTTTCCTCCTGACCCAATAGAAAAATGGCAGCCCCAGCACTCTCACTAGATATTAACCACTTTCTGTGCCTGGGAGAGCAAAGGGGCTGTGGTGTGGCTCAATATGAGCCCCAAGTGCAGGAGTTTAGGCAGTGTTGTCTAAAGGCTGTGCCCCTTCATCCCCTTCTTGGCTGCCAGTTTAGTGTTGGATCGGTTTGTCGTTGTCCTAGGTGGAGCAGGGGGGCTTCCAGGCTCTCTCATTGCATCCCCTGCTGTCTTTCCACCATGATGGGTTATTAGGAGAGGCACCACCTCCTCCCTGACATTTCCCATGTCTCCAGCTGTCTTATTGGGATGGAGTTAAGGACTCCATTTCTGAGGCAAAGTGTTGGGGTTGGTCAACTACAGAGCAGATGTGTGGCTGCAGCCTAGGCAAGCCCCACCTCCCCCTCCTCATATACTTTCAAGCCTTGCCTGCTGAGAAGCACTCTAGCAATAGCAGCATCCCTGGCCCACAGAACTTTATCAATGGGCCTAAACCTACTACCATGGAAGTTAATGGGAGTTTTGCCATGTTATACTTGAAGTGAGGATTAAATTGGTTGATGGAGGGAGCGGGAGGACACTAGGTAGCAGCAATAACTTCCCTCATTTCTGAAGTACTCCAACCACCAGGAGCTGAAGACTAGGTTCATGGTTCCAATTGAGCCCATTTGATGAAGAGAGAGAGAGCATGAGTACAACATTGCCCTTGCACAGAACCAGCCTATTAAAATAAATGATTAGGGATAATCTGTAACAAGATTAGTTGCCATTCTTAGAAATGAGAACATAATCTGTAGTGGCCCTGACACACAGGTCATCTACTTTTACTTGAAGCATTTATATTGCGCAACACCAGACTTACCTTTTTCTCTTTCCCCCACCCCCTGCCCTTCCATTGCAGTCACTGTATAATATATGGGCCCATTGCTATTTTCCCATGTTCTTATGCTATTCTAAATGGAAGCCCTTGTGTATTATTGCTGCCTTGCTGCAAGAACTTTTAAAATTAATTTTTATAGGGCTATCCTATACATGTTTCTACCTCCGATTTCTCTCTGCAGCTTTCAAAACATACAATGCATGATTCACTGCTGTGTCGCTCCTGTTTTATAGCAATGTAATTTAATTTGAGTTACACCAGTGTAGAATTGGGCTAATGCAAGAACCATTACAATCATTTCCTCCTGACCTGCAAAGAGATCAAAGAACCTCACCTAGTATTTTCTGCTTCTATAAGGATAAGGATGACAAGCCTTGAACCCAAGTTAAATTCTGTCTAAGCCTTTCTTGAGAAGGATCGTCGTTCCTACTGTAAAATACTCCTTACCTATAGTTGTCTTTTTTTTCTTTTCTATGCTAATCATCACTTGCTCTCTGTAAGGTATATGGGCATCCTTCCCAGACTGGCCGTGTTTAATTCCCCTGCATATGTTTTGTCCACGTTGTGTTCATGGTATTCAGATGTCCCCAATGTTTGAGTGGTTTGCTGTAGCATATTAGTTGCCTTGCTATTCATGTTTTCCTTGCAAAGTGTCCAGGGAGGACCCTTCAGCTGTTTTAATATAAGGCTGGCGTAGTGGCCTAGAAGTGCTAGCCTTGCTTTGCTCCACATAGCAACACTTGCAGTGTGATCAGGAGCAGCAGTTCTGCCTGTGCAGGTGGAGGAAAGTTGCTGGGATGGGAGGGGAAAAACATCCTAATACAGAATCTGGATGTATTCAGGCTGTATGACCAAATGAGCATTCACGTATTTCAAAAGGTGTAAATCTGCCTCAGTTATATACAGCTAAATTCTCTGCTGGTGAGAATTTGGCATGCTGTATGTACACTCTGTAAGGCAGGGTTTGGGACAGAGGACTTTATCCATTCCCAGCCAAAAGGAATTTCATGTCTTCAGATGGTTTATTGTATTATTTATTGAACTCCAGCAATATGCTCAACCCTGGACAGAAAGGGGATTAGGTCCCCATAACCCATACATCAGAGCCCTGGGCCATCCACAAAGAAGCTATATGCCTCTCAAAGCTTCTCACCTGCCAGTAGGAGCCATACTGTCATGAGTGCCTCTGAGGTAATCAACGCAAGGGGCAGAACATAGATATGGGATTTGATTCACTGTTGTCCTGTACCTTGTGCAGGCATTTATATCAGTACAAAATGAGTGTAAAATGTTACCTCTTGGTCTGATTTGTTAGCATTGTACACCCACTTTGCACTGATATAAATGACTGCACAGGGTAGTGGAGAAGAGCAAGTAAAATAATATTCATTTGGTCAGCATTATCTTACTCTGATATTCCCTACTGGGTGGAAGAGGTAGGAAGATGCAGTGGAAAACAGCATCACCATTGTCTCTTCCCTCTATTCTCACACCTGGGCCTTCCTCACCTCAAAGAACCCTATCCCCATGGAAGAATTGTGCAGGGGCTTCTGTAGGATTGTTACTTTCTATGTTTGGATAGTGCCTAGCACAATGCTCCCCATCCTTAGTCTTCCAGTTGTCCTCTGAAGATTACTGCAATATAAATGTAAATAATAGTTTTTTTAAGAGAAGATAGGGACAGTGAGACACACACACACACACACACTGATGTTTATAGTTACCAGTCTGTTGTAGCTTGAGTCAATCTAATGGCCAGTTAGATTAAGGATGAGTGAGGAGCTGGGCTCTGTCGGTCGCGATCCAATGCTTTGCAGGACTGAACCCAAAGTTCCATGGCAAAACACCCCAACTTTATAGTTGTAAATTCCCATTTGAGTCCATGCATTTTGCAATGTCATCCTGTAATCATTAGTCCTTAAGTGGTGTTAATCTTGGGGTTTTCTGCTGTTATCATATGATGGTTATTGTCCGGCTTCCCATCGTTATCTCCTATTTGTTGTCACGCCTTCGGGGGTGTCTGCCTCACCTCTGAGGGCGTCAGTGCTGCTAACATTTTTGGCATCAGATACAATGGATGTTTTCTGATTGTCTCCTGGTCTTTCCAAGTCTCTCACTTTTTCTTGATCATCTGACATTTGTGATGGCTTTCACACCTCATCTTTTCCTGATGCATGCATTCCTCATTCACACAATCTCTTACAAAAACCTTCAAAGGTAGACAGACAGCAGTATTTTATATTCAGCAGAATACAGTGTAAATCACTTGCTAAATCTTACAACTAAAACAATTCACATTGGGGTTCAGGCCCTCAACATTTTTCTAATCTATTTATCATAGACAATACAAAATCCTGTCTCTTATTTTCTAAACCTTAAAACAAAGAAATGTATATTTAACTAGAGTGCCTAATTTCTAATACATATAGGAAACCATAGTAGACATTATAATTTATCCTAAAACAAAAGGGTTACCATAATCAGTCATAAGGATTGTTTTGGTCTGTCATTCCTTTCTGCTATTCAAAAAAGGTGTCTGGCAGGATGAAATCAAATCATACATTAATTCTCATAGTACAATTATAAAATCCTGCTCCTAAAGGTGGCATTACCCCTATTTCTTCCGCACAAACACTCCCCAACCCAGGTCCACCAGATCTAAGCCCACCTCTCACGGAAATAGAGGTGATCTAGCCCGATGGTATGTGTCCCCTGGATCTTGTGAAAGAAAATGGCATTGTTTTCTCTACAAGGAGCTAATGTATACAGTATATACTCATTTTGGTCTAGTAACTCGAGAGTACATCTGAAATGCAAAATTAGACCACTAGTATTATTTTTTATGCAATTTTATGTGGCCATTGTAATTCTTCTTAATTTGATCACAGATTAGTATTATGGTTTTTTTTTTTTTTTTTTTAATTAGGCGTGGAATTTTGCTGGCTGAAATGGTGTTGGATGATGAGAAGAAAAGAAGGAGCACAGCTTTCCTGCAGTCCTTGAACATGCTTGTCCAGATAGATGGAAAGGAGAGGAGTAGCTCCGAATATAGATGTTTACTGGAACACCATGGCTTCACAAATGTAGAAATTAAACTGACAGGAAATGTGTTTTGTCTTCTGCACTAAGAAATAAAGAAGTGTTCTGGTTTTTATTGCCAAATAACATATCAGCAATCGCACCTGATGATTTTTATTATAGGATTGGTTTCCCATCAACAGCTTATGCAAGAGATATGTGACTTTGGAAGCTTTCTGAAACTACTTCAATAATTGAGAGCGATTATATCCATTCCAAAATGTGAGTAAAATGCCAGAGGCAGGGCTGGCTCCAGGCACCAGCGCAGGAAGCAGGTGCTTGGGGTGGCCAATGAAAAGGGGCAGCATGTCCCTGTCTTCGGCAGCGGGTCCCTCGGTCCCTTTTGGAGGGAAGGACTGACCGCCGAATTGCCGCCGAAGAATGAAGCGGCACGGTAGAGCTGCCGCCGAAGTGCCGCCCATTGTGGCTTTATCTTTTTCTTCGCCGCTTGGGGCAGCAAAAAAGCTGGAGCCGGCCCTGGCCAGAAGCTACCCTCTTCACTTGGCAGCAGTAATGCTCTGTCTTCATTGAATTGCTAGTACTTTTTAAAGTTACCCCATATTCAGAAGACATACCAACAGTCATACAATAATTTTGGCATTGCTAATGAACTACTTTGTTTCTTTGTGTTGTGTAGGCTGGCCTTATTTCTAGACCAGAACATGCTGCCGTTCCCCCCACCAACTCTCTCCCTTGGATGTTAGTGCGGCTCTCCACGTTCTTCTTCGTGTTTGCTCATGTCAATTCCATTCTAGATGTGTGCACACACCCCACCATATTTTTATTTTAAAAAACTAATAAATTCCATACAAAACATATTAGAAGAAGTTTAAATTGCATGCTTAAGCATCAGAGCGGGTTTTTGTTTTCCTTTTTCGGTGGGGAAGAGGAGTTGGGTGGAAAATGCCAATTTGATTAAACCAAAACTTTTCATGGGTATGTATCAGTTTCAATTAAATTTTCACTGGGAAAAGGGTTCATGGTCCAGGATGAACTTTCTAGTTAAAGTATGTGTACCTTCCCCTCCCCCTACCATAGCCAATATCCAAAGGGTTTTCAAACTGGGGGTCGACAGCCCTCAGGGGGTTGGGAGGTTATTACATGGGGGGTCATGAGCTGTCAGCCTCCACCCCAGACCCCGCTTTGCATCTAGCATTTATAATGGTGTTATAAATATATTTAAGTGTTTTTAATTTATAAGTGGGGGTCGCACTCAGAGGCTTGCTATGTGAAAGGGGTCACCAGTACAATATCCCAATTGTTAGGGTATTTAGCTGTGAAGCAGATGCAGGTTCAGGTCCCTGCTCTGCCTGAAAAAGGTTGCATATGCCACCCTTGTGCATGTGTATTGATCCAGCAGCAACTAGATCTGTATGGGCACTGGAGTCTGCTCCTGTGAATTTAGTTACAAGAGCAGGTCCTAAAATAGCATATAATTTCCTTAACATTCTTAGATGCATATAGAGCATCTTGTTATGACACTTTAGGATAAAAGGGCACTGTCATTTTGAAATGTAGTCAACTACATAAATGAGTTAACAGTTGTTTCATGGGCTGCAATTTTTGTGGATATTCACTCATACTTCCCTGGTTTTAATTTTTTTTTCTTTGTTTCATGTTGTATGAAAGGTCAACACAAAGGACAAGTAAAAATTATTAGAGGGAAAAGAATTAAACTAGCTATACACAACGTGCTGTCGAATGCACAGCTGAAAAAATAAAGGTTTTTTTTGTCTAATCTCTTTCAGATATAATCTAATTTTACATGTTTCTTTTAAAAATAGGTATAATGTCAGACAGAAGTGTGGCTTGTAAGTTTGCAATATACTTTCAGCATACAATAAAGAGGAACATGGGAACTGATAGCATGTACAGGGTGCATAAGTTTGCAGTAAAGGCCCAGCCCTGGTCTACAGTAAAAACTTATGTCAGTATAACTACATTGCTCAGTCAGGGCAACGCAATGACACCGACCAAACTCCCAGTTTAGACAGCGCTATGTCAATGAGAGGGATTCTCCCCGCTGACACAGCTACTGCCTCTCGGGGAAGTGAAATACCTACACCGATGGGAGAAACACTCCAGTTGGCATAGGCAGCATTTTCACTAAGCACAGCAGAGCAGCTGCACCGGTGCAGCTGTGCCGCTGCAGGACTAAGTGTAGACAAGCTCTATGGAGGCAGATCTCTACTGCCATGTAGAATCCACTGTGTTGTTTTATATTCAAGTAATCCACAATCTTAATAATAATTCATTGCTAGTAATTTAACAACAGTCTTTATTAGCTACATTGTTAACATATATACAGAGCATTTTAACTCCAGGCAATCTATCAGCCTAACCTAAAATCAACAGCTTCATGCAACTGTCAGTTCCCACACCATGAAGAATCTATTCATTCTCTTAAAACCAGTTACACCACACCCACACCGAGTTCACTGCAGGTCAAACCCGTAAATTAGCTTTCTGGGTAAGTGTTTCATCTCTGAACTGCACTGAAGAAAATATTCACAGTTCACCTAGTTTCATGGTCAACTGGATCATCCTCTGAATTGAATAACTTTGCTGATAAAGCATATCAGATATATAGTTTACTGCCTCACCCCCGAATTGCATCTAAAGCTGTGCTGGTGGTGGAAAAGAAAATGTATATACTACATGGCTGCTGACAAAACTATTAAATTGCATATCTTAGAAAGAAAAAAGGTTATCAATTGCAAAGTATAATTTAATACATATGTGGCCTTTATGACAATTAAATTAATGTAGGTATTTAAGGTTATAGAAAAAATTGTATACTGTATTTTTTTAAATAATGTGATTAAAGATTGCACCACAACGTACAGGCACAAGGAGAAAGAATTAACGTTGCATGTGCAACCTTAACATTTAACTGTGCAGCCTCACCAGTCTCACAATGAAGCATTTTTTTCCCAATTAAATAAATACATAACATGATTCTCAGATTTATGTGGCCATTTTGTTAAAAAATTATATTTTAACCTTTGGTGACACCGAAAGGCATGGGCAATGACAACTATAATGAGGCAGAAGAGTCATGAAGACAAAAGGAGGAGCAAATGGGAGGCTGTGTTTTTTTTTCTTTTCTTTTGGCATTAAAATGCTTCTCTACTCCATCTGTTGCCCCATAAATCAATGGGGCTGGTCAGCGTGGGTAAGGCTGGCAGAAACGGGAGCTACATAAATAACCGAGGAAGGATTCCTAGCCCGTTTAACGTGAGATTAGAAGCAGCCAGCGCGTTGCTAGCTGCTCTGTCACTCTGTTGAGACAGCAGCGTTTCAAACGGAGAGATGGAGAAATTGCACATCTGGCGGACGAGGGAAGCAGCTGCAAATCAGCCACGTAAGCCGCCTTCCCCGTGTGCCACACTACGGGGGAGGGCGCCCAGCGGCTTGTGAAATGCGGCGCTGATCCGGCACCTAACGAGGAGGAGCAGCAGCCGCGGAGGTGCGAGCAGGTGCCTGCCGGGCAGGGAGGGGAGCGGGCAGGACGCGACAGCCAGGCCGGAAAGCTGCGCTCTAGGCGCCAGGGCGGTGCTGCATTAGAGCGGCGGCGGTGTCTGCCAAGACTTGTCTGTCACCAGCCTCAGCCCCAGGCCGGGGAGCGCGCGCGGCGGGGCAGGGCTTGCGCCGTCAGGTTGAAACAGACACGTCACAGCGACCGCGCGACGCGGCCGGAAGCGGGGGCCCGAGCAGAACTGCAGGGCGGCCCCGCCTCTCTGCAGCCGGGTGTCCAATGGCGCGTCGGGGGCGGGCCCGGCGGGCTAGGGCGTTTAGCGCATGCGCGGAGACAATCCTGCCCTTTTTTTTGGTCTGTGCGTGGCTGCTGCGGCGGTTTTTTTCCCAGCGGCTCCCGGCTCAGCACGAACATGGCGGACCAGGCCCTCTCCTTCGCCAAGGACTTCCTGGCGGGCGGCGTGGCCGCGGCCATCAGCAAAACCGCAGTGGCGCCCATCGAGCGGGTCAAGCTGTTGCTCCAGGTCAGCGGCGCGCGGGAGCCTGAGGGAGGGCGTGTGGCCGGGGCTGAGGCGGGAGAGAGGGGGGCAGCGGCGCGTGACCTCCCGTCACACAGCGCGCGTGCACTAAGGGGCGCAAGGCGCTGGGCCCGCTGTGGACCCAGCGCGTCCGTCTCGCGCCTTTGCCGCCGCCGCAGCAACAACAACGGGCTTGGGAGCTCGTTCGCTCCAGCCAGGACTAGTAGCCGGTTACTAGAGCGGCTGGAGGTCACGTGGAGGGAGGGCGCGCGGAGGAGCGGAAGCCAGTTCTTCCGCTATGCGACGCGTTTGGAGGAGGGGCCTGGCGCGCGAGGAAGGCGCGTGGGGCGGGGTTGGGGGGGGTGTATGTGTGGAGGCGGCTCGCTGCGTCCCACTCCCAGCGAACTGCTGGCGCCTGCTCGCTGGGGCTGAGGCGGCCACTCCTGGAGTATTGAGTCACGTGACGGCGGGTGGCGTGGGGGGTGGGCACCCGGCGGCGGACTCCTCCCTGCCCCGTCTGTCGTCGGAGCCCTGGCGGCGCGTGGCCTGGCCGGGCCCCCGTCGCCATGGACACTCCTCCCGAGGGCCGCCGTGGGCGCGCGCCCTTAGCTCCCGCGCGCTGCTTGGGGGGAGCGAGTCCAATGGCCGTTTGCGGGACCGGTGACCTCGGCGCGACCCTGCCGACCGCCCGCTGCGGTGTTTGCCGGGCAACGGCCTCTGGGTGTCGGGTCTGGCTTCGTTGGGCTCCAGGGCCCCAGCCTGGGGCCGATCGCTTCGCCCCGGTTCCTCCGCCCCCGGTCGGGTCAACAACGCCGGCCTAAGGCACCGGGAAATTAGCGATGGGGCCATAGAGCTCCCCGGGAGACTGACACGGGGCGGCGGCGGCGGCGGCGGCTCCCTTTATTCGAAGTTAGTCGCTTACGTTAAATGTTTCAACTACAAATCTCCTCTCGAACATTTGATTTTCAACATTGTGAGATCACCACCCAGCAGCGAGTTTCCCCAGTTATCTGTCCGCCAGCCTAGGCAGGCGGCGGATCTGTGATGGCAAATAAACAAGTAGAAAATTTTAAACCTTGGACCTAGGCCCAACCATTTTTCTGACGGAGTTCACCTTTTCAGTTTTTCTCTATGAACATAAATAAGTCACATCCACTTTAATTACTGAGTTGTGTTGACCTGGAGGGACTTCCAGTATTTGTACAAGCAGAAAGCTTTTATTATAATTGTACTAATAAATAGAAAATTCTATCCATAGTCTCCAGTTATGAAAGAATTTCTGATTTCTAGATATTTACAATCACTTTTGAAAATGTACAGTAAAGTTGACTTGTGATGGGTGAAGGGTTCAATAAATGATCTTTGGACCAGTCATTCAAACTTAGTGATGACCCTTACTGCTGTTCTAGCGTGAGTATGGATAAACAGTTTGAACTACTAATATTGATTTGTACACGTAGTGTTTATTGGATATGTGATCAAAATAATAAATGTATTAATTTTTTTTTTTTTTTTTTTTTACAGGTACAACATGCAAGTAAACAAATTGCTGCTGACAAACAGTACAAGGGTATCATTGATTGCGTAGTGCGTATCCCAAAGGAGCAAGGAATGCTGTCCTTTTGGCGTGGAAATTTGGCAAATGTCATCAGATATTTTCCCACTCAGGCTCTCAATTTTGCTTTCAAGGATAAGTATAAGCAGGTGTTCTTAGGAGGAGTGGACAAGCACACTCAATTTTGGAGGTATTTTGCTGGTAACCTGGCCTCTGGTGGTGCAGCTGGTGCCACTTCTCTCTGCTTCGTCTATCCCTTGGATTTTGCAAGAACCCGTTTGGCTGCTGATGTTGGAAAAGCTGGTGCTGACAGAGAATTCAGAGGTCTGGGGGACTGTCTAGTCAAAATTACCAAGTCTGATGGTCTGCGTGGCTTATATCAAGGGTTCAATGTATCTGTGCAGGGTATCATCATCTATAGAGCTGCCTACTTTGGAATCTATGATACAGCAAAAGGTAACTTTTATAGGGGGACCTGGAAAGTTGCACAGGCAACCTTAATTTGGGGCATTTCCTAACTTTTGAGTGCTTGACTGCAATATGAAAGCTTTAATGTAGCTTTTTGTATATAATTTCATTCTGTGCTATTGATTTGGAGATGCATATAAGTCTGTGATAATTTGTTATTTTATTGGAGCCATTAGTATCAGCCTGCTTCTAGTTACTGGCGCCACTACTTGTTTTATTGTTAGTCAAACTACCTTCCAGCATTAAAGACCTAAGTGTAGAATCTTGCTATCCTGTCAATGTTTAGTACAATACTAGAGAAAATACTGTTTACATCTTTTAAAAATGTAGAATGTTATTTGTGGATTGACAAAGTATTTGTGGACTACATATGGTGATAGAGCAGCTTACCACACTTTTAGCAGAAACAAGTTCCAATAATGGGATAGAGTAGCTTCAATTTTTTTGACTTGATGGATTACTGAGGCATATCACTGCTATCACAGTAATACAGGTTATATTTCACTTAAACAAGTTAGTGTTTTTTATGGGCTACTTCAGCAAACTTTACTCTAAAGGCTATGAATATTTGACCTCCCCTCCTTCCCCCTTCTACTTTTCAGTCTCAAAAGTTTCCAAAATATTCTAAAAACAACATATTTCAAATCCTTGGGCGATTCATTGATAAAAATACTTTTTCTAATCCGCTATAAGGGGGGAGGGATAGCTCAGTGGTTTGAGCATTGGCCTGCTAAACCCAGGGTTGTGAGTTCAATCCTTGAGGGGGCCACTTGGGGATCTGGGGCAAAATCAGTACTTGGTCCTGCTAGTGAAGGCAGGGGGCTGGACTTGATGACATTTTAAGGTCCCTTCCAGTTCTAGGAGGTAGGATATCTCCATTATATTATTATTATTATATCCATTATATTATTATTATTATAAAAACAAAAGCACTTTATTAATTTAAATTTCTGAAACAGAACATTAACGATCTTTGGAAGAGAGATGTAAGTGTGGTCATGGTGCAACATTTCATGCATTGCCATCCTTATAGTAGACTGAGTTTCTTTCTCTTGTAAAACTTTGAATGACAGCTGCTTTTGTAAAATGTGAGAGTTTGAGGAGGGAGTGGGTATAAAATTAGAAGTTATGTTATGGTGTCTTTATTGCAGGCATGCTCCCAGATCCCAGAAACACTCACATTGTGATAAGCTGGATGATTGCACAAACAGTGACTTCTGTGGCTGGTATTGTCTCCTATCCTTTTGATACAGTGCGGCGTCGAATGATGATGCAGTCAGGACGTAAAGGAGGTATGGTCTTGATATTTATTAGTCTAAAACTTTTTTGTTCTGCAGTTTAGCAATGGTAATGATACTTGCCAGTGCTTTTGACTTAGTGCAAAAGCTGGTAACTTCAGTTTATTTTTTGAGCAGTATTTAATTTTCTTAGAACAAAACCATCAACATATTTTATATAGTGTGAAACTTATTGTCTTACGCAATGATTGTCATAAGGATTTAAAATCACAAGACTAGCTTTTAGGGAACTAGTACTTTGTAATATTTACAAATGAGTTTGGTACATGTATCGAGGATGCTGTTTTTATGTAGGGCAGTGTTTGATCTTTATGTGGTATGGGTAATTGGCAAATAGGTAACGCCACATGGACAATTACAGCTTCATGATCATTTACTGTCTCAGTTAGGTTTTAATAAAATTGAAGTTTTCCCATTATAACATTAAGTTGCAGTTAAGAAAAATACTGAAGCAAATAATCTAAATTGGGGGCGGGAATTTCATTTCTCCACAGCTGATATCATGTACTCTGGAACAATTGACTGTTGGAAGAAGATCGCAAGGGATGAAGGAGGAAAAGCTTTTTTCAAGGGTGCATGGTCCAACGTTCTCCGAGGCATGGGTGGTGCTTTTGTGCTCGTGCTGTACGATGAATTAAAGAAAGTAATTTAAAAACAGCCTAACTAGAATTGGTAACCAAGTTGAGCAGATCATGTAGAATAACTTTACCATTATGGACCATTGACCTTCAAGAAATTCCTTTGTTGTCTTATTTATCGGGGTCAGATCACGTTGGTAGATGGGGCTAGAAACTTATCGAGGGAACTGATCCATTTCAAGATTGCCTTTTTTTGCAGACACTGAAACTGACAGTTCAGCATACTGAATTTTCTGTATCAGTGTTGGGATATCAGTGGCAGTAGTTCTGGGTCTACAGAAGCAGTTTGCGCAAAGAAAGTTGTGGGGTTTTTTTCTATATTTGCCCTCCGATCACTCTCTAGTTTCCTGTCTTATAGGACCATAAAACTGTTTGCGTATTTGTTTAACAAATCATGTCTATTCCACTTGTACTTAAGCACTCTGTACCATTTTGCACAGCTGAACCTTTAGCAAGTATGTTCTTTTAAATTGGGGCATTTTGCTGTAAAACAATAAATATACTTACTCTGTTGAAACTAATTATATTGAAGCTTTGGCTCTCCCGGGGAACTTTTGCAAACATCTTTTCATAAGAACATTCCAGTTTCACCTTATACCTTCACTGCTTGAACCAGCACATTACAACCTGGTACATTCGTATTATCTCTCTAAACAGGGTTAGGTCTGGTAAATGGTTGGCTGGGACATTTCCATGGAAGATATAGGTGCTGTACACAATGGTGTCATGAAGTGGCAAACTTCCATCATTCATTCAATTCTCTGTGCTTAATATAAAGAGTATACTGTGCTACTGGAGGTGGCTTTTTGGATGAGTTTGTCTTGGCTTGGGTCTCAGCTACCTGGTCCCTAGTGTAAAGTCATTTCTGTTGTAGCAGCTTAAAAGTCCCAAACAGGGATTTAAATTCCATTCTGCTAGTAAATCACTACTGCAGTGTGATCTCAAACTATGCTCTAATTCTGACTCTGTTTCATATATACTTTGCATGTTTGTAAATGATTGCAAAAGGTGCAAGGCAGCTAAGAATCAAGCCCTAAAAAATAAAAGGCAAGGGAGTATTAGTTTTTTATGTGTTTGTTTTTAAATAACCAAGCTTTTCACCAAGACCTAAATATGTGTTAAGTTGGGTGACCTGTCCACATTTCACTGTAAAGGCATTACTGTTCCCGGTAAGCAATGACTGCTTGAAAATACTTATGTATGTTCATAGTATCTGGTATCGCCCTTGGATTAGTTTTGATCAATGAATGCTTCAGAGGAAGGTGAAACTTAAATTGAGCTTAAATTTGTTTTGGGATAACATTTGTAGGGGAGGGAGACGCTTGATTTCCATAGTAATCTAAAGGACTGTGTAGAATACTTGAAGTGGAAAGGCTATAAAAGAACTGTAACAGGCAGACTTAATTTCCTTGGTGGAGGAGCTGTGTATGGCCAGCATAAGCCATCTGTACTTTAATCGCCCCCTCTTGCTGTAATGGTTCAGCCCCTATAAAACACTCTACAGCACAGAAGTAATTTAGATCATTCGTTCCCCTTGTCATCCAGGCTGTGCCTTCTCTGCTTAGCCCTGTGCTAAGTGCAGCAAAGAATCTGTCCACAGATATCTAGTCTTGTCATTCACACAACAAGTTTTTGTTTTTCTCAGTACAGTATAAATAACTTTTTTTGGGGGAAAGCTGTGTTTTCTGCATCAATGGCATGGTTTACTAGTCAATTATATTTGTCCAAATACACCAAAGGCAATTTGTGTTGCGCATTATTACTGATGGCGTAACTTACATGTGTGACAAGCAAAATAGAACCTGCATGATCTTTATTATTGGGGACAATAGTGTGTGAGGAGTAAAGACCCTATATGGCTGTCAATCCCAAGTTGAATTGGCAGTTGTGGAAGGCAAATACTCCTTTTCATAATTGGCAGCATCGATATAATAAAGATAAACATGGAAACCTCTTTTTGTTCCTCTTACTGAGAAAAGTCATACTTTTTTATTGTTATCAGCTCTAAAATGGGTTGACCTTTTACATTTTTATGATGTACAGAGGCCTGATGTATTCCCCTCTTCCCTCCCCCCCCCCAAAAAAACCCCTGCTTTGTGAAGTAGAGAACATAGGAGGGAAACAGGAAAAAGAAAATAACATCCCCCACCTCCAAAAGCCTCAACCATTTCCCCCTCCTTCACAAATGGAAAAATATGTTGTGGTATGGTGTGAGGTCTTTTAAGACACAGGCACACTCCTCCAATGGGAAAAGGTTGGGAACCATTAATATAACCCAGGGGTGGGCAATAATTTTCATGGGGGGCCACTCCATGAATTTTGATATGTCCTCAGGGGCCACACTTTTCTACTATGTTAATGGAAGAGGTTCAGGTCTGGGAGGGAGTTTGGGTGCAGGAGGGAGCTCTGGGCTGGTGCAGTGTTGGGGTTTGAGCTCTGGGAGGGAGTTTGGTGCAGGAGGGGGTTCTGACCTGGGGTTGGGGTTCGGAAGGGGGTGTGAAGTGAAGGCTCTGGCTGGGAGGTGCTTATACAGGTGGCTCCCGGCTGGCAGTGCAGCAGGGCTTAGGCAGGCTTCCTGCAGGCTGTGGCCCCACGCTGCTCCCGGAAGTGGCTGGCTGCTGGCACCATGGCACATCTCTGCGTGCCCCTTGGTGGGAGGGGGGCAGCAGGTCTCCGTGTGCTGCTGGTGCCTGCAAGCATTGGCCCCGCAACTCCCATTAGCTGGTTTCCAGCTAATGGAAGCTGTGTGGATGAGGTGGGGGCAGTATACGGAGCCTCCTCCCACCTCCCCCGCCAGAGGCATGCAGAGCCATGCCAGCAGCAGCCGGCCGCTTCCATGAGTGGCATGGGGCCACAGCAGCCAGGCAGCCTGCCTGAGCACCCCACTGCACCACGGGACTTTTAGCGACCTGGAGGTCACGAGGATGCAGCCAAAGAGCCTGGTGGGCCGGACAGAAATGTTAGACGGGCCAGATTTGTCCCATGGGCCGTATTTTGACCACCCCTGGTATAACCTATAGTATAACCCTGGGCACTAGTTGCTCAGGCCACTTGGTCTATGATTTAGCTAATGATATTTCCTCTGGAGGCTTGAGGTTCACAGACATTTCTCAGAGTTAAAGCTGGATTTCTTCCATTACCAGTTAGCCATTGATTTTAAGGTTTTTATGTAATGTAATCACATTCCTTAGATACATGGTACATCTTCCAGTAACAAACATGATTAACTCCTGTAGGTATTACTGCTAGCAAGTATGTTGGTTCTTATCTTGAACATACTTAATGGTGTTATTTCTCATACTAGTTTGTGCAGAGCTGGCAGCTCCTGTGGTGTTGGTTTCTCAGTTCAAGCTGCTGTTTCAGATGTCAAGACTTTTTAACTGCTTTAATAAGTAAACAGGATCCATCCTAGTTGCCTCCATTAGGGACCATTGGTAATGAAGGTGGAGAGAATACAAAAGGTACACTAAGTAATTGTCAGCACTCCACAGTAAGAAAAGACCAAAATCTGCTGCTAGCACTGGAGCAGCCACTATGATTGGAATGGTATTGAAATGTTTATATATTATATATTTTTATGTATTATATATATACTCAAACTAGAGGAGGGGACCCAATTTTTAAGGGAGTGTTGATGGAACTTGCATCTGCTTCATCTCTGCTGTAAATTACAGCCTGTATCACTTTTCATGCTTTCTATGATTCTTTATCATATTTAGCAACAGCAGCTTTGTGTGACTATACAGTATGGGAACATAGAACTCAAACAATAAATGAGACATTTAAAAACTTTTGTTTTCTGTATTATTGCAACAACCAATTTCTATTCAAATGTATCCAATCACAGTTTAAACTTAAAAAAAAAAATAGCCCTAGGAAAATGGACAGCAGTGAGAGGTTCAGAAATGTACACTCCAAAAGAGTTTATAATTGGAACTCACCTACTACTGCCATTACTCAGTCTTTTGGATCAGCTGTACATGCTAAATAATAGAAAATTTCAAAAAGTATAAAAACTAGCCAGTCTTCACAAAGCTGGCCTTTAAATATATCAATTATATGCATATTTAATACTTTCCTCCCTCTTAATTTTCACAGGACATTAGGAATCTTTTTTTTTTTTTTTTACCCTGGTTATATATGTACCAACTCAGTTTAATGGGAATAGGACATGCACCCTGAAAAATCAGGCCCTAGATATCTCAAGTTGGGCATCCAAAATTAGTGGACATGTGACCGTTTTAGCCTTATTTTTTTCTGCTCTCCAGTTGCACTTATGTAAAGAGGCTAGTAATACCACCTTTCTTCACTGACATGTTATGAAGATAAATGTGTTAATGTTTGTGAAACAGATGTAAGCACATGTTTAATACTGAGTTTTAAAAAAAAATGTTGAATAGCCATCAGCTCAGTGAGCAACATCTGTCTTGCACACCAAATGAACCTCTGGTCTTGTGGGAAAAATATAGAATATGATCATATCATTAAAGACTATCACAATACTTATGCACAAGGGGTCAAATTTAGGTTTGACAGGCAGCCTTTATTCAGGCATTTCCTTATTTATGAGTGCACTGCTTTGCAATGTATGTTAATTTTCTTTTAACAGTTGTATGAATTTCCTAGGTTTCAAAAACCAAAAAAACAAACTGAAAATAAACTTAACAAATTGAATTGTGTGGAACCATATAGACCCTTTACATGGGTTATAAGCAAAGACTGTAACCTTTAGATCCAGAACACTGATTTCTACCGCTTAAAATACAATGGAGTAACTGATAGCAGTTGCTGGTGGTGATTTTCTATGTGGACCAGCCCCAAAAGTGAGATGAGACACTTTGCCAGTGGGTTTCATAAATATTTGCTAGACAGCAGAAGAATGATCAGACTCAAGAATCTCTGATTCTAGTCCAGGCTCGGGGAGGGTGGGGGGAGTGTTCTCTAGTGGTTACAGACACTTTCCCTTTTTATTCTATCTGCCCCTGCCCTTAGAATGCACTCCTTCAGCTGGTCTCAATCCTTATCCCCATCCCTCCAAAGCCTGCCCCATTTCAACCCTGCTGCAGTACAGGCTCTCTCTGCCCTGGCCTATCCCCTCCTGGACCCTGTCTCTGCCCCCTCTCCATTCCAATCAGGCTGATTCCTCCTGGATGTCAGAGAGAGCACAGGAGAGTCTCCCTGCTCTCAGTTCCTGTGTCAGGCACCACAGTGTCTCCTAGCTGCTAGGAGGAAACTTACAGGAAAAGGCTGATGGAAGTAGAGCCACTTTAATAATTTATGAATACTGTATGTTGACCTAGTTATTAGGCTTAACCAAGAGATCTTTGATGACCTGAAACTTGAAAAAGAGTCATACAAAGAGTGGAAACTAGGTCTAATTACAAAGGATGAATATGATGTAAGCAAGGTCTGAATGAACTCTCCCCTGACAGCTGGGAGAGAGAGACTTCAGGAGCAAACTATTTGTACGAACACACCTACTCTGCTTAGATATCCAGCAGATAGTGTGGTGTTGCTCAAAGTGATCAACTTTGGCCGATGTTGGGTTACAAATCACTTTAGTAGTGAATACAGGGGAATGAAATGCTGTTATCGATGTTGTTGTCCTTGTATGAATAAAGGGGAGCAGGACTGTGATTAGGGTCCAAATGAGGGGGTCAGCCTCAGCTGAAAGGACCTCGTTAAGCCAGGTGCTCAAATGCCAGAGCCTTGTGAAAATAAAAGGGGTGGGGATAGGTATCCCAGCCAGGAGATGTGGACTCTCCTTAAGGGTCCCTGGTCTGGTTTAACTTGTTCCTCCCCAGTGTTTAAAAATCAAGCTAAATAGGCTTCATTAGGAGCCTTTTGTTATGCTAAGTACTCAATGAGAGCTGAAATCACTTGTGTTAGAGCAGTGTTTCTGCCCAACCTACTGAGAGCTTAAAAAAATCACTAAGAGACTGATCTACAGAGGTCACAGTAGAAAGGCAAGTGGCAGCAGAAGGTGACTGATGGGCGGCCGGAAGGAGTGACCAGTGAAAGTGGAAAGCAGTTGGCCGGCAAAAGTGGTGAGCAGTTGCCGGGCGGGAGGCAACAAAAAGCAGCGGCTGGCAGGGCGGCCAGGTGGTGAGGAGCAGCGGCTGGCAAGGTGGCCAGCCAGAGCAAGTGCTCAGATGGCGGAGCAAGCCAGGTGTCTTTTTTGCCAGGTGGGAGGTGGACTCATACAGATGCACCTCTGAACCCTGGGTCATCACTGACCAAGGACAACTACTGTGAGTGGGATATGGTGAGGGAGCAGAGAGGGGCACAGTAAAGGAACTTTTGGTTGTAGAACATGAGGCAGAAGACGCTGCCCCATGCACTCTGGGGGGGGGGGGGGGGGGAGTGTCCTGCTCACAGTTTTAGGTTTATGAATCCTGCTTGTGGCATTTTGCCTAATTATTGTTGAGTGACTTCTCTCCTTTCATTAAAAGTTTCTTTTCTACTCTCAGACTGTGTGCTTGCGAGTGGAGAAGTATTGTCTTTCAGGCACCCAGGGGTGATGTGTAATTTTCCCATGTTATTGGATGGAGGCTCAAGCTGGTTCTGTGTTGTATTGTGGAAAAGGAACCCCTAGATATTTAACCCTGCCCTGGCTGCTGCTGGTTCCACCTGTCAGAAGGGTTACAATTAAAAAAACCCAACACAAGCATATAGGGACAAAATTAGAAAGTTTAATCTCATTTTGTTTCTTGGCCTAACTAGGGACATAAAGTATAACAAGAAAACATTTTACAAATAAATTAGAAGCAAGAGAAAAACCAAGAACAGGGGTTGGTCCTGGGGCCGGTTTTGTTCAACATCTTTATTAATGATGATCTGGATGATGGGATGAATTGCACCCTCAGCAAGTTTGCAGATGACACTAAACTGGCGGAAGAGGTAGACACTAAACTGGCGGAGGGTAGGGATAGAGTCCGGAGTGACCTAGACAAATTGGATTGGGCCAAAAGAAATCTGATGGGGTTCAGCAAGGACAAGTGCAGAGTTCTGCACTTAGGAAGGAAGAATCCCATGCACCACTACAGGCTGGGGACCAACTGGCTAAGCAGCAGTTCTGCAGAAAAGGACCTGGGAATTACAGTGGATGAGAAGCTGGATATGAGTCAGCAGTGTGCCCTTGTTGCCAAGAAGGCCAATGGAACATTGGACTGTATTAGTAGGAGCATTGCCAGCAGAGCGAGGGAAGTGATTTTTCCCCTCTATTCGGCACTGGTGAGGCTACACCTGGAGTATTGTGTTCAGTTTTGGTCCCCCCACTACAGAAGGGATGTGGACAAATTGTAGAGAGTCCAGCGGAGGGCAACAAAAATGATTAGGGGGCTGGAGCACATGACTTATGAGCAGAGGCTGAGGGAACTAGGCTTATTTAGTCTGCAGAAGAGAAAAGTGAGGGGGGATTTGATAGCAGCCTTCAATTACCTGGAGCGGGGTTCCAAAGAGGATGGAGCAAGGCTGTTCTCAGTGGTGGCAGATGGCAGAACAAGGAGTAATGATCTAAAGTAGCAGTGCGGGAGGTCTAGGTTGGATATTAGGAAACACTATTTCACTAGGAGGGTGTTGAAGCACTGGAATGGGTTATCTGAGATGGTGGAATCTCCATCCTTAGAGGTTTTTAAGGCCTGGCTTGATAAAGCCTAGGCTGAGGTGATTTAGTTGGTGTTGGTCCTGCTTTGAGCAGGGGATTGGACTAGATGACCTCCTGAGGTCTCTTCCAACCCTAATATTCTATGATTCTATGGTAGGCCCACTATTCAATGAGGAGGGAAAGACAATAACAGAAAACACAGCAATGGCCCATGTATTAAATGGCTTTTTTGTTTCAGTTTTCACCAGAAAGGTTAGCAGCGATTGGACAACTAAAAGAGTGAACAGCAGTATAAATGGGATAGGATCTAAGTAAATGATCTTTGCAGCAGCATTCTGAATGGATAAAAGTGGGTAAAGGTTGCATTTCTTAATGCCAGAGAAAAATAATTATCAAGTCGTAAGATCATGAGGGCCTGCATTAGAATTTTAGCTGTGAGGATGGATAGAAAAAGATGTATCTTAGAGATGTTACGCAGAAAGAATCACCGAGATTTAGACATAGTCTGATGTGAGGACCTAAAGAAGTTTGGCTGCCAAACTCTTTAACAAGTCTATACTTAGCATGTGTGAACCATGATTTTTCAACGGTTAATAACTTGGCCAAATTTGGGTTGATATTCTTAAGGATGAATAAAGCACATTCCTGTCACCACAGCAACACCCCTGCTGAATTTCCACAGATTTCAAAGCAGGGAGGTACTAGAGATTGTCAATGAAAAGGTTGTAAGAGGTCTTTTAATACGGGCAAAATAACATTTTTTCCCCCTAAAGTTGTTCTAACAAATGACTGAAATGTTTTTTTTTTTAAACGCTCCAAGAATATTCACCCTCAAGCAGACATGCAGCATGGAAAAGCTTCTGTTCAAATGATTCAAATTTGACAAAGTTATAAGAAACTGAAAAAAGGGACTTATAACGTAAGTGTTAGGCAACATTTGTAGGGGAGAGAAAGAGAGCGAGTGTGCAAACATACAAAATTGCCATGAGGATTTGTAGTTGTTTGAGTTGGGGAATCCAAGTGCTTCATTTTGCTTTTAGAAGTTATTTAATTCTTCAACAGTAGTTATTTCTTCCGTTTCATATTTTGTGGGTGGTAGATCCATCCATTCCCTCTATTGAAGGAAGGGGAAAAAATCTGCCTTAGTATCATTCAGGAGATTAACTAGAGATTTACCACTTGAGACTTCAGTTTATTCATTTAATGGTTAAAGATATTTAATGGAATTATTTCATTTTTCCCCTTTAATTTTTCTTTATAACCCCACCTCTTGGTTATCAGAGAGTTATCATTAAGAGGAAAACAACACTGGTACACCAGTATTATGATACCTCAAAGGCAAAATCAACATTACATTGTTTTGCAATGTAAAAGATGTTTTGAGAAAACAATACATTAATATCTTCCAGCTAAAAGCCAATCATGTTTATTTCAACACTATTGACGTGATGGTCAAGAGCTAAATGTCAACTAACCATGTCAAACTGAATAAAAGTAAAGGAGGTAATTTGAATACTGAACTTCTGTTTTTCTCCCAGACATGGTAAAGAAAAATAAAGTTATTCTCAGTCTGTGAACATCTCTCTGTTGTCTAGTTTTCTATTAACCCAAATAGATTGTAGAAGCAACACAGCAGGGCTGGCAAAAGAATTATCTTTATGTTTTGGCCCTAGTCACGTGACACTGGTCAGAATTACCTGTAATTGACCGGTCTCAATAGTCACTCAGCATTAGAATGGGAGAACCAGTGGGCTGGAACAATTGTGTAACAGTACACAACACTGAACAACAGCAAAGAAGAATTCACATCAAACTCTCTTAATGTTTATAAATTGAAATGCAAACCTCGACTTTTTGTGTCAGACTTTCCAGTCTGTGATAGATCCTTACAATCAACAAATTTTACATAAAGAAAACTTACCTGTATATTTTTATCAGATATTTGGAAAAGTTCATGAAATTTGTTTTTTGGTTGCGGAACGGGAGAAAACATTTTTTTCAAACTGCAGTATCTTTGGGAACAAAAAGAAATGGTGAAGAAGAAAAGATAGGTACAGAACATGCACAAATATTTTCTGTTCTATTACATGTTTGAGACATTTCTTATTTTCCCTTTTCAAGGTACAATGAATCAGTGGAGTAACTGAAAAATTATGCTTGGTTAGTGTAGAGTGGATTAACATCAATTAATTGTTTAGAATTTTGATTACTACTACTTGTAACTGGTTAAAAAAAACAAACCAGAAAGTCACTATCTTCTAATACTGAATAAGGATCTTGATTAGAATAAGGAAACCATTTTAGGCCTGATTCTCCATTGCCCTGAACTTTATGATGCAATTTACATCATTGCAAAGTAAATGTAAAATGCTATCACATAGAAATGATAGCAATTTACATTTATTTTGCATTAGTGTAAATAACCACACAGGTGCAGCACAATGGATAATTAGGCTCCTTATTAAAGCTCTTCTGTTTCACTTGGAGACCTTCTTCCCAAAACTTGCTCCACTGCCATCCGACTGACCTGGCTTCCTGCTACAGTGTTAAAGAAACAGTACAAATATTATTTGACAGGATTTAATATATAGGAAAGCATAGTTATAGACATGTCACTGATTTCACTACTCCAGGTGTTTACTTATATAAATTAGATTTCTAAAGTTTTGTGTCCCAAAAAGCTTGCAAAGACCATTTTTGTATGTAACTGCACCAAAAACTATGTTAAAAGAACATTATTAAGATTGCAAAGTCAAGCACTCCTAGGTTAGGAAATGCCAGAATTAAGGTTGCCTGGGCAATCTTAATTCTGCCCTCTTGTGTGCATTCATTACAATATAGTCTTTAATTACATAATCTCATATTATTTTGCAGAACTCCTGCCTCATTTAATTCACAGGATGGACCTCCTCAGGGTTGTAGTGAATGAGTCTATTGTGTGTAGGTTCCCTGGCTCATTTGTTGCAGAATTTGGAAAGTGTGCAGTGAATGAGGCAGGGCTCACAGGAAGAGAAAAGGTAGTCTCTTGGTTGAGGTAGTTGAATGATGCCCTCAAGAACTGAATTCTATCCCTGCCTCTGCCAGAGTTCCTATGAGATTCTGTGCTCACTTAAATCACAGCTGGTCACTAATTATGTGTTCCACTTTAAGAGTACCTGCCTTGAAATCCTTGGTCTGAGCTGCAGAAGTGCTGAGCGCTCACAACTGCAACTGAAGTCAATGGAAGCTTCACTTTCAACACATGAAGTTCTATATAACTCTTGAGTACTCTGAAAAAGAAGGTCCTAGCTGTCTCAGATTGAGCATCCAAAATTAGTGGTTAGTTATGACCTTAACCTCTCTGTGCCTCTTCTTCCCATCTGTAAAATGGGAATAAAATAGCCCCTTTCGTCTCACAGGGGTATTGTGAAAATAAATTCATTAATGTTTATGAAGCACTCTAGGGAAGGTACTATAGTAATGAGCACCATGTAAAAGCCTATTAAAAAATCAGTAATTCTGTCTTCATAGCAGGATTAGAATATTGTGCAGTAAAAAAGGCCTGGGGCTCACAGACTGAATAATGAGGATAAAATAAAATACTGACTAGTGGTTCATTAAATGTGCACCATTCTGTGCACTGAATGAGGCAGAGGTCCTGTGGAAAAAATGGTAGGTGATCATCAGGGCCAGCTCCAGGCACCCAAGCACATGCTTGGGGCGGCACCTGGTAAGGGGCGGCGGGGGAAGTGCGGCGCGTCATTCCGCGGGGAGTGCGGGCTCCGGTTGCGCGGGGCTCGGCGCGGGCGCGGCGCTGGAAGAGGGTTCCGGCGGCGCTTGGCGGGGGTGGGCTCCGGCGGCGCGGCGCTCGGCGGGGGGGGGCAGTGCGGGACTCGGTGCTGGGGGAGGGGGTTCTGCTGCGCGGCGCTCGGTGGGGGTGCGGCGCGGGCGCGGTGCTGGAGGGGGTTCCGGCGGCGCTTGGCAGGGGGCGGGCTCCGGCGGTGCGAGGCTCGGTGGGGGGGGGGCGTCGCGGGGCTCAGCGCTGGGGGGGGTTCCGGTGGCGCTCGGCGCAGGGGGCATGGGCTCCGGCACGCGGCGCTCGGCGGGGGGTTCCGGCGGCGCTCGGCGGGGGGGGGGGCGACGCGGCGCTCGGCTGTGGGGGTTGGGGGGCGGCGCTTTTTTTTGCTGCTTGGGGCAGCAAAAAAGCTAGAGCCGGCCCTGGTGATCATGCAATTAAAGACTGTATCATAATGCATATGCAGAAGGGTGATAAATCAAGGTTGTACAAGTTGCCATTTCCTAACTTCTGAGTGCTTGACTTTACCACACTAATGTGATTTAATGGATTTTTGGTGTGTAATTGCCTAAGTTTTTTAAAAAGCTAGTTGAAAAAAAAAAAAACAGAAATTCCATCATATGGCATCACACTGACATGGGTCGTCAGCGGGGTTGGAACCTTTCAACCTCCACCACATAGACCTGTGCCATTTCAGCTAATAGATAACTGATACCAACAGTAGGTTGTTATCCTCGGTAGACCAACATTAGAGGGAGATGAGACACTTTGCCAGTGGGGTTCACAGATTTTGCTGACAGCAAGGGAATGGTGAGACTCAGGGATCTTGGGTTCCATTTCAGGCTCTGGAAGGGAATGCTCTAGTGGGCACAGACTCTCTGCCCATCCCCCACAGGCTTTACCTCTTCTTCCCCATTCTCCCCAACCGGTCCCTCTCACAGTCCTATCTCTATCCCACCACTGGCTACCAGTCCCATTCTCCTCACTAGCCTGTCCCAGTCTCCACTCCTTAGGCATCTGATCCCAATCCCAGCCTCTTGGTCCAGTAAGACCTAGTCACTATCCTCTCCAACTCCCAGCCTCCTTGCCCAGCCATTACCAGTCCTCCCTCTCCTCATGCCTCAGTTCCTTGTCCCCAGTTGTCTTGCTCAGCCAGTCCCAGTTCCCTCCCCTGCTCCCAGTCTCTCTCCTGGGGCTTTTCGTCCAATCTCAATGTTCTCACCTCCCCTGGCTGCTTGTCCCAGTCTCATTGCCCTGTTAGCCCCAGTTCTCCTCCTGCAGCCAAGCTCATTGTCAGATCTCTCTCTCCCCTCCCCACACCTTCTCCTCATCCCACTGGTTTCCAATCCCAATCTCACCCAGCTTTCCATCCAATCTCAGTTTCCTTCCCACCCATTCTCTTCATCTTTCCCCCATTTCTCTCTTTGGCTCCCAGACCTAGTTTTGCCCAGCGAGGCCCAGTTTTTGCCCCCAACACTCTTTGTCCCAATCTATTCCCCCAGACTTCTCATGCAATGCCTTACACTGGGCTCTTGATCCCTCTGTATTTGAATCAGACTACTCCCTCTTCCATGTTGCCTGGGTGCTAGCAGGGTGTCACTGAGAGGACAGGGGAGACAGGCTCCCTGATCTCAGTTCTGGTGTTCAGCTCCACCTCAGCTCAGAGCAGCTGGGAGCAGCCATTATAGGGAATGAACCCCTGTAGTCTTGGTCTGGAGCATGCTCCAGTCACTCTGTGAGGATGGTGCATAGGCTATTGGGTCAGCATCACGAGCTGTGAGAGGCTCAAGCATGCAGGTGAGGGTCAAATCTTTAGAGATTTCAGCTGTTAAGCTCTGGCAAGGCCCTACTGAGCATGTACAAACCTCAATTATTCAAAAGCTTATAACTAGGCCAAATTTTTGCAATTTTCACAGCAACAGCAAAAGACACAGCCCTGGCACAAAGGGTACCAGTCTGCCACATTTCAAATCCCTGCTCCAAAGCATGGCTGCATCAGAAAGATGTCTTTATTTTTTTTTTGCAATGGACAAATCAGCATATTTTTCCTCGCCTAATTCTCTGAGATGACTGAACTGTTTTGGCGAAAGAAAGAAAGAAAGAAAGAAAGAAAGAAAGAAAGAAAGAAAGAAAGAAAATTCACCCTGATACAGCATGGAAAAGTTCTGTCCAAATGGTTTGGCAAAGTTATAAACAACTGAAAACAGGGGTCTTAGAATGGGAACCTTAATAAAAAGTGGTGGTACCAGTTCCCCCTAATATATTGCAATCCCTTTATAAATATCATCCTGAAAAAAAAAAAACAGGCAAAATTTAGACACTTAAAGTTGTTTTTGGGGGGTGTACCCATGTTTCACAAGAAGTTTTACCTTTTGCACAGAAAAAATATGACCAGTGCCACTGGGATTGTTCCAAATGCTATGAGGAGTAAAACAATCGTAGTCGTAAGAACTGCATCATCTGGGTTACCTTAAAGAAAGACAGTTATACATTTTTTGCAAATTAAGATGAGCACACATGGCTATGTCAAATAGCTGCTTAGATGACTAATAGCAATGAATGCCAGCATAATAAGCCTTCTTGTAATCTGAACTACCTTTCAGTCTGATACTTTACTGAGTAAAGGACTGAGGAGCAGATAGAATTTATAAATCCAACAGAAGCATAGATCAACCAGGGCCATGGAGCCCAGGAGTTTTGAGGACTCCATCAGAAGACAAAAGAGGAGGAGAACAGGGATGAGGATACAGAGAATGAGGATGAGTAGGAGAGGACAGGGAGGTGGAAAAAGAGACGACAACAATGAGCTGGTGGCAAAGGAAAATGTGTTTATGATATGCCACACTCATCACTTGGTAGCTGAGCCCTTATTGCTGTTTTAGTCTTAACTCTTTCTGGCATTCATTACCATAGTATTTGAGTGCTTCCCAAGTATTAAAAGGTACATAATAATCTCCCTCACTTCCTTCTCAGCAGGAAGAAATAAAATATTTGAATGGAATTAAGATTGGTTTCTGTCTGTGAAGGTGAGACAGTAAGTGAAACAGACAGGTAATTACCGAGGGAAAATTAAATAAAAGAAATACTCAACATCCTTACCAAATTCAATGGGCTCACTCCATTCCCCCCAATTCTGGCTTACGAGACATGCATCTCCCTTTGCTCTGATTTGCAAGGTGTACTTTTTTTTTCACGTTGTAATTCTGAAATGTGTAGCTTGTTCCTGTTACCTAAAAACAAGGCAATTATTAGTATTATTATTAATAATAATAACAATAAGTATTATGGTAGTGCCTAAGGGCCAGCCAAGAATGCAGCCCCATTGTGCTAGACACTGTACAAACACAGAATAGTTAGACTAAGTACTTGTCTTCATTGTATATGTAGATGTTAATAACATGAAAGTTTTCATTTGTTGATCCCAGCTTTACAAAGAGTATCTTTGTGCCTGCTTATGGAAACAGAATATGGTTGTGACACACTGTACCTCAAAATGGCACCCTGAAACCCCCATATTCATCATTCATATGTAGTTGTGATATTTCATACAAAGCATGCCATATAAGATATCATATGAAAGGTCATGATCTGCTGAAACCCCTTGTTCTGTCTAAATATGTATATCATCAGTGTGTATGAAGTTATGAGATTTTGCTGTAGGGTTACTGAAATATGCTGTAAAATTGCTAGTGACATACAAAGGACTCCTGCCCAGGAGGGTGTTCAATGACCATTAATCAGCCAGGGACTTATTATCAAGGGATTTACAGTTCAATGACAGTTGCCCAAGCACCACACAATGGGGACAGCTCAACTCTATGATTCAGTTGCACAAGGCCACACCAGGGGGATTGCTCAACACAGTAACTCAGCAAAGCCCACCAGGACATGTTTGGGCAAGTGTCTTCTAGGCACTTGGACTGAGGATATAAAATAGGGGATAGTGGCAGCATGCCTTTGCCTTTCTCCTCCCCCACCTAAGCTTGGAGCAACAAGAACGCTGAGATGCCCTCCCAATGTCAACAAGAACGCTGAGAAGATGTCCTCCCAATGCTATTCACTGTCTCTGCTAGACATTACTGTGTTTGAGTCCACCCAATAGCTCATATATATCGTAAAGACCTACACTACTTTATGTTACTAGGATTTAGTTCCTTTAAGATATGGTTGTGCTAACTCTTGGATGCCTTTCTGGATTGAGTACACAGGTCAGATTCCTGTTAAAGTGAATAACTTGGCATATATTGGAACCCCAGTCAATAAGATACTGAGGCTCCTAGACAGCTTTTCTTTGTCTAATTTAAACTATCCTAAAGTTTTGGTGTTGGGTTTTATGTTATTTATTTTCTACCAGACATGGGAAAGTATTGCAAAAAACAGAACAAAATTTGTTTCCCATCTTTTGCAAAACGACATCAAAGTATGATAAAGAGACAGAATTTATTTTATTTGTATTAGTGTGTATGTGAAACCAATAGAAAATGGAAAGTTTTGAAAGGTGTATGGAAAGTTAGATAATGTCCTACCTTTGAATGAAGTGCTAGGGCAGTAGTTTTCAATCTGTGGTCTGTGGACTCCTTGGGGTCTGAAGATTATGTCTAAGGGGTCTGTGAAAGGTTGTCATTACCATAGAACAGTAATTTTCAACCTGTGGGTCTGCAAACTATGTCTAAGATTTCCAAGAGAGGTCTCCATTTAAAAATTGTTAAGGGTCAATCCAGATTACATAAATCCTTGATTCTGACCTAACAGTTTAGAATATGATATATTTAAGAAAACTGATACATAAAGATACCTTGTATCTTGTACTGTGACACTGAGCCAGTGAGGGTTAAGCAAAATGAGCAGGCTAAGTGACCCAAAATCAACCTTAAGGACATATTAGACAAGTATTGAAATGGTAAACAGTGCCAGTCCTTCTAGATACACCTCTACCCCGATATAACGTGACCCAATATAACATGAATTCGGATATAATACGGTAAAGCAGTGCTCCGGGGGGGGAGGGAAGGGTGGGACTGCGCACTCCGGTGGATCAAAGCAAGTTCGATATAACGCGGTTTCACCTATAACTCGGTAAGATTTTTTGGCTCCCGAGGACAGCGTTATATTGAGGTAGAGGTGTAGTTATCAAAACCATGTTAAAGTAGACTAAATTCTTTGAAATGTAAACCTATATTGTTAGAGAATTAGAAGAAGATACTGAGTGTATTTGTCTGTGTTTGCCTAGATCTTGTTAGATGTTAAAAATGTGACCAGATTAGCTTGTGGATGCTAAACGTCTGTTCCTGTCTGTTAATATAGTCTATTGATTCAGGGATGAAAAAGGAATATTAACATTTAGATGAAATTTGGGGTGTAATAATACCATTATCTTTATTTCTCTTTGAAATTTGTAGTAAACTACCTATGAACTACTTGAATGGTTAATTACCTTATGCTAATGAATGCAGCTAGTTACCAATGTGTGCCTAGGAAATAGAGATTTACTTCAAAACAACAATGTATATTACCTCTTCTTCATCCAAGGAATGCCTGCTGTGTCATAGCCTGCTAGCGAACTATAAAAGAACTCTCAGATCTGCTTAAACTTCGTCAGCAGAAGTTCAAGCTACAGGACTGAGATCTCCAGATACCCTGGGCTGTCCCTGCAAATTCTTATGGAAGAATTTGAACAAACTCTATACATGGACTGGCTATTGGACTATAATCTATTAAACTGATTCTGGAAAGACTTTTTGCAAATCAACAACTGAAATGGGGGTAGTGCAGGACCAGCTGTTAGAACCATGCAGGTACTGCCAGGCCATGTTACAGTAGGCACGTGACATCCCCTGCATATGACACCTACGGAGAGAAAGGACATTGGCTCGGATATTAGCCCAATTCTACTGGCCAGATATACACTATGAAGTGAGAGAATGTTGTTCCCTGTGAAATATTAACAGACCAAGGGACTAATTTCATTTCCCAACTGATGCAGGAATTATGCTCCCTTCTGAAGGTCAAGTGCCTTAAAATCTCCAGGTACCCTGGACTGGTCCCTGCAAATTCTTATGGAAGAATTTGAACAAACTCTATACATGGACTGGCTATTGGACTATAACCTATTAAACTGATTCTGGAAGGACTTTTTGCAAATCAACAGCTCACCATTTCTGCTATGAAACTGACCTAAAACTTTATTCATATTTATATGTATAATGATCTTTTAACCAAAGTAACTTTTTCTTTTCTTTTTAAATAAATCTTAAATTAGCTAATAAGAATTGGCTGTAAGCGTGTACTTGTGTAAAATCTGAAATATTCATTGACCTGGTGGTTAATGTGTCCAATCTCTTGGGACTGATAGAACTTCATATATGGTGAATAAAATTTTAAGTAATCCTCACCATATTTGACAGACTTGGCTGTCTGGGTGGGAGCCAAAGGCTGGATTGCTTAAGGGGACTTCTATTTTAGCTTCTTGGTAACCAGTATGGTATTACAGAAGCTGCTTGGTCTAATTTGTTAAACCTAATTAGAAGAATAAACCATTGGTTTTGGGGATTCTGCCCCATTCTTTGCAGTTGGCTCCAATTAAGCAATCTCAGTATGACCCCTCCAGTGACCACGGTCACAGCTACTTGAGTGTTATACTGACACCAAAATTATTTAGGCACTAGTAACAATATTTTACACTGCACTAGACTAAATGCTAAGCTGGGACAAGACCATATTTTAGTATGGGAAGAGAATAGTTACCGTAGGACACTCATTGCTGCTTTCCTTGGGATTGGCCTGCAAAACAAAGAAAAACCTTTATTATTTTATTATTTGTTTTGCTACCCTGTAGTAATCCATTTCTTTCTTTCTTCTCCTTTTTGATTATTTACTTGCTAGCTTGGTTCAGAAGAAGGTGCAACTAGAATTTACAATATCTAAGATTCCAATATTATGTAATGAGTTTCCTCCTATCACATACAGATATCCTTGGTTGTAATTAATGACTGGCAAACCTGGGGAGTCTGCTCCAATAACTCTCCTGAGTTTGTTTTCTTATTCAAAGTTTGGGCTTCTTGCATTTCAGGTTAAAAAAGAAAGGAAACTTAAATCTTCTTTCTTCCTTCCTTCCTTCCTTCGACAAGCAATTGCATGATGCTGGTGCTGAAATAAAGTCTCCCTCACCCTTGCCCTGTTTAACTGTGGCATCACAAAGGAAGAAGAGGCTGAGGCTGAGGCAAAGGCTGGTTCCTTGGGTTCCATATGTGGCTACTCTTGTTTGCCTTTTGTTCTTTCTTCTGTAAGCATGGGCTGAGTGAGTTCTCCCCTGACATGTAGTGATGCACAGAGAAAAGGACTTCAGGAGCAAACAATGTTTGCATAGACATACCTACTTAGTATTGTGCTTAGCGTGCCCTGATGGAGGAAGCCATCCTAAACAGAACCTCACTTGCTAAGCAGAGGGTAGGGATGCCAAATCCCAGTCATGAAAAGAATGAATGAGGCCAGGTGTTCCTACTATGTGCTGTGGACTCTGCTTGAAGAGTTCTGGACATTATTTGATTGTGAATATGAGCAAATGACCCCCATAAATGGAGAAGAGACAGAGTCACAGGGAGGCAATCAATACCCGCACTCAAGAAGGAGTGCTTGTATCTAATCTAATGGGGGTAGTGCAGGACCAGCTGTTAGAACCATGCAGGTACTGCCAGGCCATGTTGCAGTAGGCACGTGACATCTCCTGCATATGACACCTACGGAGAGAAAGGACATTGGCTCGGATATTAGCCCAATTCTACTGGCCAAACATACACTATGAAGTGAGAGAATGTTGTTCCCTGTGAAATATTAACAGACCAAGGGACTAATTTCATTTCCCAACTGATGCAGGAATTATGCTCCCTTCTGAAGGTCAAGTGCCTTAAAATCTCCAGGTACCCTGGACTGGTCCCTGCAAATTCTAATGGAAGAATTTGAACAAACTCTATACATGGACTGGCTATTGGACTATAACCTATTAAACTGATTCTGGAAGGACTTTTTGCAAATCAACAGCTCACCATTTCTGCTATGAAACTGACCTAAAACTTTATTCATATTTATATGTATAATGATCTTTTAACCAAAGTAACTTTTTCTTTTCTTTTTAAATAAATCTTAAATTAGCTAATAAGAATTGGCTGTAAGCGTGTTCTTGGATAAAATCTGAAATATTCATTGACCTAGTGGTTAATGTGTCCAATCTCTTGGGACTGATAGAACTTCATATATGGTGAATAAAATTTTAAGTAATCCTCACCATATTTGACAGACTTCAAATTCTGGCCAGACATACACTATGAAGTGAGAGAATGTTGTTCCTCCTGTCTATAGTGTCAACTATCTAGCAGTAGAGGGATCACCAAGGCACCCATGGTCCCTCTGCCCTTGATTGCAATCCGCCTTAAAAAGAATAGGGGTGGACATGGTTGAACCCCCAGAAAAAACTGCAGCAGGGCATCACTATATACTAGTGATCATAGTCAGGTATCCAGAGGCTCTTCCTCTCCGCTCCCCGAAAGCAACAACTATAGCTCCAGAGCTCTTGAAGCTCTTCTCACAGGTAGGGTTTCCCTGTGAAATATTAACAGACCAAGGGATTAATTTCATTTCCCAACTGATGCAGGAATTATGCTCCATTCAGAAGGTCAAGTCCCTGAGGACCTCGGTGTACCATCCACAAACGGCCAGTCTAGTAGAACTGTTTCATAAGACCCTGAAGGGGATGTTGATGCCCTTTGTCACAACAACCCCAAGCTGTGGGACTGGCTACTCCTACCACTTCTATTTGTCACAAGGGAGGTCCCACAAGCCTCTAAGGGGTTCTCTCCATCTGAGTTGCTATATGGTCACCAACTGTGGGGCATGTTGGACCTGTTGCAAGAAGGGTGAGAAAAAGAAGATGTGGGGGCCTTAAACACGACCCAATATATCTTTCAGTTAAGGGAGCAATTCAGAAACAGAAGGATGTTTGCCAGAGAGAAGTTGAGGAATATCCAGCACACCCAGGAACAATTACAATAAGGGGGCTATAGACTTTTCAGCCAGGTGATCATGTTCTTCTTCTGCTGCCCTCAGCCAAGTCTAAATCAATGGCCTGATGGCAGGGTCCATTCAAAGTGGTCAGGAAGGCAGGGCCTATGGACTATGAGATCAAACTACCCGGGAGGAGGAAGGAAATCAAGGTCTACTATGTGAAATCAAGGTCTACTATGTGAAACTTCTCAAACCTTGTAGAGCCCTGCTGATAACTCCTTCAAGCAAAACCAGAATTGGGACCCCAGGGGCCTAGCGGCGAAGCTCCAGCAACAGTACCAGGTGATGAAAGACTCTCCCCTGCACAAAGGAAACAAATTCTCTCAGTAATTGGGGACTTTTTTGCGGTGTTCTGCCACCACCTGGGGAGAACACGATTGGTTCAACATCACCTAAAGACTACCCCAGGCCAGATAGTCCAAGAGAACCCTAGACCCTTATCACGAAGGATATGGGAAATGGTCTGAGAGGAAGTACAAGTGCTAAAGATGGGGATGATTATAGAATCCAAAAGTGAATGGAGGTGCCCCATAATTCTAGTTCCCAAGCCAGACAGTATGGTTTGATTCTGCATTGACTTCAGGAAGGTCAGCGCCAACACAAAATTCTACGCCTACCCAATGCCAAGGGTGGATGAGTTATTAGAATGGCTGGAACCAGCGAAGCACCTGAGCAGTATCGACGTGACAAAGGCTTACTGGCAGATCCCCTTATCCCCATGCTCACAAGAGAAAATGGCTTTGTCCACCCCTTTTGGGCACTTCCAATATAAGACCATGGTTTTTGGCCTCCACGGAACTGTTGCTACCTTCCAACGGCTTATTAATAAGATCTTCAATCCCACCATCAATATGCTGCAGCATACATCATCAATATCATCTACAGTACCACCTGGGAAGACCACTTACAGCATTTATAGGAGGTGTTAAAAGCGCTATAGGAGGTATGACTTACAGCCAACCTGGCGAAATGTAAGGTGGCTATGAGCGAAGTGACCTATTTGGGGTACTGTGTAGGACAGGGGTGGGCAAACTTTTTGGGCCGAGGGCCACATCTGGGTGGGGAAATTGTATGCAGGGCCGGGGCCGGTGGTTGGAGTGCGGGAGGGAGTACGGGGTGTGGGAGGGGCTCAGGGTAAGGAATTGGGGCAGAGGAGGGGTGCGGAGTGCAGGAGGGGACTCAGGGCATGGGTTCAGGTGCAGGAGGGGTGCGGGCTGTGGCAGGGGGCTCAGGGCAGGGGGTTGGGGTGCACAGGGGTGCAGGGTGCAGCAGGGAGCTCAGGGCAGGGGGTTGGGGTGCAGGAGGGGTGCGGAGTGTACGAGGGGGCTCAGAGCAGGGAGTTGGGGGGCAGGAGGGGTACGAGGTGCAGGCAGGGGGCTTAGGGCAGGGAGTTTGGGGGTGGGGTGCAGGAGGGGTTCAGGCTCCGGCCCAGAGCCGCTTACCTAAAGCGGCTCCGGGGTGGCAGCAGTGCGCACCGGGGCTGGTGCAGGCTCCCTGCACGCCTGCCCTAGCCCCGGCCTCACGCTGCTCCTGGAAGCGCTGTGGCCCCTGAGGGTGGGGGGGTGGAGGGCTCTGTGTGCGCTGCCCTTGCCGCACCTCCAGGTACCTCCCCCGAAGCTCCCATTGGCTGCGGTTCCCCATTCCCAGCCAATGGGAGCCGCGGGGGGTGGTGCCAGAAGCCAAAGGCAATGCACACGGAGTCCTTAGCCCTCCCTCCCCCAGGGCAATACTGCGGTCCGGATCCAAAACCCTGAGGGGCTGGATCCGGCCCGCGGGCCGTAGTTTGCCCAAGCCTAGCATAGGAGGTGGTCAATAAGGTCTAGGCATGTCCCGTCCCCCAGAAAAAGAGGCAAGTCAGACCTTTTCTTGGCCTAGCAGGATATTACCAGAGGTTTAGCCCCAACTTAGCCTCAATTGCAGCCCCACTTATGGACTTCATAAAAGGCAACAACCCTAAGAAAATCCATTGGGATGGGAACTGCAAGGAAGCGTTCAGAGAACTGAAAACATGAATATGCCAGGCAGCCATGCTCTTCAGCCCTGCTTTTTTCTTGGGAATTCATATTACACACTGATGCCTTGGACATCAGTCTCAGCGCTGTCCTTTCACAAGACTTCAAAGGGGGAGAACACTGTGTCCTTTATCTAAATAGGAAGCTATTCACAAGGGAAAAGTAGTACTCCATTATTGAAAAGGATGCATTCTCTATCAAATGAGCAGTAGAAGCCCTAAGGTATTACTCGTTGCATAACCCCTTTTCCCTGATCACTGATCATGCGCCCCTATGCTGGGTCCAGTCTATGAGGGATACGAACCCTCGTTCAACCTTATTGTTTCTGAGTACAATAGTGGGTGGGAAAGGACCATGCTCACGCAGATTTCTTTTCACAGATCGGGGATGGAGACAACTCAACCCCGAATATTTTTCCCATCTTGAGGGGTAGGGTATGTGAAGGGACATGTCCTCACCCTGGTATGGAAGAGGCTAACTATCTCCTCTGTGCCTGTTCCACACTAACAAGACACACCTGCAAGGCTTGTTCAGCCTGGAGTGGGAGGAGCTTAAGAGGGAAACCTACCACAGGAAGGGACAGTAAAAAGGAAGAAGGTTGCTCCAGCCAGAGACTGTTGGCAACAGAGGGAGTCCAGCTGAGGAGGAGACTCAGACAGCCGCAAGATGCACAGCTCCCAAAGCCGCCCTGACTGATGGTAAAGCAATACACTCCAGGAAGAAGGGTAGAAGGTAAACCCCATGACAGGGCAATCGATTCTGAGAGACTGAGCCTTTAGAGCTGACTCTCTAGGGGCCGCCTGAAAGGCTGATCCTTGTTCCAGCCAGAGCTTCCCCTCTTGTAAAGGGAATGGAAGAACAGGAGCCAAACTTCAGCTTGTGGGTGGTAGGCATAAGAACATAAGGCTGCAGAGAGATTCCCCAAAGGTTGGCAACTGTGGGAGAAACCTATAAATGTAATTCAGATTTAATTGCTAATATTGAGGGAACAAGGTACTGGTTTTCTAACCTGGTAGAAAGAGCAAGGGAGAAAGGGGCTCTAACCTTGGTGGAAGGAAAAGCCAATGGGTGGAGTCCAAGGGTGCCAGAACCTTTGCAGAAGTAAAGGGACCACGGCCAAAGTGCCCCCTTCCTCTTCACGACTGGCTGCTCTGGTGATGAGCCAGCTCCACTGTCTTCTGGCACCACAATTCCTGGTGGGCAATAGGTTTAATCAGAGAACCACCCACAGCAGAATCTATTATTCTGCGGTGAACAAGAAATCTGTGGGGGACATGAATTCTCTGTTTGTTTCTTTTGTTAAAAAGGGTGAGGGGCATGGCCCTGGCCCTTCCCAGGTCCGGTGCTAGTGGAATCCACTGATCTACTGGTGTGGAAGATCATAAAAGAGACTTGAGAGGTGCTGATGTGAGTCCATGCTGGCACAGAGGAAACCCTCTAATTTTAGGGACACTGGAGTACAATGGTCCACCATTGCAGTCTTAGAAGTAAGGACTTTGAAGATTAGTTTTTGCTTTTTCCTATAGGTGGATGAGGAGAACTTGATTTAATGCTGCTGTTTCAGCACTGACTTCAAGGAAGGGTCTTTGAAAGATGTTCTGGGTGGGTGGGGGGATGGAGGAGGGAGAAGCAGAGTGGGAGTGTTGGCCTAACCGAGTCCAGGCAAGGCAGCCTACCCTTAGGAAAGTGAGGGAGGCTGCCAGAGGCCATTGCATTGTGGAAAAAGGAAGGCTGCCAGAGATTGGCAAGATGTTGTCTGAGAGAAAGAATGCAGTCTTCAAGGAGAGCCCAAGAAATGGAGATGGGTCCAAGCTGCAAAGTTCAGAGACAGATCCAAACCTCCCTAAAGTTGGAGGATGACTGGATCTAAGGTTTTAATCTGGGTCTCTCTTTACAAGGAAACAGTTAAAATCAGACAGTACTTAGAAACAGTCATGCTGAAGCATAGCATAACACAAGCTCTCTCACTTAGGATTCTAGGCTGCCATCATGTGGTCATTTTATTTCATTATTTCAAAGATAAAGTAACTTAAATCTGCTCATCTTTGTGCTGGAGCACAGCAACTGGCCCTCTCTACTGTGCACTGTACTAGGACTGGTAGGCTGAAGATCTAAATTTCACTTTCAACAGGATTAAATTTCTCCCTTAATTTTATATAATTATCCTTTGGTGTGATACTGTGCCCTTCTAGTTCACATTTTCCTGTTATGCTCTGGCACTGAGTTCCTTTTATATAACATTCGAAGGGCCCAATCCTTAAACCAATGGGAATTTTGCCTCAGTAAGTACTGAGGACTGATCTACACTGAAAAATTAGGTTGATCTATCTACATCGTTCAGCGTGTGAAAAACATACACACCCAATTTCTGTAGTTTGTTCAACCTAGCCCCTGGTGTAGACTCGACTAGGCTGATGGAAGAAATCTTCTGTCAAGCTAGCTACCACCTCTTGGAGGGGTGACAATCCCCATCAGTTGCTGTAGGACGTGTCTTCACTACTGCAGCTCCATAGCTGTGCAGCTGGAGTGTCTGTAACTGCTGAGCTCCAGTTCATTTGCAAATTTGACACCATCAGATCAGGATTAAACAAAGACTGTGAATGGCTATCCAACTACAGAAGCAGTTTCTCCTCCCTTGGTGTTCACACCTCAACTGCTAGCAGAGCACCTCACCCTCCCTGATTGAACTAACCTCGTTATCTCCACACTGATTTATACCTGCCTCTGGAGATTTCCATTACTTGCATCTGAAGAAGTGAGGTTCTTACCCACGAAAGCTTATGCTCCCTATACTTCTGTTAGTCTCAAAGGTGCCACAGGACCCTCTGTTGCTTTTTACAGATTCAGACTAACACGGCTACCCCTCTGATACTGTAACATAGAGAAGCACCGAGCCCTTTATATTTAAATGATTACCTCCAGGCATCTTTGATTTCCCTCTTTCAATCTAAGTTCCCTAACTGAATACTTTATTAACTGTCTACTTTTACTGACTTGCTTTACTGGTTAACAGAGATGCAAACCCCATTGACCAACTTCAATCCTGAGCTACTCCCATCAGAATCAATGAGAGCTATACCCTCTGTTCCCAGGGCTGAATTTGGGCTTATGAACGTCACATCACAGCCTTGATTCTACCTTGCTCCAAGTTCCAGCTAGTTGTAGTAACCCAGTACACAGTTAGCATCACACCAGTGGAATACAGAAGGCATTAAAAGGTTGGTTAATTAGCGCAAATCCCTGTCTCCTGGAACAAACTCTTATGAGCAATTGATCTCAAGTGGAATAAAAGTATAGTCCATACAAAAAGCTACTTTAAAAGAATGTTAAATGTACAAAATGAAGCAATGAAAATGTCAAAGTTTGTCTATACCATAGTCTTTATAATGGAAATACAAACACATAGGTACATTCCTGACACAAAGGACACTTACAAAGTCAAGCACTCAAAATTTAGGTAACACAAAAATGAAAGTGCCTGTGCAAACTTAATTTGCCCCATTTGTAGTATGCATTATGATACAGTCTTTAATTATTGATCATTACTAGACCAGCACTAGAAGGGGATGGGAGACTTTACCAGTGAGTTTCTCAGACAATTGCTGATGGCAGAAGAATGTGGAGACTCTGGGATCATGGGTTTCATTGCAGGCTCTGGAGGCGAGTGGTTTCTTTTTAATGGACAAAGACTCTTCTGCCCATTCCCCACAAACATGACCCATTCTGCCCTTCCCCCTCTAACCTATGCGAGTCCTGTAGACCCCCCACACTGGCTCTTATCCCAGTCCCATTCTGCTCACCTAGTCAATCCCAGTGTCCACTCTTCAGGCTTCTGATCCCAATCCCAGGCTCATGGCCTAGTAGGTCCTACTCTCACACATCTCCTACCCCAAAACTCCCCCACACCCAGTCCTAGTTTTCTGCCCTGCTCCCAGACCCAGTCTTCTCCTTGCCCAACCATTCCCAGGTCCTTTCCTGACTCCCTGATCTGTCTGTCTCTCCCTGCAGCCTCTAGTCACCCACACACTCACATTCCCCATCCCTGATGCTTCCCAGTTCCAGTCTTCATTCCTGTGCTTCTCATCCACTCTTACCTCCCATGGTTCCTTATCCCAGTCTCTTTGCACAGCCAATCCCAGTTCTCACCTTGCACTCCAACTCATTGTCTGATCTGTCTCTGCTCCCTTCACAACCTCCTTCTCTCTGCCCCATTGTTTCCTAGTCCCAGTCTCCTTTCATCCAGTCTCAGTCCTTCCCCCTACCCACACACACACTCTTTCTTCCCCCACCTGTTTTCCTCTCTGACTGTGAGACTGAGTCTCCTTGCACAGCAAGTTCCAGTCTCCTCCCTGCAGGGTCCTTGTCCCAACCTACTCCCCCAGACCTCCCCTACAATGCCTTGGGTTGGGCTCTTGTGGCCTCTGCATTTGAATCAGATGGCCTCTTCCTCCTCCACACTGGCAGGGGTGCACTGAGAGCACAGGAAAGGCAGATGCCCAGCTCTCAGTTCCAATGTCCAGTCCCACTCTGCCTGGAGCAGTCGGGAGCAGCCATAACCTCATAGCCCTGCGCTTGAACATGCTCAGCAGCTCTGTGGGGATGGCACATGCACAGCCTAGTCAAAATTAGGAGCTCTGAGAGGCTCAGATATGCTCAGTGATTCCAGAATTTAGCGAGTCTCTACTGTGCAAGTACAAACTGTGATTTTTCAAAGGCTTCTCCCTGGTCAAATCTGGGCAGATAGTCACAGGGATGGTAAAAGGCACATCCTGACACAAAGGACACCCGTTGCCAAATGTCAAGTCCCTGGTCCAAATAATGGTGGCCTCGAGTTTCCAAAGAAAAGATTGCTAGAATTCTTTTAATATTGAAAAACTGTATTTTTCTCCAGTCTTGTTCTGAACTATTTTGGCTAATACCTGCTATGGAAAATTTCAGCCCAAACAGTTAAAGTTTTGCAAAGTTATAAGTAACCAAAACAAGGTCTTAGACCGGGAAGTGTCGGGCAACCTTAATAATAGGTGGTGCTATTAACCTTGCCTATAATATTGTACGGGTTGTCATTGCACAAAGACGTATTTGAAGGTCGGGATGAGTTAAATTAGTGAATCAATCATCTAGTGACCTGCACTCTTAGGGATAAAAGCTTTAAGAAGCTGTTTTCAGATCCCAGGATAATGAATGGCATTGTAAGCTGGGGTTTTCACCTGTTCCAGTGGACAGCAAATTGTAGTGTTTAGTTCTCTCCACTGTCTCTGTGGATGGATGCTGTTGGATCTGAGTTCAGAAAAGTAATCGCTGTGATAGGGTTAGCAATGATGGAAGAGCAAGTGTAATGCTGGTGAGAAACAAAAGTAGTTAAGAGAGTGGGCACAGACAGTTGCAGGTGCTGAAAGACAGTTATGGGGACATGGTTAGCAAATGAGGCAATAAACTATGTAGAATGCAGGAATGGCTGGATCTAAAAAGGACTGCATGACAGATGAGGAAGGAGAGGTGACTTTAGTGTAGGAGAGGCTTATGTTTGTGTATATATTATAGATAAACAGAAAATATAGATTTGTAGTGAGAGTCATTCGAAAAGTTACACTTACATTAGCATTCTTATTTCGAATGTCAATTTGATACTCAAAGCAGTGATCTACATTTCCTTCCATGTGGCTTGGCTGGGGCCGTTTCCATCGCACTATACACTCTGCTCGGTCTTCAGAACAGTTTACTGTGATATTTAATGGAGGAGTGAGTATTTCTAGAATAAAATAATCATTATTACATTAGCTAAAGAATCAGCTTTTGATAAAGAATCAGTTCACATTTGGAATTATATCTTTGCAACCATAAGGGCTAGAAACAGGTTTTTTAAAAAAGAAAGATAAAAGCTTATGTTCTGGAGCACAGCTCTGAAATGAATGCAGGCCCTTCTCCCAGTGAAGAATGGTTCACTCTCTACTTGTAGTAAAAATGGAAATTAAACAGAAAGAAACTTTTTCCTTACCTATTTCAGATAGTGTGATGTACTCATCATAAAACTGAATCTCTGATTTGTTGCTCGACCCATTCACCAGGAAGTAAACTTTCTCTTTAATGTCTGTCACGTTTTGAAAACTGCATGCGATAGGTCTTCCAAGTGCATCTCTTATGTAATGTGGACATTCTTGTTCATCTTCTTCCCTGCATATACCAAAATGTTTCAATCAAACATGAGAAATGTCATCTGTCAAATGTGAATTCAAAACTTCCTTGAGCCAATGAAAACTCTTTACTTTGGGTATTGAAAGAAAAGAAAATATCGGGTATCTTCTGGAGCATTCCTGCCAGCCTTCCAAGTGCAATTCATGAAGGAAATGTTGTAAATCACACAGGAGAAATTTTCAACAGATGTTCCATTCATGCCTGGAAACCAAGAAAAGTTACATGTGTATTTACATATTACCAATTTGCTTTGTGAAGAAGAAGAAGGGTGAACTACTGGTACAAGCAGATACAATTCTGCACACACTGGGTCAGACCCAGAGAGAATTTGAGCATCTACAACTTCTATTGATGATTTTAGGTACCTAAGGATATAGGAGCCTAATTTTAGGCACTCAAGTGTGAAAACTTTTGCATTCCATTTAACCATGGTGATTAAACCTAGTTGTCATAACCATTAACAATATGACTCAGTTTGTATTAGTCAGCCAGAACGAGGCATATGTTAGCCATAAATTGCTTCAGTGAAGACGCCTATTGTGGTCACTGTTTTATTTCGCAACGCACCATTTTAATCCACACTTTCTCTAAGAGACTGACAAAAGAAAAGCAATTATATCACACACACATGTTTCTATCCTGTGAGTTACTGTGCAAAAGTGAACCCTTCCTCTGCCACAATGTCACTAGCACATCTGAGGCCACAGTTTGTTACAAAATGGCATCATTGTAGCAGATTTGCAAATGTATTTGTAATAAAAAATGAAATTAATGATAACTTCTAGAATAAAATGTATTCTGAGAGTTTTTTCTCAAAATATTGTAGATAGACAAAACCTTTCACAAACTGTAATGCATTACCTTGAGGAATGAATCTTGCTTCTGCTGAATATGAAATGTTGTTGTTCATTGCTTGAACTTTGAATAATGCCCCCTTATGTATAGGCAAAGCACTGTCTCTGCTAAACGTGCAGGTTTTATTGTACACCTGAAAAATAACATGCATTTGAATTAATCCCTTGTTTTTTCATTCCCAGTTTTAACTGGTTCTAACTATGGGAAAAGTCCAAGCATAAGTCCATTGAAACCTGTAGGACGTCTCACAGTGTGTAAAGTTAAGCAAAGGTGTAAGTGTTTTCAGCGGTAGGGTCTTTGTTTGCACAGTTCGAGCTGCATGCATTGCCTCCCATATTTCTGCAGGGAAGTCTAGGGGATCTACAAAGAGAGGTGCCATGGAGTGCAACCAGTAACCTCTCCTCTCCTGCCCTCCCACCAGACTCCATGGAGTTCCTTCAACAAAGAGTATAGAAGCTTTTGCAGGGATCAAATGATGGTAGCAGCAAGCTCCCCTCTCTTCTGGAAAGGCAAGGGTAGATCTGCATCCAGAGAATTCCCTCTGTGAATGACTTCCTGGGGAAGGTTCTGAGCCTGAATATTTAATAGATGTACAGGTGTCCCCATGAATTTGCAAAACTATTGTATGCATGATCAAAAGTCTTCCAAAAGTTGGTTGTTGTCCCAAAAAGTACATAGGGACTAATTAAAGATGGTGGGAATATGATTTTTACCCCGATTATAAATATTTGCTGTCTGTAGATTTGTGCAACAATATACATTAAAAATCAATACATCCAATTATTGAAACAATTTATGTTCTGGAGCTTCTCTTCACAGCCAGAAAGATTAGCAATGTTGGCCTTAATTCACCAGTATATTACTGCAGTTTTACATCCAACAGAGTTACATCAGAATAAACTGGAGTGACACAGACGTGCCATCACTTTTAAATGAAAAATTCTCGAACCCCAAGAAAACAGCGCTACGATCCCCTTTGAGATCATAGTCTTGAAAAATGAGAATCAGTGACCGAGGAAGCTGAAATGTTGAAAATGCATCCTGGTCTATGGGGAAGGCAGCTCCCATTTGAATGTAGAATGGAAGCAGGCCTGACTCAGAGTTGTAAAGATAAGGTTTTGTTTGTTCTTTTTTTAAAATGTAATTAGGCCTCTTGTGTTTATCATGCATTCACAGCAAGAGCTATATTCCCTGTGGCCTACTCCCCATCATGAGATTTGACCTCTCCATGGGCAGAATCAGTCTTATAGTAACTAGACATCTTAGGTAGTTGTATGGCCCCCATCACTGTAGCATCTGATTGCCTCATAAGCTAGTGATTGTTTCCATTTTGTAGATGGGAACTGAGGCACAGAAAGATGAAGTTACTTGACCAAGGTCACACAGAGAGTCTGGGACAGAGCAGAGACAAGATTAGTGCCCTAGCCCCTGGACCATCCTTCCGCTCTGAACGCTCTCACTGAAATCACATTCACAGCTATGGAGTGTATGAAACTGTAATGGGTATTTCTAAAACTACTATTTAAATCTGATATATTCTTTTACAGCCACTTTCCCTTAAGTCCCAAAGCTCGTCTGTGGGGCCCTGCAGGATTCCAGCACTGCAGCAGGGGCAGGAGAGATCAGGGCTTGGGTAGATTCTATCCCCTCTTGGCCAAACACAAGCAAGCCAAACGAAATTTGGTAATTTGTGTGGATTACAGCCTGCAGGGGCTGTGCAGGAAAGGGTTGTGTGACAGTGTGGAAACAAGGGCCTTCTGCTTGGACACCCCTTCCCTCCAGTGGATTGTCAGGGATCTGTGTATATCTGAGGATCTGGCCAAACCACCAGATTACTTCTATGTGAGGGCAAACCCCATTGCCAAACTGAAAGGAGGAAATTTTGCAAATGCATCTTTCCAGACTTTCTACTCCCCTACATGGCTTATTCCTGCATAGGGAAGCTTCACACACTAAACTATCCAGGCAGTTCTAAACAAAACCTTTTTCTCCTTGTTTTAGGCAAACATTTCAGTAAATTCTCTGATTCTCAAAAACAGACTAACGCCAACAGTGCTGCTGGCCCGTCAGAGAAACAGCAAGATGTGGAACAAATAAAGATGCCCTCTGGCAGCCACTGTCGCCAAACAGTCCTTTATAAAAAGGTATGCTGTCATCAGGAGGACTTTTGTGCTTTTGCTGTATCTTCCAGATGCAGTGGATCACAAGAATGTGTGCTAGGAATTTCTGTATTGGATCAGACCAGTTATCCATCTGGTCCCATATCCTGTCTCTGAGATTGGCCAGCAGCCGATGTTTCAAAGAAAGGTGCCCACTAAATGAATGAGCTCTATATTATTAGACATCTTCTCCCCCAGTAGGTATGTGTAGACTGATCAAGTCACCTCTTAATCTTCTCTTTTATAAGAAAAGTAAAGAGAGTTCACTAATGACTCAGTTCCCTACACTCCCTCTGTTAGGTTGGTGGAAGTGCTCCTTATGAGGGGACACACCATGGACTCAAGGAGGATAGTGTGGACATAGAATCATAGGGTTAGAAGGGACATCAGGAGCTCATCTAGTCCAACCCACTGCTCAAAGCAGGGCTAATCCCCAGAAAGATTTTTACCCCAGTTCCCTAAGTAGGCCCCTCAAGGATTGAGTTCACAGCTTTAGGTTTAGCAAGCCAATACTCAAACCACAGAGCTATCCCTCCTCCCTATAATTACTGTAATTACTACAGTGGCTATAACTCACCCTAATATAGGTCGACTTACGTTTGTAGTGTAGACATACTCTAAGTCTTTTCCTGCAAAGCAGGTTTCCCAGACCTCAGACCATTCATGTAGCTCTATCCTGAATTCTTCAATTTTCAGCATCCTTTTGAAGTGGTGACACCAGAACTGGACACAGTATTCCAAGAATAATCTCACCAAAGCTGTACACAGAGCACCCTAGGCTTTTATGATACTACAAGTGATACATATGTTTCTTCAATAAATCGAGTATATAAAAGGAAAAGAAACTACAGTTTATTGTTTCTGTTAATAAGTAAATAGAAAACTTACCTTTCCCCTCGTGGGAATCATGCCTACATGCATAGAACAGCTGTATTCAGTATCATTGAGACTGCTGTCCCAGGTCAACTTTAGTTTTCCAGGATTCAGCGTCAAGTTGGCAATGGGTGAGGATGATGAATTCGCTGTAAGTTTTATGAATTAATATCAGAGAGGATATAATAATATCTTTAAAAGTTTTCAGGTGCAGAGACTAGTATTTAGCAGGCCTGCTATGACAATACATAGCGTAACTGGACGGGCAAATATCCCTAGAGTGAGATGAATTAAGTCCTTTAGATTATCTCAATTAAAGTATTATACTTACACTCTGTATACTGAATGACAGCACGCAACGTAGGAAATAACATGGCACAAAAAAACATGGAAAAAAGTCCTAGAGTGGCAGCCATCCTTTTTTCCTTGGAAATAGACAGGAATGAAACCTACAAGAGAAAAACCAGATGCCAAAGCACACTTAGGTTTCTGTAAAGCTTGATTTCTTTTAAGGACAGAATCAAAGACTGTTTTTATTAGTCACTAGAATCAGCTAAATACATCACACATATGCACCAGCAACAAGGTCCAGTAGCTAAGGCATTATGCTGGTACTTGGGAGACTGGGGTTCAACCCCCTCTTTTTGGTCACAGACTCACTGTGACTTTGGGCTGGTTGCTTGGGCCCTCTGGCCCAAGGGAGCCAGGCATTGTGGTTCCTCGCCACTCAGTAGAATTCACAAACCCTGGGTTAGGTACCTAGGCTCTCTGTAGAATGCACGAGGAAGCCAGCTGCCTAAGAATGGGATCCATGAAAGCCTGCATGCTAGGAACTGAGCTGTCAAAGCTAGCCAATAGCAGATGCAGAGGAGAGGGATGTGTCCTGACCCCTGCCCCTTTCAGGGAGTTAGGTGCCTAAATCTAGGCTGGAGGGGAGCACCTATCTCTGCTTGGGATGTGCAGCCATGGACCCTTCTCCTGGAGTCAGGAACCTAAGCTGTTGCTTGTAAGAATGGCAGAAGTACTCTCCTAATTCTATACAAAACAGAGGTGGTGGTAGCCTTATAACCTTTAGCCTTGTAGTTAAGACACTCAGATGGGAGACCCCAGTTCAGTTCAGTTCTTCCCTCTGCCTGCTGTGGAGAAAGGATTTGACTTTGGGTTTCCCACCTCTCCTCTGACTGCCCTAATCACTGGCTATAGAGTCAGTCACAAACTCTCTCACCCAGTGTCTATTTCATTTTTTTAATTATGTAATATAAAGTGGAACAGCTTCAACAAGAGAGATTGAGAAAGCCTCACAAGAGACTATCCCATAGTCTAGTGGTTGGGGCATGCATCTAAAGGGTAGAAAGCCCAAGTTCAAATAAGTTCTTTTCTAAGGGTGGAACTGAACCAGGGTCTTCCACATCCCAGGTGAGTGTTCTAACCAGTGGACTAAAGATTATAAGGAAGGCTGCTGCTGCCTCCTTCCTCCCTTAGCTTCTCTGCATGGCTTAAAGCATGCCTACTGGATTGGGCTCCGCAGGCGAGGTAGGTGGGACATTGCCTAGTTTCACCTGGTTTGAGGATTATGCAGGTGTGAGATAGGCACTGGCTATCAGTATTGAGGCAGCGATGTACACAGCCAGAGACAGAAATTTAGGCACCTTGGGGACTTTAGCAGCAGAAATTTTGACACTGAACAACTTTAGGCACCTCCAGAGTTAGGTGGCAGCTGAGTAGCAGTTTTGAGGATTTCGGTGGTGCCTAAATTTTGGACTTAGTCACCTAAAGTAGGAGTTAGATGCCTAAATCCTTTTGTGGTTCTGGTCCTCTCTCCCTCAGTTCCCCTTCCGTACGAAGCGGATAACAGCACTGCGCTACCTCGCTGGGGTGTGGTGAGGATATATACATTAAAGATTGTGAGGTGCTCAGATATTATGGCAACAGGGCCCATCTACTTATTTCCTTTGTAAAACCTTCTGAGAGCTATAGATTAAAAGCATTTATATAAGAGTCAAGTGTTAGCACATAGGCTTGTTTGTCAGCCTGAGATAGAATTTTGGGTTTGACTTTTTGATACCCTTATATCTTATACTAATATGTGTAAACAAAAGACAAAGACAGTGTGTTACATCTGCCCTCAAGCAGAAAGGGTGAAAGAGATAAGAGATGGAACTAAAGTCTTACAGGGTATGGTAGGAGTGTAATATATGAGCATACACTGGAAGGCTGCCTGGGTCCTCTCTCCAGTCAAGGTCGAGCAACCAGTTAGGAGGGGCAAGAGCATGCAGGCATAAGACACACTAAAAGCCAAAGAAAGGCCAGGCATTGGCCAGAGCACAACCTCACTCCTTACGCCTCCCAGGGGGTACAAAAGAGGTGGGACGAAGACCCAGACCCACAACCCTCCAAAATGGAACATGACCATAAATTGTAAGGTGTGGGACTGTGGGCATGCATTGCAGGTATGTTTGGGCCTGCTAAGAATAGGGAATAGGGAGTGGGGGTGGGAACGGGGAACAGGGATATAGCAAGGCTCTGCAGTGTCAGAGCTGGGAAGGGGGACACGGGGTAAATGCTCTGCAGCATCAGAGCTGGGAACAGGACACTGGGAAACAAGACTCTGTGGCATCAGAGTTATATGTGCTTGCTTGGAACTAACCCCAATACACATCGCATTGCCTGCATTTGGGGCTTCTGGTCTTCTGCTTTCTGTTTGCGTGACAAGAACCGGGGGATGGGGTGAAGGAAAAGCTCTCTAACATTAGATATTATTATTCTTGATGCCATCCATTATTTCATATTGCCTCTTATTCATTTCCTGTCTACCTGAAACATTCCTAGTCTTTTCAATCTCTCCTTATATGGAAATCTTTTCATGGCTCTGATTATATTTGCAGCAATTCTTTGAATCTGTCAATTTCTTTTGAGAGAAGGTGATTGGAACTGAACACAGTTTTCCAAGTGATGGCATATTATTGGTTTATATAATTGCATTATAATATTTTCAGTATCATTTTCTTTCCCTTTACTTTTATGTCCTTACATTTGGTTTGCTTTTTTGACCATTGATGCATATTGAGCAAAGGAATATCCACAGTGGTTATAGTTCATTTTGAACTCAGAAATGAGGAGCTGAGATGATTATTATTATTCCTTCCAATGTGTATTATCTTGCATTTGCTGCAGTGAGCTTCATCTGCTGCCATGCTGCCCTGAATGTCCCTGACAGGAGGTTCCTGACCCTTCTCTCTGTCCTGACTAACCTAAAGAATTTTGTGCCACTTTCAAATGTGGTCATCTCACTGTTCATCCTCTTTTCCAGAATGTTATTAAACATATTAAAGACATACTAGGACTAGTATGTAACTGTAACTTGTCAGACAATGTTTTCCTACTTTGTTTCTTGCCTTTTGGCTGCTGATCCAGGAATACTCAATCCTCACCTTGGACACTTTAGTTACTTTAAGAGTCTTTTGCGAGGGACTTTGTCACAGGCTTTTTGAAGGTCCAAATGTATTACGCCATCTGCTGCTTCTTTATTACTTCTGTTGACATGCTGAAAACATTATAGTAAATCAGAGAGGCATGATTTTCCTTTTTCAGAAGCTGGTCCTTTGAACCTAACATGTTCATACAGGTATATTTTAATTCTGTTTTTAATTTTAACCAATTTACCTGGTACTGAAGTGAGATTTCCCAATTTAGAATTTCTTATATCTCCCTTAGTACTATATTTCAAAGAGTGGTGCCCTCTAGTATAATAGCAAATTTTAATGAGTGATTGTATACTCATTAGCCTCCCAGCCACTTCATTCTTACTCTTGGGTGTATACCCTCTCATCCTGATGACTTATTGCTCCTCAGTTTATCAATTTGTTCCAGCACCGTCTCTTTTTACACCTCAGCCTCTTTCAGTACCTCATCTTTATTACTTGTAAAGAGTAAATGTCCCCTCATGATCCTTTCTGGTGAAGAATGGTGCAAAGAAATAATTTTGTTTCTTTGCAATGCCCTTTTCCTCCTTAATCACTCCCTTTACTCCCTGGTAGTTGAGTGGACACACCAATTCATTCACAGACATCCTGCTTTTGACACATTTAAATTATTTCTTATTTTTTTAAATGTCTTTACTATCTGCTATTTAAAATCCGGCTTAGCCCACTTAATACCATTTTACTTTTTACCTGGCATAGTGCTTTCAACTGACTTCATTTGGATGATTTCTATTTTCTGAAGGAAATTTGTGTGGAGAAATAAAATCTTGTATCTTGCCATATTTTTTTAATCTACCTGCTTCCTTTTTTGTTTAGGACATTCGGAGTTGCCTTTGTCTTTGTTAAATAAATAACCTCCATTCTAGATCTAAGGATTTTCACTTTTTCACTTTTGACTTTAGGGACTTTTTGACTAGCTTCCTCTTTTTTTATTAAAAAATCCCCTTTCTACAGTGCTTAATTTTTGGTATGGCTCCTCCACCCATGGATGGTGAAATTAATTATATTGCTATTTGTCATTGACTTCAGTGATTTATCCCTTTCATTAGAAATCCCCCTTTTCAGTTCCTTAGCACTTTCTCTTACAAAATACTCTAGAGCTGAAATTTTCTATGCTTGGACCATGTGCAAATGAAAACAATACATTTGTCCCAAAGGTCCCAATCAGGAACTTTACATACAGAAATCTCTAGAATTCCTGAACAACTGTTCAAACATTGTCTATTTTTGTAAATCTTTGTGAAATCTAAGAAACAAACTATCTGAGAAAATTCAGTTCAGCAGTTTCTCAGTTCTAATCAGACCAAGAATCCATGTGTTGCTGCATTAAATTTTCTTGGATTGATTCCATGGGGGATGAGTGGAGATGATCTCTCCTCAGGAGCTGCAAGTGACTCAGCTCCCCACCAATCTCAGAGGGTCTGCTGAGACAGAGGCCATCCCCATGGAGGTCTCTTGCCTCCACCATTCTGCCCTCCCCAATCTCCAGCTTTCTGATGGCTTTTGGCAGCACTGCTCCTGGTGGCTTCCCCACTGCCCTCAGATCCTCCCTAAGGGGAACTTCAAAGAATGGAAGCAAAAATCAGGCAAGCTGCCACAGATGTGGCCTGTTGTAACCTTTGAATCTTTGTCACACAAATTTGGGGAGGGAGAGGGCACTCTCCCCCAGATAACTGTCTCACCCTACATCCCTAGCTATCTGTGGGGAAATTACACCAGTTTAGGAGGTTCCTGGTGTGGTAGCTCCTATGCCAATCCCCAGTCTATGAGTAGCAGTATGGTTGGAAGAAAAGTGCTGTGAGCAGGTCTTTCCTACACAATGTTCATCTCCAGCTACCAGAACAGCACCTTGGGGCTACTTGGCTGCAGGATAATTTTTTATAACATCCCTTACATAGACCCTGCCCAATGCAAAGACAGCCAGAGGGTTATCTCTGGAAGCACCTCTTGCATTGTGAGCCCCTTAGCTACAACCAGGATCAGGATGCACAGAGCTATATCGCTGCAAATTCCCTGTTTAAGGGTTCAGGCAAAGGGGAGACTACAGCCTAATGTGGGAAACTTCCCTTTCTACACCTTCTGCAGCCAGCCCCTCTAAACCAATGAAGTCTTCCCTCTACATCTCTCCCAGCTGTGCTCAGGGCCACCACATTGCCTCTGTACTCTGAGGTCCTACACAATTCCTTTTTCTTTATAAAGTATTTCTTTACTTGTGTTCACTTAATCATTCTTGATATTTGCAGATTTGCAAGAAGTGATTGATTTAGTACAAATCAGAATTCACTACTTAAAAATCACTAGGTAATTCCCAACAAAAATTATCTGGAGTTACTCAGTACCTGTTAGAAATGATTTAGGTTTATATTACTTATCCGCAGTAAAACAATTTTCTTGTCATTTATTAGTGATTAAATGATTCTAGGCTATCACTAATACATGCCAAGTAATAAGTTTGCTGGTAGTTAATAATTAGAAACAGAGTAATTTTTAACAAATATTAAACAATTCTGAGCAATTCTAACTAACTACTGGTAAATGACAAGTAGCTATTTTGCCTGATATCCAGTAATTAATACATTTTGAGGTTTGGAGGTTTATATTTTTAATGGGGTTGCTGGGTGTAAGCTGGATTTGAATTTCAGATTTAAGTTCTAGTCCAAATTTAGTAAAAAAAAAAAAAAGAGAGAGAGCGAGCGAGAGAGACAAAAATTTCACTGTGTTCTCCAGACTGTTTAATTTTGAAAGAGTTATTTTTGCACTTTAATAGGAGGGTAGAAGTAGATCACACCTCCACTTATCTTACAGCTTTCTTTCATTCCCTCATTATTCTGCTACATCTCTCTTTTCTGACCCCTCTTCTACTCTTGCTATGGCTTTGATCCTGCAAAGATTCACACATCTGCTGAACTTCACCTGCATGAGTAGTCCCAGTGAAATTAAGTTCATGCGTAAGACTTTAGTGCCTTAGACTCAGTGGGCCAGATCAAGAGGTAATGTATTAGAAAGTATTAACAACATGTTGACGAGTAGGTGCAAGTCTAAGTTTGTGTAACAACACTGAGCAGACCCACGTTACACCTGCTTAGACTCCCTCAGGCTAGGTCTACACTACCCGCCTGAATCGGTGGGTAGAAATCGATCTCTCGGGGATCGAATTATCGCGTCTCGTCGGGACGTGACAATCGATCCCCGAATCGACACACTTACTCCACCAGCGGAGGTGGGAGTAAGCGCTGTCGACGGGGAGCCGCAGAGGTTGATTTTGCCGCTGTCCTCACAGCGGGGTAAGTCGGCTCCGATACGTCGAATTCAGCTACACTATTCACGTAGCTGAATTTGCGTATCTTAAATCGACCCCCCCCCCTCCCCCCCCCCGTAGAGAAGACCTGCCCAGGTTCAGAGTGGCTAATAATGGAATACTAAACAAGAGCTCCATTATTTCACTCTTTTCATGTGAAACTGAATTTCCTCGAAGACACTGATACTCAGACTGAGGCTCGCGAGCCACTAGTGGCTCTTTAATGTGTCTCCAGCATCTCTCTGCAGCATATGATATTAAAACACGATGTGATTTAATTATTAACTAATCTAAGTTATTAACCAATCAGGATGATTTTACTATGTTTTTAACCAATTTTATTTGAAGAAAATAATACTTGGTCAATCATTTTGCTGTGATTTTTGTGTATATATATATATATATATATATATATATATATATATATATATTTCCTGTCATATTGATTAAATATGAATATATTGTACTACAGTAAATGAATCAATGAATTCACAGAACTGTGGCTCTTTTGGATAATGCTGATCATTAATTTGGCTCCTGAACTACTGAAGTCTGAGTATTATTGTTCTAGGAGGAGAAAACTTTTCTTTCCTTCAGTACCTGTTTTGCTGTAAAGGAGATTTTCTCCTTAGAAAAACAATTACAGTACAAAGAAACAACACTAATTACTGGAATTTTTGCTCATGATAAGAAAAGTTCTTCTCTTACATAAGATTTTAATTGCTTTCAGGGGAGGTTAATCATTGCAAAATCAAGGAAACGGAAATATGAGTTTTTTATTCTGTGAATTGTTTTTCTTAAGGCCTTTCTACAGTACAATTTACAGCCATTTTAGGAGAAATGTGATGAAAGCGAGAATACTCTAGAAGCCTCTCCCCATTAGGCTTGGGATTGTTATACAGGAGCCTTTCAGACCCATTCAAAGGGACACAGAGAAAGAAAGAAAGAGAAGGGGGGGTGGGATTCTGGGGCCAACACGGTTGGTGGAGCCCTGGCTTCAGCCAGTATGAACTCTGTCTTACCTTTGCCTCTCTTTGCTAGCCTAAGGACTTCCCAACACTGTTTTCCAGCTGACTATTAAAACCCATCCCGTTTTGAAAAGGCTGCCTGGTGTTGCTTTAAATACTTAATGAAGGACATTGATCCCTGAAGAGGGTACAATGTCTCTGAACAGATGTCTACCTTAGTCAGACTCTCTGTTCAGAGCTCATGGTGAGAAACGGGAGGGGTGGAGCCTGAAGGCCCGGTCTCAGAGGTGTTGAGGCTGTGTGGCCTATCCTGGAGGACTCCTTGGAGCTATGGGGCAATGAAGAGGTACTCCTAGGAGACTACTTCAAGTCTGGGGCATAGCACATTCCTTGTAGATTCATGATAACTGGTTACAACTCATTACAATTTTGTAGTGCAGACAGAATCATAGCCATATCCTCAAGCTATATTAGAACCTTAAACATTTCCACAGGGCACCTCGCATTTCAGGGAGAGTAGTTTCGTACCCACTGTTCTTCAAAGCCATGTTAAACCCAGGCTGGGAGAGCAAAGATATACTGTTACTGCAGTGCAGACAGACCATTGCCGAGACCGTCTCTTTTTAAACACTGCAGAATCATTCTCATGACATCATTATGTGGCAACAATACAGGCACAGCTGCTGGGGTGAGAGTTTGCCGAAGCTTCAGTACAAATTTACAGCATTTTAAGTGTAGACAAACCCTATTACTATTATTATTGATATGTTTTCAGTAGCACCCACGATGTGCTAAGCAAAAGGAGAATTTATACTCTTAAGCAGACAAAACAAAGAGGACCAAACAGCAAGATGGAGGGTCTGGGAAGGATGTACGCCACACAAGCAGTGTGGGGAGGTGGTAATTAGCCATGTTCTGATTGGGGACTCTTGTTAAAACAAGGTTTGGGTTTTTTAAACTAGTATAAAATAT